>NC_140800.1:25920000-26520000 GCF_037176805.1 Vigna unguiculata | reverse complement strand
GTAGCTAGATTTGTGAGTGGTCTTAGAAGAGAAGTTCAAGATGTAGTTGAGTTGTATGAGTATTCCACTCTTGACAAAATTTTACACTTGGCCTTAAAAGTTGAAAGTCAATTGAAAAAGAAACAAGAGGCCAAGAGGAATCCTTCATACAATGAATACTACTCTAGAACTTGGAAAGGAAAAGAAAGAAAGGATGAGAAACCTCCTTCCAAAGACCACCCACCTAAGACCAATTCGTCTAGAACCTCCTATGAAAATGCAAACTCTTCTCAAAGTTCAAGAACTAGTTCCATCAAATGTTTTAAGTGTTTGGGCTATGGTCACATTGCTTCAAATTGCCCAACAAAAAGGAACATGATCTTGAACCTTAAAGGAGAGGTTGAAAGTGAACATTCTTCTCCCCCCTCCCCTAAAGGTTATTCCTCCCACACTTCTTCCCAATCTTCAAGTGAAGATGAAATCAAACCTAATGAAGGAGGTTTGTTGGTGGTTAGGCGCATGCTAGGCCAAGTGCCTAAAGAATTTGAAAACCAAAGAGAAAATATTTTTCACTCAAGGTGCCAAATCAACAACAAAACTTGCTCCCTCATAATTGATAGTGGAAGTTGTGTTAATGTGGCTAGCACAAGGGTTGTGGACAAGCTTGGCTTGAAAACCATCACTCATGCCAAGCCCTATAAGCTTTCTTGGCTTAGTGAGGAAGGTGAGATTAAAGTGGACAAACAAGTCCTTATTAACTTCTCCATTGGAAACTACAAAGATGAGGTATTATGTGACTTAGTGCCCATGGAAGCAACCCACATTTTATTAGGAAGGCCATGGCAATTTGATAGGAAAGCTTTTCATGATGGCCATGCCAACAAATTTACATTTAGCTTCCAAGGCAAAAAGATCACATTACTACCTCTTTCACCAAGAGAAGTCAATGAGGACCAATTGCAAATGATAAAGAAAAGAAAAGAAGAGAAGATGCAAAAGAAGGCGCAAGGGCATGGCAATGAGTCCAAGAAGAGCATGATCACCCTCAAAGGGGTGAAGAAGGTAATGCTTGCCCAAAAATCCATCATCCTAGCTTATCCTAGTGAATCTTCCCCCTCCTTCCAAAACCCTCACTCTAGATGTCCCTTAGACTTGTCATTAGTCTTAAATGAGTTCAAAGATGTTTTTCAAAATCCTCCAAAGGGCCTCCCACCCCTAAGAGGTATAGAACACCAAATTGATTTCATACAAGGCTCATCTTTGCCTAATAGGCCAGCCTATAGGACTAGTCCCGAGGAGGCTAAGGAAATTCAAAAACAAGTGAATGAGTTGTTAGAAAAGGGGTGGGTGCAACATAGCATGAGTCCTTGTGCAATACCCGTGATTCTTGTCCCCAAAAAGGATGGAACATGGAGAATGTGTATAGATTGTAGAGCTATCAACAACATAACCATCAAGTATAGGCATCCTATTCCTAGATTAGATGATTTGATTGATGAGTTACATGGTGCAACCATATTTTCCAAAATAGACTTGAAGAGTGGGTACAATCAAATTAGAATCAAAGAAGGTGATGAATGGAACACCTCTTTCAAGACTAAGTTTGGATTATATGAGTGGTTAGTCATGCCTTTTGGCTTGACCAATGCACCTAGTACATTCATGAGACTCATGCACCATGTTCTTAGAGAGTTCTTAGGGAAGTTTGTTGTGGTGTACTTTGATGACATTCTCATTTATAGTATGTCTCAAGATGACCACTTGCATCATTTAAGGAGTGTGTTAGAGACCTTAAGGAAAGCATCTTTGTATGCTAACATGGAGAAATGTGTGTTTGGGATGGATCATGTGATCTTCCTAGGTTTCAAAATAAATCAACATGGGGTCCATGTGGACCAAGAAAAAGTGATGGCCATCAAGGGTTGGCCTCCCCCAAAGAATGGTTTAAGAATTCGTGGTCGAATTCTCTCCAAGAAGGGGAGGATGATGAAGGCGTGACCACCTCCTTAGAAGCTCCCTCAAGAAGGATCACTAGAAGCATGTCTAGAGGGGAGTCTTCTATTCCATCACCTTTATCTTTGTTTTGCATTACTTTAGTTTGAATTCCCTAAGTTAGTTTCTAGTTGATTTATTTTGGTTGACTTGTTGACTTTGATCCAAAGTTGACCTTTGACCAAGATTAGATTAACTTAAACCAACATGCTAATCCTTGTTTGTCTTGTTTTGTAGGTAATTAAGAGAAAGTAGAGCATGGCTAGGTGGCACTTGGTGATTGGAGCACTTGGATGAAGTGGAAGAGAGAGGAAAGCAAAAAGCATAAAGCAAAAGCAAAAGTAGGCATGTACCTTGTCTCCTTTTGCCTTTGTGGTTTATGCCTTAGAAGGTCACTTGGTCTCCTTCCTCTTTTGGCCTAGAATCCTCATGGGAATGCCTCCACCAATCATCTCCCTTCACTTGGCCAAGACTCACTCTCACATTAGGTTTAGGGTTTTCTAGTTAATCCTTTTTCATGTTTTTGTATTTGCTAAAGGACCCCTATGAACTCCTATTTAAAGGGTGCTCCTTGTCTTGTAAAAGGGTTGATCATTTTGTTTCTAAACTATTGTTTTTCAACCATTAAATTTTCGTGAGCTCTCCTTCCTAGAAGTGAACTCACATTTGCCTTATCTTGCTTGCAAGTGGCGGCACCATCACTCATCTCTAGGGCTTGGTTGGCTTAGATCCCCCCCATGAGTGGCGTGCTTCTTCCATGCTTCATCTTCTATGCTTTCCATTTTTAATGTTTCTTCTTTCATTTTGGTTCTTTAGGTGTTGTTAATGCCGTGTGAGTTTAAGCTTGAATCCAACTCTCTTCTTCCTTTCATAAGCTTGAGAAATGAACCTTCACATCTAGATAGCTTGCTATCTTAATGTCCAGTGGGAATTTTCAAAAAGCTTTCTTAAACAACTTTCCCATATTCATAACTCTAAAAGAAAACAAGATAATCCTTCATCAGTTAGGAAACTACCTATTAATGGCCCTTCAATGTCCATCAATCAAACTTTTATTAATTTGATAGGTGAGTTTTTGAGACTTTAAACTTGTAGGGGCTAGAGGAGAGTATTCTGCATACAAAGAGGCTGAAACAAGGACACATGGGGTCGTTTCTGCAAGGGTGAGGGAAGGAATACGAGTTTGATCAATTATGGTGCAAGAGGACTCTAGCATTTTTCATTTGAGTAAGGAGAACCGGGTAAGGGGAGCTGACTAGTTTAATCTCTTCCTATGAAAGAAGATTTTAAGTTTTGTTTGATTGAATTATTGTTTACAAGAAAAAAATATGTGATGCATTTGTTTTATATTTTAGAAATTTTGATTATAATGGTGATATAGTATCATCAAATTTTTGTTTGAATGTTAAGTATGTGATTGATGAATTTTAGTGATACGAAATCTAATATAGAATGAATGCATTGAGGTTTTCTTGATTTGTGGGTGAATGATACAAAGGAAAGGTTAGGGTTTATGTTTTTCTTTTACAGTAACGTGACTTGGGGTTGCATTCTAGAGCTTTCATTTTTTTAGTTATATGAAAAAGTAGATAAATGTGGTGTTATGGTATGTTATAATATTTTAGGAGGATATTTTATGACATTCATCATATAGTAATTTATATAATATTAAAGAAAAAAAAAGGAAACAAATTATTTGTTTTGGTGCAGAGCATCGATTACACTAAATAGTTTTTTGTAATATATTTAAAGAAGGTTAGAAGTGGGACTGACTTTCTTTCTTTTTTGTTGTATTTGATATTATATATGACTTGTAGCTTTCGGGCATTAAGCTTTGGTAGTGACTAAACTTTTCATATGTTGTAGTTAAGGTTTTAGAATAATTAGTAATTTTCTATGGTAGTGTTTTCTTATAGAAATTATGATGTGGTATAATTAGTAATTTTTAATATTAGTAACTTTTAAGAAGGGAAGGGAATAGTTATAGAAAGTGGTTTATAAATGGAGATTGTAGAGGTGATTTTATTAATTTGGGTTGGTATTTAATTAATTGGCTTTAGTTGTATTCGACTTCTAGGGTGTCTGTTTAGAGTTCTTCTTCTAAACACAACAAATTTATTCTTATTATTATTATTATTATTATTATTATTATTATTATTATTTTACTACTATTATTGTTATTATTATTCTTATCATTATTATTATTACTATTATTATTATCCTTAATATTATTATTATTGTTAATTTATTTTATTATTATTATTATTATTATTATTACTATTATCATTATAATTATAATTAGTAATCTTATTATTATTAATTTTATTTTATTATTATTATTATTATTATAATCTTATTTTATTATTATTAGTATTATAATAATAATTATTGTTATTTATATTATACTTATAATTACTTTTATATTTATTTTTATTTTTATTACTATTTTTATTTTTATTATTTTATTTTACTATTATTATTATTATTATTGTTGTTGTTGTTGTTGTTGTTGTTGTTGTTGTTGTTGTTGTTGTTGTTGTTGTTGTTGTTGTTGTTGTTGTTGTTGTTGTTGTTGTTGTTGTTGTTGTTGTTGTTGTTGTTGTTGGTGTTGGTGTTGTTGTTGTTGTTATTTTAATATCATTATTATTTTTATCATTGTTTTATTTTATTTATGCTTTTATTATCATTATTATTGTTTCATTATTAGTGCTTTATTTAATTATTATTATTATTTTATTTTATTAGTATTATTATTTTATTATTATTTTCATTAATTTTATTATTATTTTTATTGTTTCATTTTATTATTATGATTATTATTATCATTATTGTTGTTGTTGTTGTTATTTTTATTATTATAATTTAGGGCAATGATTATGTGTTCTTCCTGATTTGTTTGGTTGTCTATGATTGTGTGTTGGGTATAACACTTTTATTTTGATGGTTTTATATGAATTTAGAAAGGGATAGATGTGTGCTTATAATTGAATGATGCATATGAGCTATGATGTTGTAAATTTGAGTATATGAAGTATATGAATGCATATTTTAGTTCCTGGATGTTTGAGAATTGATTTGTTGGATGCTAGGAATTGAGTTAGAATACCTAAAACAAGTAGTGTCACATTACTGGTGTAGCTCCTAACGATGTAGAGTGAACCGCTAGACAATAACCAGAAATATGGAAGCTTTGTGTGTCGTGATACACAATAGTGTTGTGGAACTGCCAAGCAGTCTGCACTTCCATTTCGCCTAGTGGCGCTTAAGTTGTGCCAAGCGATGGTGCAATGGCAGGGTTCGTTTGTGATATGTTTTGCATGGCTTATTGTGTTAGTTCTAATCTGGATATGTTTGATATTGTCATGAGCGGGTAGGTTCATGACTAGTGATGAACACGTGATAATATGAGCGGGGAGGTTCATATTATGATGCTCTCGTGTGAGGATACGAGCGGGGAAGTTCATATGTTCTGTGCTCACAATTGAAGGCTGCTGCAAACGGGAAGGTTTGTAATTGTTGGATCACGTGTGTTGGACTACGAGCGGGGAGGTTCGACTACGAGCGGGGAGGTTCATAGAGTTGGACCACGAACGGACAGGTTTGTGGAAGCATTTAAATCCCTAAGACCAGCTTGAGTGTGTATCTTGTATAGGGCAATGTGTTTTTCTTACTTTCATTTTAGTGTGTTGCGATGTGAACTTGGACCAAGAGATGTTTAACTGTGTCATGAGCGGGTAGGTTCATGGCTGGTGGTGAACACGTGATAATATGAGCGGGGAGGTTCATATTATGATGCTCTCGTGTGAGGATACGAGCGGGGAGATTCGTATGTTTCGTGCTCACACTTGAGGGTTGCTGGAGTGGGGAGGTTCGTAGCTGTTGGATCACGTGTGTTGGACTACGGGTGGGGAGGTCCGTAGAGTTGGACTACGAGCGGGGAGGTTCGTAGAGAAAGGGCCATGAGCGGGCAGGTTCGTGGAAGCATATATATCTTGGGTCCATGGTCAAGAAATTTTGGGTGGGAAACCTTAGGGCAATAAGGTTTCTTGTTTAAGCATTGGCTGAAATAAAGTAGTTTGGGATGAACTTATATGTATTAAGTTATACGTTTATAGTGTTACATGAGCTCACCTTTTCTGTGTGTGTTTGGCGATGATCGTGTAATTCGTTACACGGGAGCAGACGTTGTTTTAGGTGGAGCTGGTGACACTTAGAGCTGGAGAGGGGATAACTTAGGAAGTTTTATAGACTATGTTTGACTATTTTGTAAACATTTAGTTGATCAGTTTTGAATTATGTAAACCTGAAGTTTAATTTATGGTTTTGAATTTTGGGACATTTTATTAGGGTTTTAATTATCCCGCATTTTGAAAAAGAACTTAGAAAAATAATGGCATATTTAATATTATTTTTACTTTATTTTATTTAAATTAGTAATATCCGATCGAAATGTTACACAAGCTCTTGAACATTAAGAGCAGAAAAGATGGGTCTTACACAAAACATCTATTTTACAACTGTTTCTCTTAATAAAATATTGTAACAGAATAAAATAATTATTTATATAATTGTAACGGGAATCTATCCATTGATTATTTTAGTGGTGCGTGGATCCTCAACAGTGATTGTGTGTTTATTAATTGCTGGAACCGTATGTGGCATGTTAACTTTTGGCTTTATTTTTTTTGAATTTTTTTATTTTTATTTTTTTTGAATTTTTAAAAATAAAAATAAAAAATTTGCCACATCTCAGATCCTTGGTGTGACATGTGGCATTGTCAATGCCACGTGGCAAGGTACTGCCACATATCAATGTCCCTGCCAGGTGTCTGTCTTGATTTCAATTTAGTCCCCACATATGTTTATTTGTTTCAATTTAGTCCACACATATGTTTATTTGTTTCAATTTAATCCCCACTCTATTTGTTTCAATTTTGTCCGAATGTTTTTTTACAAAATAGAAAAATATTCTCTCTCCCTTAAGACCAAATTTATTATTTATATAAATGTTATATTGATATTTGTTATTAAAAATGAATTACTCATATTTATATTAAAATTTAGTAGTAAAAGTCATAAATAACAAAACAAAAGTATAATAATTTCAATAGCGTTAAATATGTTTTTGGTCCCTCAAGTTTCAGCGAAATTTGGAATTAGTCCCTCATCAAAACTTTTGATCAATTTAGTCTTTCATCTTTCAAAATGCGTGAATTTAGTCCTTTTAACCAAATTTTGTTAAGTTTATCTGATGTTTCAAGCGCATTTCATGATAGTATTTAAATTATTTACATTGTTTGACACATTTTTGCTTCAATGTTAACTTAAATACTATCATGAAATGTGCTTGAAACGTTAGATAAACTTAACAAAATGTGGTTAAAAGGACTAAATTCACACATTTTGAAAGATGAATGACTAAATTGGTATAAAGTTTTGATGAGGGACTAATTCCAAAATTCACTGAAACTTGAGAGACCAAAAAGATATTTAACCCATTTCAATAATACTCATTTTTTTATTAAACTCACGTCATAACATATTACATTTTTCTTGATTGTTAATCCATGTTTTGTTATTTATGACTTTTACCACTAAACTTTATATAAATATCAATATTTAATTTTGTAAGTCATTTTTTAATAACAAATATCAATATAAAATTTATATAAATAATAAATTTTGTCTTAAAAGAGATAGAATATTTCTCTATTTTGAAAAAAAATATATCCGGACTAAATTGAAACAAATAGTGTGGGACTAAATTGAAAAAAATAAACATATGTGGGGATTAAATTGAAACAAATAGAAATATGTGGGAACTAAATTGAAATCAAGACAATGCACTTAGCAGGGACACTGACACGTGACAGTACCTTGTCACATGGCACTAATAATGCCATGTGTCACATCAAAGATCTGACACGTGATAAAAAAATTAAAAAAAATTAAAAAATAGAAATTAAAAAATTAAAAAAAAATTAAAAATCAGAGGATAACACCTGACATGTCGTTAACCGCATTAATAATTTTTTTTTCTGAAAAGGACGAAATTGAAACTTTTTTAAATGTAGGTACCAAACTCAAATTCTCAAACGAAAGTAGGTACCAATCGACTAATTAAACCTTTATTATTATTATAATAATTTTAAATATATTGATTTCTTGATGATTTTAACCTAAAAGTAAGTTTAACATATTAAATGATGGACTTGATTTTATCTATCAAGACCATCAAGATCTCATTTAATCTTTATTTAGATTTTTAATTAATTTTTGTGCTTAAAAGATTGTTATAATTAGGATTTGTTATAATTAGATTTATTAAACTCATGATACAAAAAATATGTTGAATATAACTTTTTAATTATATAAATAAACTTTTGATATTTTGAAGTGTGTAGCTAAAAATACGTTGATGGAGTATAAAATTAAATTGATCAAAGTTTTATGAAACCTTCTTGGTGAAGTTAAGAATAACAAATAATCAAAACCACAAGAAATCAAATGAATCATTGCATGAAGGGACAAAAGAAAGCATGAAGAAGTGGCCTGGTAAGATTGGGCTAGCTTATTCATTTTGAGACAATGATACCAAATTTGATAACATTATCGTTGAAGCATTCAAATTAATGATACTTTCTTAACAATACTAAATTTGTTATCACTACAAAAAAAATTATTGGCCATTATTTTGTCATAGTTAAATAAATGGCTTAAAATATTTTTATTTTAGTTACATATCTTTAACTATCATAGTCTTTTCTTATTCAAGGATTCATTTGCTTCACTTCTTTAATCTCTGTCTATTTTGTATTTCGTTAATGTTTCACAGTTAGATTCAATGTTCCCAAACTCAATAATGGTATTCCTACCTTCAGCTTGATTCTTATGGTAACTAACCATTCCTCTCTGCTATACTCTTCTTCTAGTTTAGGTTAGGGTTTTATAAACTTTGATTTCGATGCAAAGTTTATGTACTTGTCGTTCATCTACTATAGGCGGTTGTAGTAGAGGTTTGTGGATCAAACAAAGGCTGGCTCCAAGGAGTTTAAGAAGTTTGGTCAAAGGTTTAGGCAAGGGCAGTACAGGAATGAGGCCTCCAAGGAAGATTATAATTCTAGGAATAAGGTTGTTAAAGAAGGTTATAATTATAAGAATGAGGATGCAAGAAAGGTTATAGTTCTAACATAAAGTCTTTTGGTCGCTAAATGAATGTTGTGGTTGTTATTGGAGGTCTAGAAGAAGGGACTCATGTGATTGATAAGAATGGTGAACTTCGCTTTGGTGGTAAGATGAGACCTTGGATATCAATAGTATAACATCTCCTATACTTGTTATTTCTTTCTTTCTGTCTAATAGCTCATAAATTTTCTTTCGATCCTTCTTTTAACATGTTAGGTGAATGTGGTTGATGGACTAAAGTTATATGAAGATTTAATTGATAGCACTGGAGTTATATGCACCAAGTATTTTTCCTATATAATGTGGATCAAATAATAGTCAGTTTATTTTTGCTCATGCTCTTATGCTTCTTTGTTGTAATCTTTAATTTCATTTGATAGTTATTTAACACTTATCTATGTCCTTGTTAAAAGTGATCCAGTTGAGACTGGATCTTAAAGCTTTGGTGGAACAAAATATGGTCATACCCATTGAAAATTTGAACAGGTCAATGATGAGCCCCTAACTCCTACCAAAGATGACCTATGACATATGCTTAGGAGAACCAATATTTTTATAAAGGATGGCCTCTAGTCCTTCATCCATTGCATTGTTTTCCATTTCCCTTGCTTGAGTTTTCCTAAGTTGACTTTGGTTGGCTTGACCTTGGTTTCCTTGTTGACCATTGATTTAGGTTGACTTATTTACCATAGTTGACATGTTAATCCTTATTTATTTGTTTTGTAGGTTTACTTATGGTAATTAGGAGTGGATTAACACTAATGGAGTGGATGAGAGCTCATCCTACATGGTATGGCTAGGTTGCGCATTTGGTGATGTGGAAGAGAGAAGAAAACATAAGGCATAAAGTATAAATCATAAAACAACTTGCACCATGGTGGTCCTCCCTTGGCTTGGAAAATTTTGAAGAGGGAATTTCACCTCTTCTACTCTTATTTTGTCATCTTATGCATTAGGTTTAACCTAGTTTCAAAAACTAGGGTTTTATATTTGTAGAGACACCCTTTGTCACTTTTCTTTTGCTTAGAGGCCCTCATGCTAACCTATATAAGGGGTGCTCCTTGTCTTGTAAAAAGGTTGATCAAATTGAGGAAACTATACATTTGTTGTTCAACCTTTCATGTGTGTGTTTCCTCCTTTGGAGCAGGCCTCCTCCTTGCCTTATCTTGAGTAAGCTTATGTGGCGGCCTCACCACTCATCTTAAAGGTTGGATAGCCTTTTGGCCCCCCTTCAAGTGGTGTGCTCCCTTTCTCCCATTATCATTTCATGCCTTTCCATTTTCTACTTGTTTCTCTTTCACTTCAATTTGTCATATATGTTCCACTTGTTATCTTGATTTGTTTTATTGGTTAAATCAATCATTTCCTTCTCTAGAACCTCTTGAAGTGAACCTTGGCATCTAGATAGTTTGCTATCTTAATGTCCTATGGGAATCTTCACTAGGTTTTCTTAACAACAAGACATCATATTTCCAAAAACATAAAATGAATCTACATCAGCCAACAAAATCTCTAAGGGTGAGTTCTTGTTGTTCAACCTTTAGTGTGTTTTTCCTCCTTTGGAGTGGACCTTCTCCTTTCCTTATCTTGAGCAAGCTCAAGTGGCGGCCTCACCACTTATCTTAAGGGTTGGATAGCCTTTTGGCCCCCCTTCAAGTGGTGTGCTCCCTTTCTTCTATTATCATTTCATGCCTTTTCCCTTTTCTACTTGTTTCCCTTTCATTTCAATTTGTCATTTTTGTCCCTCTTGCTACCTTGTTTTGTTTTATTGGTTAAATTAATCACTTCCTTTTGTAGAACCTCTTGAAGTGAATCTTGACATCTAGATAGTTTGCTATCTTAAAGTCTGGTGGGAATCGTCACTAGGTTTTCTTAATGAATAAGTATTGAAATGGGTGAAGTGCCAAGAAGCGGGATTTTAATTGGCTGATTAAAAAATAAGGTAACATTTGAGAGCATAAACCAGTTTTAATTTCAATCAAATCAACCACAAAATGAGGATGCAAAAGCTACTGGATAGTACATTTTTAACCAGTCAAAAACAGAGACAATCGATTGATTTCATTAAAAATATATCATACTATGTAAATCAACAGATTAAATCTCAAAAATAGCCAACTAAACAACTGGGAATACTGTAGAAATACAAATTTATGATTTAAAACAAAAAACAACATGAAAAATCAAACAAGATTGATTCAATTGAGTAATACAAATATGAGCAGAGCTTCAGATCATGTTAGAACATGCAAGAATGACAAAAAGATGGTTCAAACTAGATTTCTTTAAACTTTACAGTGCAAAACAAGTGAGAAGAGTTAGAGACAAGAACAAGGCACAAATTTTTATATTGGTTCAGTCATATTTGAGTTACATCCAGTTTGTCAACGCAACCCGAGCCTAACTTTGCACTATTTCAAAAGATTTACAAAGTTTAGAAGATTACACTTTCAAAATATGCAAAACTACAACCTATTACTCTTGAATCATACAAGAATCAACACAAGCACAACAAGACTATCCTTGTAGACCTGGAAAACCACCAAGAACAACCCAGAAGCTTGAGAAAGATCAAACATGAGTGGTGGAAAAACATAGCCTACCAAACCTCTTCCTCCAAGCTTCATGTATCTTCCAACATGTTCTAATGCAATGACTTCATGTATCTTCATCAAATCTTCAAGCATCAAATCATTCAAGCCATTTGTGTTAACAATTTCCCCCTAATTTGATAAAGCTAACCTCCATTGAATTGATGAAGTGTCATCTAAGCATTATCTTACATTCTTTGCTTAAGCTTGTGATCACTACAAGAAAAAACGATATATCCGTCGGTAATTCAAATTTACCGACAAAAATATATCCGTCGGTAATATTCCGTTGGTAATTTCAGTTTTTTTTTATTCATGAATCTGAAAAATGTTTCCAAAAGCAGTACACACAAGATAACAAACACACACAGATCCAACTGCTCCTCCTATCAATAGTATAAGTATCATCCATTTGTGCTAACAATTTCCCTCTAATTTGATAAAGCTAACCTCCATTGAATCAACCTCTATTGAATTGATGAAGTGTCATCTAAGCATCATCTTCCATCTAAGCTTGTGAATCTGAAAAATGTTTCGAAAAACAGTACACACAAGATAACAAACACACACATATCCAAATGCTCCCCCTATCAATAGTATAGGTATCATCCAATTTTAATGATTCCAATTCCCTCCCCCTTTGGATTCATCAAACAAAAGTAAAGCAATTAAGAACACACACAAAGGATAATGTTTCATTGATAGTAGCACACGATACAGTGAACAAAAACTGAAACAAGGAAAAAAACTTAAAAGCTTATACATTCAACAAACTAAAATTAGAATCAACCAATTAAAAAATTGGCAGAAATCATAACACGACAACACAAATGCAATGCATGATCCTAAAGGCCAACACAATCAGTCATCCTGAGGATTGTTTTTGGTCAGGAATGATGTCAACAAATCATGAATATCATGGATTTGGCCTTCCAAATCATTGAACCTGTCATTGTAAAAGGTGTGATGTGCATCTTGAGACACATTGAGTTCATGCAATTGGTGAAGCACCATCCTCTTAGATTGTGAGTACACAGGGCCTTTGTCCTCTTGAGGGTTGTAGGGGACAATGTCCATTGGTCCAATAGTGGGCTCTTCCTCTTCATTTGCTCCACTTGGGCAAACTTCATGGTCATTGGCACCAGTAGCTGCACCACCACCAATTCTTTCAGCAGTCTAAACATTTCCAACCCAGGTCAAGCCCATCTTGTGTAGATTGAGATAGGAGGTTTGGTTCAACATCCAAGTTGACTCTTAAAGTTAATTTTCAATATCAACACCAAAGTACTTAATGAACTTGGACACCAGCACCACATATGATAGCCTAAAATTTGTGAGTCTCTTGGCCTTGAGCATGGATCACAAAGCACAAAGATCCAATCCACTTGCACATTGTTTGGATGCAATACATGAGGATCAAGTCTCCCTCATTCAAGGTAGAATGGTTGCTTCCACATGGAACTATGATTTTTGTGATGATCATAACAAGAAGCCTTGCATCCACCTTGAGACCACCAACATGGAAGTTCTTGATCTCAACACCAGGGTTCCTCAAGCATTGCCCATAGGATTTCACTTTGTTGAACACTTGCACAACACCAATTTCACCTTTCCTCATTTGAACTCCTTGTTGCCTAAGTGCAACAACATCCTTCCAAGTATCTTCATTTGCACTCCTTTAACACTAGATAATAGCACATCATTCTTGAATTGCAAGTTGGTGAAAAACACCTTCACTAAGTTAGGATAGATTTTTGAAATTTCAAGAAAGGTCTTCAACTTTTGATGCTTGAGTTGTTGGAGGAGAGCCTCAAACCCTTCAGTTCGTAGCCATGAATACGTTAGCACCTTAGGAATGTTGATTTGCTTCCTAGTCATCTCTATGAGGAACACTTGAATGTTGTCACTCATTTCCTTCAAACCAAGCTTCAATTCTCCCATGGTGTTCGTGATTTGGAGAACTTAGAGTGGGAGAAGTGGGTTGTTCTTCATTAGATTGAGCAATGTGTTGTTGACAATGAGGCATGATGACTGTGGGTGTGGCTATTTCTAAGAGATAAGGATGCAAATGCAAGTTTCTGATTAATCATCCTAGAGCCACACAAATTACAATTGCTTAGGCATGCTCTCATAAAATTAAATAAAACAAAGTGTGTGTGTGTGTCACCACCATGAGGTCTCACCCAGAGACTCATGGAATTACGCCCTAATCAATGAGGTATCACTACGAAACTATCGTGGAATTACGTCCTAACCATACCAATATCATGTTCCACCAACCAAGTATGTATTATCACGCATACCGAACTCATGCCAAACTTATCATTTCCAGTCCATAAATCACTTAACAGATGCATACTTAACCAATTCATGCCTTAACAGGGTAATACAATCATACAAGAAATCACCATTCAAAGACATGAGAAAGAACAAGCACCGAGAAAACACTTGCATCAATCTCGCTCAAGCCATAGACCCTCGCTCAGGCGAAAGGGGTCTTTTGCTCAAGCGACAGGCCCTCGCTTAGGCAAGACTGACAACAGTGAGGGTTGCTGATTTCGCGAGTTCTCGCTTAGGCGAGCCCTCCTTGCCTGAGCGAGGCCACCCCTCGCCCAAAGGTGAGGTTCCTTGCCTAGGCTAAAACTAAAAGATGTCAAGGCTCCCACACGTTCTCGATTAAGCGAGCCCCTCTCGCTTGAGCAAGATGTCACCTCGCTCAAACGAGAGCTCCTCGCTTGAGCGAGAGCTCGAGTACTAACCTGGCCTGTTTCTACAAGTCTTGCTTGGGCGAGAGCATCAGTTTCTCGTTACTGTTTTCCATGCAACAACCACACATACGAATCCAAACCAACATACCAAGGCATTCCATGCATTCACAATGTCATACCAACCATACAATTGTGAAATAACAGCAAGACAAACAGAAAATCAAAACACAAAAGCAAGCCCTAGCTTCCTTCCCTGGACAAAGGATAACAAATAACACGAGCACACCACGGAGGAGCACCACAGCTCCAGGAACAGCTTGGTGAGCTGGAAATACTAACACCAGAAGCAAAATGAGGTCACTACGATGAACCTAGTTAGGAACACGAAAGTAAAGCTAGAGAAGAGAAGTTATGGATTGAAGATCAACTTACGTGGAACCGAAGTGGAGTTCAACTAGCTTGGTGAAGGACAAGGCCAAACCCTAGCAAAGCTCATGAAGCAGCCAAGGGAGAGGGAATGGGAAATTGTTTCTGAAAAAATGCAAGAATGGAGGGTTAGGGCTGGTTTAGAGATTTTGGACACCCTATGGGCCAGCCCTTAGGCCCAACAGATGGGGCCAGACCCTTTTAAATTTTTATGGTAGAAAAATAGGGTTTTACAAAATATATATATATATATATATATTAACCAAAAATTAAAGAACATTGATTAGAGATCTCTTAAAGTTTAATTCTTTTTTTTATAATTGTTTTCTTGATTGAAAGAAAATAATGTCTTTATTTATGAAAATCTTTAAAATTTCAGTATTCTTAAATTCAACAACATATTTCTAAAAATATATTTTAGTGCCTTTGCTAACAGTTTATTTCATGTGTTAGTATCTATTAACTAATTTTGTTAGTTTCGCAAACAATTTTTTTTATGTTTGGATGATTTTTTTCTGTAAGAATTTTTAGAAAAAGAAAAGTAGATAAATTTTTCCATTAATTAAAATTAACTTATGTATAAGATAAAAAAAATAGAGAAATTATACATTAGAGCTTTTACAAATATGTAAGAGAGCTTCTACAAATTAGCTATGGAAAGATATTAGCAAAATTATAAGCTATGGAAAGATATTAACAAAATTAAAACTGACAGTAATGTTGTAAAAGAAAATTACAATAATATTTAGTGTTTTACAAAATACAGTTATATTAGAATAAAATTAATTATGTGTTTGTTCATTTACTACCTTAATAATTATTTTATGAACAATAAAATATCATTCTATCACAAGATAAACAATGGAAAGAAAGTTTCACTCTATTATGCTTTATCCTATTCTATTCTACTTTAGTCCTCCCCTTCACTCTCATTTTTTTTTTTCTTCAATCTAAACATAGTCCAAGTAAAACAAAAACAGAACTACTCAATGTGTGAAATTTTTTATTTGGACTGTTGATGTATTCCAAATATAAAGCCTGGCTGTCACCATGTTATCATTTATGGAAAACGTATATTTGGATTTTTTTAGCATCTAAAGGTTTGATTTTAAAACTGTTTTCTGAAGTCTGGTTAAATATTCATATTCCTTACCCACTACTTTCCAATAATTTAGAGTAGGCCTGGAGCTATTTACTAGATAGCAGATATCTGTGAGAGGAAAGCAATGATAGGCATATTGTTAATAGTTTTTCTTTTATGCTATCAGCCCACCATCAAAGACATATTTGTGAAATGTAACATTATCTAATTTTGTTCCTTCTTTTATCGCCTACCTAATTTATTTCAAGGGATTTGTGTGATTGAGTTGCAATCCTTCTTGATATATCATTCCTTTCGTACAAAAGGCAGCAAGTAAACATCAGTGTTTTAACATTATATACGCGCCTTTACATACAAAAAATCAGCATAATGGAATATTTAAGCAGAAATGTAATTAAGCACTTAGAAATTGAATATGTTGAGTACAGTATTTTGGCAACATTCTCTAGAGTAGAAGTATTCCTGAGTCTGCATAGATGACTCGTGCTACTCACTTCCCATTCCAGTTTGTTGACCACTTGATATCACCCCTTGCATGGCTCCTGGCCTGGTCCATAATAACATAATTAGATATTGACAAAATTCATTTCAAATATACATTAAGCCCATGGCTTAGAATGTGCAGCAAACAGTTATAAATCTTGAAACTTATAATGGGGCAATGCTTTCTCCTCTAGAATCTGCACATAGCTTCAGTCAATGGATCTCCCCTTGTTGTACTTACTAAAAAATAATAAAAATCCCTTTGCCGGACAACGTTTGTTGAATTAAATTAAAGGTTTAGAATGAAGTTGAAAAAAAAAAAATACCCTTGAGATGAATATGTGGAAGATGGAAATTCTTGAGGAAAGTATGGATGATTAATCTGTTGAGGAATTTGGGCATTTTTCTGATGTGTATATTGATAATCTGGCAATGATTGATCATAACTGTGGCCCACATTTAGCGTGGCGGAATAAGTGTTAGGTTGTAAGTTTGAGATATGCTGGTGGGTATAGTGAGGAAGCCATGACAACTGGGGATGACTGCTGCCTGCATTTGTGACGGAAGGATGAAAATCATGCGATGGTTTTGGTATACTCTGATATTCATGATCTTGCAGCAATTGAGAGTTTAAGATACTCTGATATTGATATTGAGGATCTTGCAGCAATTGAGGGTTTGGGATACTCTGATATGGATGCTGAGGATCTTGCAGTGATTGAGGGTTTGAGATACTCTGATATGGATGCTGAGGATCTTGCAGTGATTGAGGGTTTGAGATACTCTGATATGGATGTTGAGGATCTTGCAGCGATTGAGGGTTTGAGATACTCTGATATGGATGTTGAGGATCTTGCAGTGATTGAGGGTTTGAGATACTCTGATATGGATATTGAGGATTTCGCAGAGATTGAGTATGACAGCTACCCACAGGCATCAATGAAGAATGAAAGTCAGGTTGTGGATGTATAATGTTATGATGTGCATGCTGAGAGTACTGCAATGTCTGAGTATGGGCACAGCCCCTGAGGATAGTCTGATTATGACTGCTGCAGATCCCAGTTGCATAAGTACCCTCTAGAGTAAGTGTACTAGCAGGAGAGTAAAACTGATTCCTTGAAGCTTGGGATGGCACAGACTGTGCTGCAGCTAAATGAGGCATAGTATTATGAACATGATAGTTCAACAGCAATGGAGCTTGATTGGGTGACATTCTAGAAAGTGGTGGTGGCCTTGATATATGATGATAAACATTATTCATTGGTTTCTTCAGAAAAGGAAGTATAGGTGAAGTTGGCAATTCATGTAATGGGCGAAACAATTCTATTAGACTTCTTACCTGCAACATAGCAATATATTCCACATAACAAACGTAGTTTTCACTTCTTTCTCACAAAAAGATGCAGAGAAGAAAAGAAAAGTAGAATGAAATAATTGCACTTAAAATCAATTTGCGGGAGATCAAAATGAAACATACTTGTCTAATATTGAGCTCAGGATTAAATTTGTTGGAGCCTTTCTGGTAATTATCTCGAATGACAAATTTAAAGCTACTCTCTGGCAAGGGTAAACAGTCTTTGTAAATTTTGAATTTCACCTGGATAAAATAAAAATATGAAAGCAGGATAACGGGAAATGAAAAATAAAGCGATAAATATTGTGCATTTGACATCACCACAAAGTTTCGAGTACAGTTAGCAATCAGAAGCACTTACTTGTCTCATACCAAAAACTTAAAGCCTCAACTAGCTATATGATTTGAAGTTAATACGAGCACTTTGACTATGAAAAGGAAAAATTAGGAAGTCAACATAGAAACAACCAGCCAACAAAACATACAATGTTGCGATGAAAACGATGCTTGTCAACTTCAAAAAATTAGAGACTAAGGTCCATGAGTCTGTTCCAAAAGCTACAAAAATGTCAAAGGTTACAAATTAATTATCCAAATACAGCTGAAGAAACACCAAGAACCAATTATATTCCTAAACATGTATGCAACTCCAAAGGCAAATTAAGAAACTTACACCAAAATGTCAATTTATGATGCTGAGGCAACAAAATTGATGCTACAAACTGCTACCAATATTTCCACAAACTGCAAATCATGACACAGGATGCTATTTTCACAAAGTGGTAAGTCTTTGTGTGTGGGAGCAAGAGAAGTCTACTTAGATTGTAAAGACTCACCTGAGCAGGGAATTTGTGCCCAAAAGCTAATGGCTCTATTTCTAGTTTCCCAGTTGAGGTTGCCATATAAATACCGTAGAGAAGCTTCACATCAGTGTCAAACAGAAAAAGATATGTACCAGGATTGATCTTCTCTACATCAGCCTTTCTCCTAGCAGGAAGTCCAAAAACTCGGTATCGGTAGCACTCTGGTTTTGTAATTCCATTACACATGAAAATAAAGCCAGAAAGCTTTTCCTGAACGTCAACACCCTCCTCTTGGGCTTCCATTGCGTCACTGCATCATAAGTCATCAAAATGTTATTTCAAGTGATCTAAGCACTCCCTGAATACACCAAAACTAATAATTGTGAAAGTACATCAAGCCTCAAAAAATGTCTTCCTTGCATCAACATTTTTCTTTAATATTTTTTGTCTTTTCTTTTCCTCCATCACACAATTAAAGGTAGCACAACTATCTTGAACAAAAACCCAAACAGGTAATGTGTCCTCTAATGATCATAGACATAAAAGTTAACCGCAGTCTGACTGTAGGTTCTATTAAGTGTTTATTTATATGAGCAGTTGTAAGATTTATTTGACTAGAAAACTGTAAGAAGAAGTATTAATAAATTGCATCTAGATACTCATTAGGTTTGCATATGTTGATTCTTAGAATTGTTTTCCTAGCAAACCAATATAAAAGTCTAAATCAAATCAAAGCTATCCAAAGTTGTTTCAGCCAAACAATGACTAATTCTGGTTTTATGCGTCTTAAAGCAGGAAGGTGAAAAAAAAAAAAAAAGAGAGAAAAGATTAGGTATATGACAAACCCTGATGTGAATGTCTGAAACTATAATCGTTTAAAATAAATAAAATGCAGGAAAGGTTAGGGTATGATTAAGAATAAGTACAGTGAATATCAAACAAATAAAGAGAAAACAGAAAACTTGGAAGAGAAAACGAGAAGGCATTTTTTTCAGAGAAACTATAGAAGATAGCATCTTTCACAGGAACTATAGAAGGAAGCATTTGTTCACGGTGTTTACTCACCTAAAACGTCAATGAGGAACTAGGAACTGGGAGTGAATTTCTTAAGCATTACCTCACTGGTCAGTGGTCACCCATGTTTCTAAAACTCTGCTTTTCACTCCTGATGGTAGTAAACACTTCCCGGTACTGAATCTGAATTTTCATTTTTTAAAATTTAAAATAACAATACGATTTACTATTAAATGTTATAATTAAAAATTATATAACATTTTACAGGAATATTAACTTTGTGTGAGTGTGTGTGGAAATATTTATATTTAAAGGTAAATTTATATTACACTCTATGTTGACATTTTCATTATGCTCTTTAATATATATATATATATATATATATATATATATATATATATATATATAATTTTTATTTTATATATGATTTTATATATTATTCATTGTATATTAAGTTGAAGTTATATTGTAACAAAAATTAATTATGTCAAAAGAAACATTTTAAACACTTATAATTTAATTATACTTATGTAATAGTTTTGTTTTTTTTTACTATAACTAAATATATTTACTCTTTTAAAAGGTGAATTTCTAAAATTTATTATAATTTTAAAATATTTTTAAGATAGATATTTGGTATAGTACAACCGATATATAAATTTATATTTATAATATATATATATATATATATATATTAATTTAGATTATAATAAAAAGACTTTATTATATGATGTGATACTTATCATGCATTCTCAAACTGTTTAAATATTGTCACATTGTAAATAAATTTTTTGTAAATAAATTATTATAATGACAAAAATATTTTTCAAAGATTTATTGTTGCATTTAAAGTATTTTTAAACTTAATAAAAATTATAAATTTATAAAATATAAAATTAAATAAATATATAATATTACAAAAAAAATTAAATTATAAATTTATAAAATTGTCAAATTATCAAATATAAAATAAAAATATATAATTTTTATGATTTTAAAAAGTACAATTTAATAATTTTATAAATTTACAATTTAATGATTTTATAATTTTATAGTTTTTAATTTTACAATTTCGTATGATTTATAATTATATCGTTTTATAATTTTATATTTATATAATTTATGATTTATAATTTTGATATAATTTTGATTGAGTGAAGTTTATTTGAGTTGTCTTCTTTAGGATTTTATTTATGAATCCCCTATTTGTTTTGAAATGCTTTTATTGTGTTGTAGTTGTTGATGAAAATATAATTGGATGGGTTATCCTTACACATTTTTGCAATTGTCAAATATGTTAAATGTATGTGGATGTACACACACTTGTTGGATAAATGTAGTTGAATGAATTGTACTAGTAGGAAGCTTTATATTATTTTAATGATAAAAGTTGCACTGCGTTTGCCACATAAACAGTTACACTTTGGTGTTTAATACTTTGGTCCTTGTTTTATCAGTTGGTCCATCTCCTAGTTTGATTAATTTATTTGATAATGTGGTGTTGTGTGTTTTATATGTTTTGATGATGTGCCTTTTTGGTTTTTTTGATCGATTTTTTGTGTGGTCATTTTTAGTTTTTAGGTCCTTGGTGATTGTTTCTTGATATCTCTACTAAGTATGGATAGGGAAGAAGGTAATAGCTCCATTGAAAATAAGGTATGAATAGCGTTATCATACATTTGATTTGTGTATGACATTTTAATAAGTCCCATTAGTGTAGTTGTTTCATTTCCTTTGCAGATACATTTGAGGCATTCTTGTGGGACAGAATATGTTGGATCTATTAATAACTAGTTAACAGCAGAGGATAAGTTATTTATTCAAGGGACCAGTTTCAGATGGTTTGCACTGTTGAAGGAGTCTTCGAAATTGTCTAGAAACATTCTTAGTAAATTATGTTCTAAGTGGGATGAAAAGAGTGAATGTTTTCAAATAATATCCCAATCAGTTGGATTTACTTTATTGGATGTTTTTCTAGGTCTTGGGCTTAGGGTGGTTGGTCCAAAATTCAATCTAAACGAAATTGAAGTCGAGAGTAATTGTAGGAAAATGTTTAAAACTAACGTCGACTTAAGCATGTTGTATAACTTCTTATTGCGCAATAGGAAGAAAATTTCTATACCTGACTTTTGTAGGCATTGGCGGATCTTCACCAAAATTTTTGGGGAAGCCAAAATAATATACTCAAAATTTATATATTTAATATTATTGTGACTAATTCAATAAAAATGAATACATAATCTAGTATATTTATAATTATCAAAGAAATTACACATATCTAAAGGAATGTCTATTGTTTTTTCATATTTTTGAATTCATGGTAATTGAATTATAATTAAATTTTTCAGTTAACTTTTTTTGATGTAAATAACCATATTATCTGCAAAATATTCATATTCCATTTTATTAACATGCATTTGATTCAAAAAACATTCACAAGCTTTCATTTCATTGTTATGCGATAAATAACCATATTATCATGTTTTCATCTTCACCGGTAGTTTATCTATCAATTTTAAAAAATAAATTTATTCTTTTGTTTTTCATTAATATACCTATTTAAAAAAATAAGTTTAAGACTAAAAAATAATTTATCATAATCTAATAAAAAGTTGAGAGAATAATTACTAAAAAAAATTATGATAATCAAGTTATAATTAAAAATTGACTATGAAAAATCACATTATATTGTTTCTTCTTCTATATTAATAAAAAATGAATTTATAAAAAGGTTATGAGATAAAAAATAATGCTAAATGTTAAACAAATAGTTCACTATCAAGTGAGACAAGAGAAAATTACCTTATTTAATTATTTAATAATGGAAGAAAAAATATGAAAAAATAAGGATAAAAATACTAAGTTTATGTCTAACTTTTTTTTTAGTAACAAAAGAATAAATAAGCATGAAAGAAGAATAAAACATATAAAAAACTCAAAAGACAACGAGAGAGAAAATAAAAAAAATATCTTAATAGTTTTGTTATTTTATATATTTAGTTTTATATTTTATTATTTATTATTGTACTTTATAAAATAAATAAATAAAATACTTAATTCAATTTTTATTAATTTTGAATATAATATTATTTAATTTTAAAAAAATAAAAAATAATTTTAAAATTTTAAAAGTTTATATAATTTTAAAAAATTAAATACAAAATAATGAAAAAAAATTAAAAAATTTGGGGGAGGGGGGGGCCGTGGCCCTCGCCTGCCCCTTGCATCCTCCGCCATTGTTTGTAGGGTTTATATATTGTTGGACATTTGTGAATTTTTATTGCCAAATCGAGTGGTAGGGTTTTCCCAATTATGTTTAAGCTTGTAGATGATATTGAAGGTCTTGGAAATTTGAATTCGGGTGTTGTTGCGTATGAATACTTGGTTGGGAGCATATCTCGTGCTTCTTTCTTGTTTAAGAAAGGTGGAACTAAAAGACACTTCCATGTAGAGATGGATGTGTGTATTTGTTGTAGGTATGAATTTTGTATTTATTGTTTACTTTACTTGAATGATGTTGTAATATCTATTGATGATTATTCATATGTTTTGTAGTTATGGGCTTATGACCATCTGCTTATGTGGTCCCAAAAGGGTCAATGTTTGTCAACCAAATTCTCACGTGTTTTATATTAGATGGATGTGAAAGTGGGTGATTTTGTCATAAGTCAAAGTTTCAATAAGAATTTGGTAATTTTGAATTCAGTTCCTTTGTTTTTGTTGTTGTTACATGGTTCTTTCATTACATGCACTGCATTTTGGGTTGATTTTGAAATTGTATATAGGTTTTTTTGATGTAGTTGCCTCACCAGAAGAGTTTGGTTATGTAATTGTCAGAGAAGCTTTTGAACCCTTTGGTTGTGGTTTTGTTGAGAAGGCATACGTGACAGACAAGGATGACTTAAAACTTGCGGTTGATCAACAAGAACAGGTCATTAATGAACTTGAAGCTCAATTGAAGGAACTGAAAAGACATATTTGTGACACCCCGACTACTATACTAAATAATTATTTCTTGATAAAAAGATATGGAATTAATAATTTTTTTTTCCCATAAGATTATCCTTGAGAGAACATTAATAATAACATAACTTCATATTCATATATATAGTTTATATCTCTATAATTGTTCATGAAATATTACAAAAATATATTTTTGTATAATATTAAGAGTCTTACATCAAAATAGAAGATTTATCTATATTTTTAATATCTCCTAAAGATATTAATAGAAATTATCCATGAGTTAATCTTCAGAAGATCCACCAACAATATCCTGAATAATTCTCACTGAGCAGGTTCATCTTCTGTTCATGCAACAGGTACATATGAAAGAAAAATATGAAAGGAGTGAGGTCTTTATAAGCCTTAAATATCAATCTTAATAAACTCAACAAACAATGCAGACACCGGGGGCCTAGATTTGGACCTACAACCACAAAACTTGATCTTGTTTTACCAGACATATGGATCCATATTCCACTTCTGATGATCCAATCTGAACATCAAAAGTTGCTTTGGGAAGTGATTAGGTAGTTGAGTATTTCTCATAAAACATTGGTACAATCATAATTATTTCTTTCTCGAGAATATTAGCCATTCATCGGCTCACAAAAGAGATATATACTCACTACCTAACCTTGGCGATGCCGAGCAGGTATCGGATAGTCCCAAGTTTGGCCTATGAATATTCTAGTCCAGGGCGCTATTCTGAACTATCCAGATATTCACCTACTTGGTAAAACTTCCTTAGACCCCACCATGGTCCCTGCCTTTCATCCCGCAGTGTACCAAACTGTGACTTCCCAAATACAAACACTTTGACACTGGTTTAATCTCAACTTATTGAAACCAGACTTAACTCTTACTTAACCGACATACTCTTGGATATTTTCAAAGGTCATTAAATGTGATGACTATCAATTCATGTCATCGTATAAACTATACAAAGAATATAAAATAACGATGAAATGTACATACAATTTTCTTATATCCAATCTCACTAAATAAATAATATATACTTTCACTTCACATTTATTTATTTTTAATTGTAAAAATAATGATAAAATAAGAATCAAAGCAAGAACTTTAAATAAATAATTAGATAAGGGTAAGAACGTTATAAATAAACAAAAATATAAATTAAACAGGAGCAGTACGTAATTGGAGATTAAATAAAATAAATAAACAGGACCAGTGCATAACTGGAGATAAATTAAATAAAAAATAAAATAAATAAATAGGACCAGTGCGTAACTGGAGATAAATAAAATAAACTAATTAAACAGGACCAGTGCGTAACTGGAGATAAATAAAATAAAATAAAATAAATAAACAGGACCAGTGCGTAACTGGAGATAAATAAAATAAAATAAATAAATAGGACCAGTGCGTAACTGGAGATAAATTAAATAAAATAAATAAATAGGACCAGTGCGTAACTGGAGATAAAAATAAAATAAAATAAATAAATAGGATCAGTGCGTAACTAAAGATTAAATAAAATAAATAAACAGGATCAATACATATTTGGAGATTAAATAAAATAAATAAATAAACAGGATCAGTATATAATTGGAGATTAAATAAAATAAATATAAGAGGATAATAAATGAAAATAAGTTAAATGAAAGTAAAAAGAATAATATATGAGTCAAAATAAATAAAAGATTAATATAAAACCCATGAGCTTATCAAGATTAATATATAAGAACTTAACCTCACTCCCCCCTTACCTTATTGATTGAAGAGCACACTAATAATAGTTGTAGAAGACTAGGATCTCTTTGAATCTTTGCTCTAAATTTTCTTTCCTATTTTTCTCTTTCCCTCTCTTCTTTCTCTTTCTCTTTCTCTCTCTTCTTTCTCTCTCTCTCCTTTCTTTCTCTTTCTTCCTTCCTTTCTTTCTTTCTTTCCTTACCTTCACGTAACCTCATCCCATATATATATATAAGCAAGCCATGTGCTTATCTTTTCTTTCAAAATCATGATTACATGCATTAATGAAGAGATAATCCTTATCTCTTCATCTTATCTTCTTCTCTCTTTTTTTCTTTTCTTCTTATCTTTTCTTCTTTTCTTCTTATGTTCTTATCATTTCTTCTTCTTCTTTTTTTTTCTTTTTCTTTTCTATATTATTTTTTTTTATCTCTTTTAGAAAATTCTTCATATATATATATTTTTTTACACACACCTATTTAATAATATTTTTAATGTTTAAACTACATCATAATAAAATACAAAACATTAGTAAACATAGAAGATTTTCTAAGTGTTTTATTTAAAATAAATAATACAGTTTATTTAAAAAAAAGGATGTTACATTTCTCCCCTCCTTTTAGGAATTTCGTCCCCGAAATTCATGTGGTTGTAAAAAGATGGGGATACATCTCTCTCATATTACTTTCTAATTCCCAAGTTGCATCACCTTCATCTTGTTGATTCCACAATACCTTTACCAAAGGTATGTCCTTTCCTCGAAGTTGTTTAATCCTTCGGTCTCCAATCCTCACAGGAAGCACATCATAAGTAAGGTTTTTCTCGTATTTGTACTATATCAGGTTCTATCACATGAAAAGGGTCATGAATATATTTACGAAGTTGAGACACATGAAAAACATTATGAAGTTTTGAAAGGTTTGGAGGTAAAGCAATTTGGTATGCGACAGAACCAATTCTTTTAAGAATTTGATAAGGACCTATGAATTTGGGTGTAAGTTTTCTAGATTTGAGAGCTCTACCAACCCCAGTTACAGGTGTAACTTTCAAGAAAACATGATCTCCTTCTTCAAACTCGAGAGGTTTCCTTCGTTTGTCATAGTAACTTTTATGCCTATCTCTAGAAGTTTTCATCTTTTCCCTGATCATTTTGATCTTCTCAGTTGCTTGTTGAATTACCTCTGGACCCAAAACTAAGGAATTTCCATTCTCATACCAACACAACGGGGTTCTACATCTTCTCCCATATAGAGCCTCATATGGAGCCATTCCTATGCTTGAGTGGAAACTGTTTTTATAAGTGAACTCTATCAGTGGTAGAAATTGCTCCCAACTTTCAGTTTCTTCTAAAACACAAGCTCTCAACAAGTCTTCTAAAGATTGGATAGTCCTTTCCGATTGTCCATCAGTTTGAGGATGATAAGCTGAACTAAGCCTAACTTTTGTTCCCAAGGCTTTTTGTAAGCTATCCCAAAATCTAGATGTGAAACGAGGGTCTCTATCAGAAATTATACTAGAAGGTACTCCATGCAGCTTGATAATTTCTTTTATGTACAAATGAGCTAACTTTTCTAAAGAAAATCTAATATTAATAGGTAGAAAGTGAGCAGATTTTGTTAATCTATCTACAATGACCCAAATTGCATCATGACCAAATATAGTCTTTGGTAAACCTGTCACAAAATCCATGGATATGCTTTCCCATTTCCATTCTGGTACATCTAAGGATTGTAGTTCCCCATAAGGCTTTCTATGTTCAACTTTTGTTTTCTGACACACTAGACAACGTGCAACAAACTCCACCACTTCTTTCTTCATCCCAGACCACCAAAACATTTTCTTCAAGTCTTGATACATCTTTGTAGTACCCGGATGAATACTTAAGCTACTCTTATGAGCTTCCTCCATTATCAACTTTCTCAACTCTTCTTTTGCAGGTATGCAAATTCTATCTCTAAACTTGATGATTCCATTTGAATCCTTGTGGAATTCAGATTCCTTTCCTTCAACTTTTGCTATCAACTTTTCTTGCAAAAATTGATCTCTTTCTTGAGCTCTCTTTATTTCTTCTAAGAATTCACTTGATATTTTTAACATTCCTAAGCATATGCTATTGGGTTTAAGCTTTACAACTAAGTTCACGTCTCTGAATGATTCTATCAAATCCAATTCTTTCACCATCATCATAGATGCATGTATAGACTTTCGACTCAAAGCATCCGCAACAACATTTGCTTTCCCAGGGTGATATTGCAACTCAAAGTCGTAATCCTTCAAAAATTCCATCCATCTACGTTGTCTCATGTTTAACTCTTTTTGATCAAAAAGGTATTTCAAACTTTTATGGTCACTAAAAACTTCAAACCTTGCTCCATACAAGTAATGTCTCCATATTTTCAACGCAAACACCACTGCAGCTAATTCTAAATCATGTGTAGGATAATTAAGCTCATGTTGCTTGAGTTGTCGTGAAGCATAAGCTGCAACTTTTCTTTCTTGCATCAACACACATCCTAATCCTTGTCCACATGCATCACAATATACCTCAAAATTTTTTGTAGGGTCAGGAAGGATTAAAACAGGTGCAGATGTTAATTTTTTCTTCAACTCTTGAAAACTAAACTCACATGCTTCATTCCATTCGAAAGGTTGTCCCTTACGTGTTAACTTAGTCAAAGGCAATGCTAATTTAGAAAATCCTTCAATGAATTTTCTATAGTAGCCTGCCAATCCTAAGAAACTACGTATTTCTGTGATATTCTTTGGTTGTTCCCAAAGCAATATCGCTTGAACCTTTGAGGGGTCAACTGCAATGCCATTTTGTGATATCACATGACCCAAAAATTGAACTTCTCTCAACCAGAATTCACACTTTGACCATTTTCCATATAATTGTCTCTCTCTCAGAATTTGTAACACAATCCTCAAATGTCTCTCATGTTCTTCATGATTTTTGGAATAAATTAAAATGTCGTCAATGAAAACAACCACAAATTTATCCAAAAATTCATGAAAAATACGATTCATATAATCCATAAAAATGGCAGGAGCATTGGTCACACCAAAAGGCATTACCAAGTACTCATAATGACCGTATCTTGTCCTAAAAGCTGTCTTTTGAATATCTTCCGCCTTGACTCGAATCTGATGATAACCAGATTTTAAGTCAATTTTGGAATATACCACAGTACCTCTCAATTGATCCATCAAATCATCAATCTTTGGTAGAGGGTATTTGTTCTTAATGGTGATTTTGTTAAGCTGACGATAATCCACACACAACCTCATAGTGCCATCCTTTTTCTTAACTAACAATACTGGTGCACCCCAGGGAGAAACACTAGGTCTGATGAATTGTTTATCCAACAATTCTTCTATTTGTTTTTTCAACTCTGCTAACTCTAGAGGTGACATCCTATAAGGGGCTATAGACACAGGTCTTGATCCTGGTACCAAGTCTATAGTGAATTCTATTTCTCTTTGTGGAGGTAACCCAGGAACATCCTCAGGGAAAACATCAAGATACTCACAAACAACAGGAAACTTATTAATGTCTGGAATTTCCTTGACTTTTAAAGAAGTTAAGATCATGTATACTTGAGATCCTTTTGGGATTTCATTGTGGTTGGTAGTACTCTGTTTTAATTCTTTTGAGTCAAAAACTTCACCTATGTGTGATTCAAAAATTAAATTCTTTCCATGACAGTTTAGGAGAACATGGTTGGAAGATAACCAGTCCATTCCAAGAACAATATCCAAATGAGACAAGGGTAGACATATAAGATTTACAGAAAAAATTCTATTGCCTATACAAATATGACAATTTGTGCATGCAAGTGAAGTTGTGACTGGAACATTGGTAGGAGTAGACACAGTTAAATCATATGGTAATAAAGAGACAGGTAACTTTAAATGTTTGACACATTCATGTGATATGAAAGAATGAGTAGCACCTGAATCATATAGTACATTAACGAGGTGACCATTTATGATGCATTTACCTTGGATTAGATCTTCAGATTGAACAGCTTCAGTACCATTCATTGTGAAGACTCTCCCGGTTGTCTTTGGTCTTCCAAGTTGATTCTTTCCTCTGTTGTTGCTTCCCCCACTTCCTTGCTCCTTAATTAACTCTTTGCATTCATTACGATAATGACCCAACTTCCCACAATTGAAGCAAGTTATAGTCCTTGTGGCGCAGTTTCTTGACAGATGAGGTCCTCCACAGTGAAAACATTTGATAGAGTGGGTTGCGCCTGAATTATTGGCAAGAGAGGAATGCTTTTGTCCTGAAGAATTCCAGGAAGCATGAGATGGACGTTGGTAGGGTTTCTTATTATTAAAATCATTTCTTTTATGCCTCAAAGGCCCTCCTTGCCTCCATTGAGTTTGTCTTGCCTTAGTATCATCCTCATAAATCCTACAACGGTTTACAAGAGTGGGAAAGGAAGAAATCTCTAAATAACCAACTGCTTGTTTAATATCAGGTCTCAGTCCACTTTCAAACTTAGAACAACGGGAACGTTCATCAACTCTATCATGAAAGTAAGGACAAAACTTTGACAGCTCGTCAAACTTTGCTGCATATTCTCTTATAGACATGATTCCTTGACGAAGATTAAGGAATTCAACTTCTTTCCTCCTCCGAAGATCCTCTGGAAAATATTTTTCCAAAAACTTTTGTTTGAAGGTTTCCCAAGTAATTTGTCTCCCTTCATCCTCCAATTGTTGTTTTGTAAATCTCCACCAGTTTTCAGCTTCTTCAACGAGCATAAATGTAGCAAATGTGACTCTATTTGCATCTGCACACGTCATTGCGATGAAAATTTTCTCAATTTCTGCTATCCATGAATGAGCACCTTCAGGATTAAATCCCCCTTTAAATTTTTGTGGATTATTCCTGCGAAAGGTTTCTAATCCTTGATTTTCCATGGGTTCAACATTTTGTTTTTGGCTCATATTTTCCAGGACAATTGTCATTCTTTTCAATAATTCATTGGTAATGTTTGGTCCGTTATCCATCTTTTCCTGAAAGAATGAACAATTTCCTTAGTTTTCTTTAGAATTTTTTTTTTTAACTATTGTTAAAACTTATCCTTACTACAAGTATTAATTTTTTTGTTATTACTTACTTTTATTAGTTTACTTATCTTGCATTTCTCTTTTACAAGAAAAATGTAAGAACAAACAACTTGCACCTCTACTTACTAGTAGAGACTACAAACATGGAAGACACCATACCCAAGGTCTTGAGTGAAAGAACTGCTCTGATACCACTCAATGTGACACCCCGACTACTATACTAAATAATTATTTCTTGATAAAAAGATATGGAATTAATAATTTTTTTTTTCCATAAGATTATCCTTGAGAGAACATTAATAATAACATAACTTCATATTCATATATATAGTTTATATCTCTATAATTGTTCATGAAATATTACAAAAATATATTTTTGTATAATATTAAGAGTCTTACATCAAAATAGAAGATTTATCTATATTTTTAATATCTCCTAAAGATATTAATAGAAATTATCCATGAGTTAATCTTCAGAAGATCCACCAACAATATCCCGAATAACTCTCACTGAGCAGGTTCATCTTCTGTTCATGCAACAGGTACATATGAAAGAAAAATATGAAAGGAGTGAGGTCTTTATAAGTCTTAAATATCAATCTTAATAAACTCAACAAACAATGCAGACACCGGGGGCCTAGATTTGGACCTACAACCACAAAACTTGATCTTGTTTTACCAGACATATGGATCCATATTCCACTTCTGATGATCCAATCTGAACATCAAAAGTTGCTTTGGGAAGTGATTAGGTAGTTGAGTATTTCTCATAAAACATTGGTACAATCATAATTATTTCTTTCTCGAGAATATTAGCCATTCATCGGCTCACAAAAGAGATATATACTCACTACCTAACCTTGGCGATGCCGAGCAGGTATCGGATAGACCCAAGTTTGGCCTATGAATATCCTAGTCCAGGGCGCTATTCTGAACTATCCAGATATTCACCTACTTGGTAAAACTTCCTTAGACCCCACCATGGTCCTTGCCTTTCATCCCGCAGTGTACCAAACTGTGACTTCCCAAATACAAACACTTTGACACTGGTTTAATCTCAACTTATTGAAACCAGACTTAACTCTTACTTAACCGACATACTCTTGGATATTTTCAAAGGTCATTAAATGTGATGACTATCAATTCATGTCATCGTATAAACTATACAAAGAATATAAAATAACGATGAAATGTACATACAATTTTCTTATATCCAAGCTCACTAAATAAATAATATATACTTTCACTTCACATTTATTTATTTTTAATTGTAAAAGTAATGATAAAATAAGAATCAAAGCAAGAACTTTAAATAAATAATTAGATAAGGGTAAGAACGTTATAAATAAACAAAAATATAAATTAAACAGGAGCAGTACGTAATTGGAGATTAAATAAAATAAATAAACAGGACCAGTGCATAACTGGAGATAAATTAAATAAAAAATAAAATAAATAAATAGGACCAGTGCGTAACTGGAGATAAATAAAATAAACTAAATAAACAGGACCAGTGCGTAACTGGAGATAAATAAAATAAAATAAAATAAATAAACAGGACCAGTGCGTAACTGGAGATAAATAAAATAAAATAAATAAATAGGACCAGTGCGTAACTGGAGATAAATTAAATAAAATAAATAAATAGGACCAGTGCGTAACTGGAGATAAAAATAAAATAAAATAAATAAATAGGATCAGTGCGTAACTAAAGATTAAATAAAATAAATAAACAGGATCAATACATATTTGGAGATTAAATAAAATAAATAAATAAACAGGATCAGTATATAATTGGAGATTAAATAAAATAAATATAAGAGGATAATAAATGAAAATAAGTTAAATGAAAGTAAAAAGAATAATATATGAGTCAAAATAAATAAAAGATTAATATAAAACCCATGAGCTTATCAAGATTAATATATAAGAGCTTAACCTCACTCCCCCCTTACCTTATTGATTGAAGAGCACACTAATAATAATTGTAGAAGACGGATCTCTTTGAATCTTTGCTCTAAATTTTCTTTCCTATTTTTCTCTTTCCCTCTCTTCTTTCTCTTTCTCTTTCTCTCTCTTCTTTCTCTCTCTCCTTTCTTTCTCTTTCTTCCTTCCTTCCTTTCTTTCTTTCTTTCCTTACCTTCACGTAACCTCATCCCATATATATATATAAGCAAGCCATGTGCTTATCTTTTCTTTCAAAATCATGATTACATGCATTAATGAAGAGATAATCCTTATCTCTTCATCTTATCTTCTTCTCTCTTTTTTTCTTTTCTTCTTATCTTTTCTTCTTTTCTTCTTATGTTCTTATCCTTTCTTCTTCTTCTTTTTTTTTTCTTTTTCTTTTCTATATTATTTTTTTTATCTCTTTTAGAAAATTCTTCATATATATATATATTTTTTTACACACACCTATTTAATAATATTTTTAATGTTTAAACTACATCATAATAAAATACAAAACATTAGTAAACATAGAAGATTTTCTAAGTGTTTTATTTAAAATAAATAATACAGTTTATTTAAAAAAAAGGATGTTACAATATTCATGAAAGGAAGAGTGAATTTAATGAGGGATCTGGAAGGCCTTCCCATGAAATTTGTGACTATGTTGATGACATAATTGTCAATGATGTTGCGAATGACAATGGTTATTGCAATGCTTAACCCGGTTTTTTCTATTTTTGGTAAACATGTAGATGATGATGAGGAAGTTGAAAAAGCAGCAGAGCTTGATAATGAAAACACAAATGATTGTGAAGAAAGCAATATGTATGCTCGAATGAAGCATCAATCATGCTTATGTTTGAAGAGTGCAGCAATTCAAAATCCATTTGCCATATATCAAAGACGAAAGTTTCATAAATAGATGTGTGTACTTGTTTTTTTGAAATTTCTAGAGAGAAAATAATTTATCTTTTTATGTTATTAAGACATCGCAAAACCTTGTTATGAGACACCAATTATTTAAGTAGTTACTGATTGCCATTTAATCCTGCAGTCTTAGTTTCAACAATTTATTTTGGAACTTTATGTACTTGCCAAATCCTGGTGACACCTAACAAATTGTAATGATTTTTTAATAAGAAAGGTTGCTCAAATGGAGTCCTAAATCATGTGCCCACTTCTCCATGGAAACATGTTGTGCAAAACCACTGATAGTGTTTGCCATTTAGGTAGTCACTATTTGTTATATAATCATGTAGCCTTAGTTTTAGTAATTTATTTTGGAACTTTAAGTGCTTGCTAGATCCTGGTGACACCTAACAACTTGTAGTGATTTTTTTAATAAGGTTGCTCAAATGGAGTCCCAAATCATGTGGCCACTTATCCATGGAAACATGTTGTGCAAAACCAGTAACTGTGCTTGCCATTTAGGTCGTCATTGTTTGCCATTTAATCCTGCAGTCTTAGTTTCAACAATTTATTTTGGAACTTTATGTGCTTGCCAGATGCTAGTGACACCTAACAAATTGCAGTGATTTTTTAATAAGAAAGGTTGTCCAAATGGAGTCCCAAATCATGTGCCCACATCTCCATGGAAACATGTTATGCAAAACCATATACAACATTTTCCATTTAAGTAGTCATTGATTGCCATTTAAACTTGCAGCCTTAGTTTCAACAATTTATTTTGGAACTTTATGTGCTTGCCAGATCCTGGTGACACCTAACAAATTGCAGTGATTTTTTAATAAGAAAGGTTGCTTAAATGGAGTCCCAAATCATGTGGCCACCTCTCCATGGAAACATATTGTGCAAAACCAGTTACTAAGTTTGCCACTTAGGTCATCATTGTTTGCCATTTAGTCCTGCAGCCTTAGTTTCAACAATTTATTTTGGAACTTTATGTGCTTACCAAATCTTGGTGTAAACAATTTTGAATTCTTCATATAAATCAATTACTCTTCTAAATTACCTCATCCAAACACAACATAAAGAAAATCAGAACAAATTTCTTCAAAATCAAATTTAGTACCTTGTTCATGAGAGATTGAAAAGTGGAAAGAGCTTATACAATCTTATCTAGGAAAGGTGGCAATTGTTTCTAAATTTAGATCCCTTCTGTAAATTAGATAAAATAAATCAAAAGATATATAAGAACACGAAATAAAGCAAAGATGGATAATGTCACAATCTAGTAGATTGATAAGTCAAGGAAGATTTGCCACAAAGAATTGAATCTTTGAGAAGAACCGGTGTTTTATAACAAGAACCAAGAGAATCCTCTCTTAAATCACAAATTTTAAATAAATCAATATTTTAAGTACAAAACTCCAATTAAATAACCAAATTTAAACATTAAATGAGGGGAAAAATTTTGAAAGGCGTGAATTTATTGGTGCAAGACGACTTTAGAATGTGTGGGAGGGAAGTGGGGTGAGTAGAGTTTGTAGACATTTTAAAATCGTTTTGCACATATATAAGCGAATAAAGTGTATAAGGAAAAGATGAATGAACACAAGGATTTATATTGGTTCACCCCAAAAATTGAGGCTCTGTCTTGTCTCTTAAACAACTTGTTTATGAAGTTCCACTAATCAAATTCCTTGACTAACATGAGTATCAACCTCTCCAGGTTACAACGAGAATCAACCTCTCAAGGTTACTATGAGTTTCAACCTCTCTAGGTACCCTTCTCAATCTCCACATGAGATCGAGAACACTCAATTACAATGAACAATAATAATCTCTCACGTAAGAGAGTGCAATCAAACTCACAAGGTAAACTTCACAATGTGAAGAATATTACAATGGTTATCACTCAACTCAATATCACTCTACAAAATTTGATATGACTCTATGCACTCAGAGTATCCTCACTTTGATTTCTTTTAAAAATTTGGCAATTTTGCTCGTTCTCTATTTCTTAATCATTTCATTATTCTCTTGCATTCTTCTTCTGTTTTTCATCTTGGTCTTCGTATTTATAATTGTCAACACTCAATTATGTCCGATTAATAAAAATAATTAACTAAGAATTTTTATTTTTTATTTTTATTTTTTTAAAAAAAAAGAAAAGAAAAAAAACATTACAAAAAATCAACATTAATTTGAATGTACATATATACTCCTTTTCTTTTATTTATTTATTTGTTTTTATTTTTTAATTTTAATTTTAATTTTGTCTTTTTTTTTATTTATCTATTTTATTTATTTTATCTTGTTTTATTTTATTTTGTGTTATTTTATTTTATTTTTTACTTCACTTTATCTTATTTTATTTTATCTTTTTTTAATTTCAATTTCCATTTTATTTTTATTTTCACACCATTTTGTTTTTCTGCTCTTAAAAAAAATATGAAAAATATATATGAAATAAAAATAATAATAATGAGAGTCATTTGACTTGACTCTGCCATGCAAAATATGGCCAGATTCATACGTTATCTGGTATTGTGGGGGGTTTTTGGACAGAAGAGGAAGAAAAGTTGGGTATTGGTGGTCACTGTGGCAGCAACCAGGGAAGGCAGTCTGAGCATAACAGTGCAGCCATGACTAAAGGGCAACTCCACACATAAGCAAAGAAAAAAAAAGACGAATTTGGGGGGAGAGGGTTTCACAAGTTTACACAGAACAAGAAAAGCCACAGTGAAAAGGAGAAAGGGGTTGCACGAGTGAAAGAGCATCAAAGAGGTAAGTATGTTGCCGTGAAATAAACTACAAATATATGTGACCTGTGTGCATGGTTAAACGGTGATGTTCTGTTGTGCCCTCCTGTTGCGCTCTTTTGCTTGATTGATTCATACGCCTGTGTTGTGATGTTTTGGTCTCCATTTACACTGTTTTTATGCCATCTAATAAAAAAGCAAAGAAAATCAGAGTCCGACACCTTCACCATTCTATCACCTAGCTCCCACATTCACTTCCCAACCGAACCCCACAGCCACGGTTTCCCTCCATTCATCCAACACCAAACTTTTCTTCCACATTTTTCCATCACCATCGTTCATAATCCACCAACACTTCCACCCTCGAATCAGTCGCTTATACTCGGACACAGACCCATTCCATATTCATTCTCATCAACACCGCGGGCATCACTGTAACTCCTCACCATTATCATACGACCATAATCACCTTCGTACTCTACCTGCACCAAAATAAAAAAAAAAACAGAGAATCTTCGTGCACACATGAACTCATTCCAAGGCCCAGGCAGATCCAATCTCTGTCAATATCATCATCCCTTCGTATCCACTGCTACACGATCAACCAATCTCGCACAATACACCAAACACTCGCGTCTCAAAATCCAGTAACCCAACATCCAATCGAAGTATCGAAACAGGGAAGAGAGAAGAGTGGGCCTCTGTTCGACCTCGCAGATTAGAGGAGTGGACGCACCCCCTGTTCGCGCCAGCGGCGCCGGCGTTTCCCACGACGGTGGCGGCGAGGTGGTGCGACGCGAAACGATCGCGACGGGCTGGCAGCGGATGAACGCGCGGAGCTCAACCGGGAAGGAATCCTCGCGCAGAAGGGGGAGTTGGCACCGTGGGTGAAGCGCTTCAGTCGCGGCAGCGGCGGCGCTCATGGTGGTGGCCGCAGGCGTTGCGTCAGTGGCGCCGGGAAGGAGGAGTGACCCTGTCTCGCGCACGTTGGAGAAGAAAGGAAGAAGTGAGGTCGAGACGATGACGAGTGCCGGCAGCTCCGTCGACGGTGGCCGCTGTCGTCGTCGGCATTCAAGGACGGCGGGACGCGCGTCCCAGGGCCGGAGTCGTGTTGTTGGTGGCTCGAGAGAAGGGCGTCGTCGGTGGTGGAGTGAAGAGAAGGGGGATTGAAACAGAATTAGGGTTCTCGTTCCTTTTCTCTCAAAAATTAGATCAGCCCCACTTTTGCTCCGTGCACCTCCCACCTTAATATCTGCACCCCCTCTTTGTGTTGCTTTACCGTTTGTACCCTTTCAGCATCTTTACTCCATTTCAGTTTTTACTCTCCACACCTCCATCCGTATTCTTCGCACCCCCTCCATTACCATATGCACTCCCTTTTTTATCTCATACACCTACACGTTCTTTTTTATTTTCTTCGTACACCTCCATTTATGATAACCCCGCACGCCCGCCTTGTTTTGCTTGCCGGCTTTTGTTGCATTTTTACTTCCTCGCGCACCCCCACAATTACTAATCCCGCACCCCTTCACACACTTTGTACTCCTATTTTGGATTTGTTTTATACTTTACTCGCCGCACCACCACCTTTAATAAACACACCCCATTTACTTCATATACCTCCCACTAATCACTCACACACCCCCATATTTTGTTTCCCACTCTCATCCTTCTTAATTAAATTATTCCTTTTTATTTATTTTTTTTTCTTTTATTTTGTTTTTTTTATTATTATTATTTGTTTATTTTCGTTCATTTATTTATTTATTTTTTTTATTATTATTATTTATTTATTTTTTTTACTTATTTTTTATTTATTTATTTTTTATTTATTTATTTATTTTTTTTATTTATTTATTTATTTTTTATTATTCCTAGGAAAACAAATATATTTGAAAATTATTAAAAATTACAAAAAATAGAAAAATCTAAAAAACCAAAAATAGTTTTCTTTTTAAATAATTTCGTCCTTTTATTTATTTATTATTTTATTTTTATTATTTTTTTGAGAAAAAAAACAAAAAAAAAACAAAATATATTTGAAAATTATTAAAAATTACAAAAAAGAAAAATAGAAAATCTAAAAAATGAAAAATTTTCTCTTTCACTTTATTGTGTCTGTCCGGTCGCTCGCACCGTGTGACACTTATTTTCTAAAAATACCAAAAATAGTTTCTTTTCTCTTTTAGTGTTTGTCCGACCATTCGCGTCGTGAGACACATATTTTCAAGTAATTTAAAAATACCAAAAATACAAAATTTTCAAAATACAAAAAATCTCAACATTTTCAAACAAACAAGCTTTTCTAAAGAACTACGTAACCCTGATTTCTCATCCTGAATGAGAATACGTAGGACCAAGGTCAATCCTTGTCGGGCCCAAAAACTTAAAAAATATTTTTGTTTCTTTTTAGCATTTTTGTCTTATTATTTTTGGGGAAATTAATATTTTGAAAACCACATCAACTTTGCATTTTTAGTTAAAAGTACCGCCCTCGGGCGGGCGCGGTAGGGTGCTAACACCTTCCCTACGCGTAACCGACTCCCGGATCCAAAATCTGGTTTTTCGCAGACTCGTTTTATTTTTATGGTTTTCCATAGTTTCCCAGAATAACTATGGTGGCGACTCCAAATCTCTTTTAAAACCCGTTTTCTTTTTCGGTTCGCCTTCCCGTCGCGATTCCGGTTGCGACAATAATGACATTGTGCCATTCTCTTTTTAATATTCTTCTTGCTTCATTCGAAAGTTCTTCATATTACATTTAGAGTATAGTAGCGTAACACAGGCGTTATCGCGCCTGTGTGTATATATTTTTTAAATATATGTGATATTATATTAGTAGGTGATAATATTATAATGTTATTAAGTTAATATATATATATATATATATATTAAAATTATATTTATTAATAATCATTGATAAATAAAGAAGAAGAGAAGAAGCAGAAACATCTTATTTTATAAAAAATTTATATAAGTATCGGTCAATTTTTAAAAATTTAATAAATTATTATATTTAAAGGGTAAAATCGGTATTTTGAAAAGTGGACACAAAAAGGAGAATCCCCTTTATATATTGTTATAGATTACTTCTTGTGAATTATCAGTTTCATCCTTTTCAGTCCTTCACAAATTTGAATTTCAAACTTCACATAGTTGTGGCTTTAATCATCTGAATGTTCTTTTACAGTCTTTGATTTGCAAAGTCTTTTCCTTGCTTGTGAGTGGTTAATAATCATATGACAATATTTGTAATATTCAATTAGAGAGGATTTATATATATACATATTTCCGCAACCGAAATCGTAACGGGACGACGAACCAAAAAAAAAAATTTGTAAAAACAGAGTTTGGAGTCGCCACCATAGTTATTATAGGAAACTATGGAAAACCATAAAAAAGAGCAAGGTCTGCCAAAAACCAAAATTTGTGTCCGGGAGTCGGTTACGCGTGGGGAAGGTATTAGCACCCCCACAACGCCCGTCCTAAGACGGTACCTTTAATTAAATGTGCAAAAGTTCTGTGATTTTTCGAAATATTTAATTTTCGCCAAAATTAGTAATAAAAGAATGTACAAAAAAAACTAAAATATTTTTTTGAATTTTTGGGCCCGACGAGGATTAATCCTCGCTTCTACATATCTCCATGTGAATTGGAGAATCAGGGTTACGTAGTTCTTTATGAAAAACTATTTGGAAAATTATTTGAAAAATGGTTCAATTTGTTTTATAATTTTGAAAACTTTTTATTCAACATTTTACTATTATTTTATTATTGGTGTCACGCAACGCGAGCGGCCGAACAGACACTGAAAATAAATTCTTTTTTTCTAATATTTTATTTTTTATTTTTTTAATCATTTATAAATTTTTAATATTTTTTTAAAGTTATTTTAAAGTAGTTGTGGATGTCATTCCGACGAAAGCAACCAAATAGATATAAAAGAGTAAACAAAGAAAGTTATATTTTATTTTTAGATCATCTGTATATATTTTTTAGAAAAAAAGGAACGAAAGTCTAAAATAGGTGTCATGCAACGCGAGCGGTCGAACAGACACCAAAAAAATGGGAAAAAAAATTAATGATTTAAAAAGAATAATAACAAAAAAATTGATAAAAATAAATCAAAAGAAAAAAATACCTTAAAAAATGTTCAATATCTCCTCACCTTTTCTCTTTTTCTTATTCTTTGCCTCCTTTTCTAATATTTTTGTTCTTTTCTAGAGAGATAAAGATGAGAGGTGTCTATCTATGTGGGTGGTAATGAGAGAAAGAGAGAGTGTAGAAAATGTTTTTTTTTTCTTTTTTCTACCTCCTTCAATATGTTTTTTTTTTAAAAAGAGATTAAAAAGAGGTGTGTATGTGGGATTGGTGATGGGAAAGAAGTAGAGTAGTGTCGAGAATTTTTTTCTTTTTTGACAGAGTGCGTATTTATATTCACAACTTGCAATGTCAATGCAATCTCAGCCTTAATTGTAACAAACAATATAAGGAAGGAATTGATCATGATAGTAGCAAATTATGAGTATCAAATCGCAGCAAAACAGAGCACAAAATCAATCATCATCAATAACAAATCAGAGCACAAAATTAATCCCAATTAATAATATTGATTCTTACCATTTGAAGAGATATTGCTTCTAATTATTATTATATAATTAATTTCTCTGTCAGGAACAAAGGTAGAAAATATTTGAGTTATTGAGCTCATGAAAATTAATAACAAATTGGGCTCTTCCTCCTTTTTCTTTTCTTCTTTTTTTTCTCTTTTTTTTCTTTTTTTTTTTCTAAAGTTGATGTTTGAAAATCTTTTTTGAAGAAAATTTTGTTTCACATTTTTTTTATTTTCCATTAACTAAAAAACCCTTTTTTTATTATTTTTTATTATTTTTTTGAAAATAAATTTATTCACCCGGACGAAATTGGGTGTAACACACACACACACACACACACACACACACACACATATATATATATATATATATATATATATATATATATATATATATATATATATATATATATATATATATATATATATATATATATATATATATCAAATATTCAATTAGTCTTTATATTCTTAAGATAAATATTGGTTTAATTAATCGTATAGTACCCAGTTTGGGGCAAGTGTGTCAAATAGGTACCCAGTTTTAAAAAAGTGTCAATTGCATCTCAACTTTTGAAAATTGCTTCAATTAGGTCCCTTTTAGACATAGTTGACTAACGCCGTTAGTTAACGTGCCACGTGTCAATCTGTGATTTTTTAATTTTTTTTAATTTTTAATTTTTTTTTTTAATTTTTAAATCTTTTTTTAAAAAATTTAAAAAAAAATTAAAATGCCACGTGTCAAGTCCCTGTGTGTGACACGTGGCATTATCAGTGCCATGTGGCATTGTAATGCCACGTGTCAGTGTCACTATTAGATGTCATTGTGTTGATTTCGATTTAGTCTCCACATGTGTCTTTTTGTTTCAATTTAGTACCTAAGTACTTGTATCTGATTCAATTTTGTCCCAATTTTTTTTTTAATAATTAAAATATTTTTGTAATCCATTTTTTATAAGATTAAAAATAATTAAGTATAAATATTTTTACAAAATTAAGTACTAATATTTATAATGTTTCTCTCAATTTCAGACCAAATTTATTATTTGTATAAATGTTATACTAATATTTTTTTATTAAATACTTAATTTTTTAATTATTTTAATTATTAAAAAAAAAATTGGGACAAAATTGAATCAGATACAGATACTTAGGTACTAAATTGAAACAAAAAGACACATGTGGAGACTAAATCGAAATCATCACAATGGCATCTGATAGTGACACTGACACGTGGCATTACAATGCCACGTTGCATTGATAATGCCACGTGTCACACACAGGGACTTGACACGTGGCATTTTTAATTTTTTTTAAAAAAAATTTTAAAAAAAATTTAAAATTAAAAAACATTTTAAAATTTAAAAAAAAAATAAAAAAAACCACAGATTGACACGTGGCACGTTGACTAACGGCGTTAGTCAACTCTGTCTGAAAGGAACCTAATTGAAGCAATTTTCAAAAGTTGGGATGCAATTGACACTTTTTTAAAATCGGGTACCTATTTGACACACTAGCCCCAAATTGGGTACTATACGATTAATTAAACCATAAATATTTAATCATATTTTCAAAATATCTTCAATTAGAGTTGAGCTTTGAATATTTGCATTGCAATCTACAAATATGATATTCTCTTAATTGATTGATCATCAACTACAATGTTCATATCTTTGTCGGTCAAATTAGACTTGATCTTTGTATCACCTTATGATTTGTTAGCTTTTTCGTACAACCTGATGATCTCATTTTGACTCATTTAATTGTTTCATGATACTCGTCTAATATATGTCTTGACTTTACTCATCTAGTCAACTTTCCATTTGAGTCATCTAATGGAAGTACTCATCTAGTAAGGATATTCAACATTTAGCTTCAAGAGTTGACTTTGACTCACCTAGCACTGATACTCATCTAGTGCTTTGAAGTGCTTGTGCTGAGTCATCTAATGTTTTAGTTTGACTCGTCTATTGCTTGCAAAAGTCTAATGCATTATCATATTATGTTGACTTGTATGGTATTGAGTTTAAGTAAGTCTACATTGTTTGAGTCGTCCGGTAGCTTGGTCGTCTAGTGAGTTAGTCGTCTAATGATGTAAGACCCGAGAAATTTAAATAACTAAATAAATAATTAATTAATAAATGCGGACAGTGGGAGCCTTTATGGTATTAAATATTGATTGATATGATGTGGAAAAGTATTAGCTCAAATTGAGAGTACTTTGATTGTGTGAGAAGACTTGGGTTCAAGTCCTATGTATGCCAATTATGTGTTATTTTATTTATTATTAATTTTTAATAATAATATGCATGATCATGTTTAGTGATAGCATGATTATAGAATTAGGTGAATTATGACAAAATATAAATTGCTTGAGTGGTTAGGCATTGATTTAATGATAAGCATGGTTTGGGTTTGAACCTTGGTGAACTCATATTTAACTTTCTTTTTGTTAAAAAAATAGTTGTGGCCTGAATATGAAAGGGTAGAGAAAACCCTAACAGAAGGGGCAGCCAAGAGGGGCTGAAAATAATGGGCTTTGAATAGCAACTAACCTTACCATAAAGCCAATTTCGTTTTTTTTTTTTTGCATTTACGAACATTAAGGCAACCTTTAAAAGGCAAATTCAGGTGAGAAGAGGGGTTTTTGGCATCTGTTATTGTGGCATAGGCAGAGGGATACGAAAATTTAGAGTGAATTGCGAGGATTGAGAGCTGATTTGGGAAAGAATCAAAGAGAGGGCATTGGTGCTCAAGGGAAGACGCGTAATTCAAATTCTAAGCAAAGGAAAGTCCCAGGTAAAGGGAGCTGACTAGTTTAATCTCTTCCTTTGAAAGAAGATTTTAAGTTTTGTTTGATTGAATTATTGTTTACAATAAAAAAATGTGATGCATTTGTTTTATATTTTAGAAATTTTGATTGTAATGGTGATATAGTATCATCAAATTTTTGTTTGAATGTTAAGTATGTGATTGGTGAATTTTAGTGATACGAAATCTAATACAGCATGAATGAATTGAGGTTTTCTTGATTTGTGGGTGAATGATGCAAAGGAAAGGTTAGGGTTTATGTTTTTCTTTTATAGTGGCGTGACTTGGGGTTGCACTCTAAAGCTTTCATTTTTTTTAGTTATATGAAAAAGTAGATAAATGTGGTGTTATGTTATGCTATAATATTTTGGGAGGATATTTTACGACATTCATCATATAGTAATTTATATAATATTAAAGAAAAAAAAGGAAACAAATTATCTAATTCTGGTGTAGAGCATCGATTACACTAAATAGTTTTTTTAAATATAAATATATATTTAAAGAAGGTTAGAAGTGAGACTGGCTTTCTTTCTTTTCTTTTTTTTTTGTTGTATTTGATATTATATATGACTTCTAACTTTTGGGTATTAAGTTTTGGTAATGACTAAACTTTTGGTATGCTGCAGTTAAGGTTTTAGAATAATTAGTAATTTTCTTTGGTAGTGTTTTCTTATAGAAATTATGATATGGTATAATTAGTAATTTTTAATATATTATATAAGAGGGGAATGGAATAGTTATAGAAAGTGGTTTATAAATGGGGATTCCAGAGGTGATTTTATTAATTTAGGTTGGTATTTAAGTAATTGGATTTAGTTGCATTCGACTTCTAGGGTGCATGTTTAGAGTTCTTCTTCTAACACAACACATTTATTATTATTATTATTATTATTATTTATTTTTATTTTTATTTGTATTATTATTATTATTATTCTATTTTACTACTATTATTGTTATTATTATTCTTATTATTATTATTATTTCTATTATTATTATTATTATTATTATCCTTAATATTATTATTATTAATTTATTTTACTATTATTATTATTATTATTATTTATATTATTATTATTACTATTATCATTATAATTACTATTATTCTTATTATTATTATTATTATTTATTTTATTTTATTTTAATATTAGTATTATTTTATTATTAATATTATTTTTATCATTATTATTATTATTGTTTTATTATCTTCTTTTATTATTATTATTATAATTATTGTTATTTATATTATAATTATTTTTATTTTTATTTTTAGTTTTATTATTATTATTATTATTTTACTAGTATTATTTTTATTTTTATTATTACTATTATTGTTATTCTTCTTCTTCTTATTATTATTTTATTATGATTCTTATTATATTATTTTATTATCATTATTAACTTTATCATTGTTTTATTTTATTTATGGTTTTATTATCATTGTTTCATTATTAATGCTTTATTTAATTATTATTATTATTATTATTTTATTTTTATTTTATTTTATTAGTATTGTTGTTTAATTATTATTATTTATTTTATTTTATTATTATTTTCATTATTTTTATTTTTATTGTTTCATTTTATTATTATTATCATTATCGTTATTATTGTTGTTGTTGTTAATGTTATTTTTATACTTATTACTATCTTATTGCCCGTGCAATATTTTGGGACAATGATTATGTGTTCTTCTTGGTTTATATATTGTTTGGTTGTCCATGATTGTGTGTTGGGTATAACACTTTTGTTTTGATGGTTTTATATGAATTTAGAAAGGGATAGATGTGTGTTTATAATTGAATGATGCATATAAGTTGTGATGTTGTAAATTTAAGTTTATGAATGCGTATTTTAGGTTCTGGATGTTTGAGAATTGAATTGTTTGAAACTAGGAACTTAATTAGAGTACCTAAAACCAGTAGTGTCACATTACTGGTGTAACCCCTGACGGTGAAGAGTGAAGTGCTAAGCAATAACCAGAAATAGGGAAGCTTTGTGTGTCGTGATGCCTGACGGTGTTGGGGAACCGTCAAGCGGTCTGCACTTCCATTTTGCCTGGTGGCGCTTTGGCAGCGCCAGGCGATAGTGCAGGAGCAAGGGTCCATTGTAGATGAATTTGCATGGATGGGTTTGTGGGCTTGGTTAGGGATATGCTGGATTAGTTACGAGCGGGGAGGTTCGTAACGGAGATTTGAAATGTGTGATTGATGCGGGCGGGGAGGTCTATATCTGTTGTACTCTTATGTGGGGATACGAGCGGGGAGGTTTGTATGTTCCGTGCTCACACTTGAGGCTACTATGAGCGGGGAGGTTCATAGTAGGTGTTCACGCATGTTGGACTACGAGCGGGGAGGTTTGTAGAGTTGGACCACGAGCGGGCAGGTTCATGGAAGCATTGGAATCCCTAAGACCAGTTTGAGCATGTATCTAGTATAGGACAATGTGTTTTTCTTAATTTTGTTTTAATGTGTTGCGATATGGACTTGGACCAGGAGGTGCTTGACTGTGTCATGAGCGGGTAGGTTCATGGCTAGTAGTGAACACGTGATAATATGAGCGGGGAGGTTCATATTATGATGCTCTCGTGTGAGGATACGAGCGGGAAGGTTCGTATGTTCCGTGCTCACACTTGAGGGCTGCTACGAGCGGGGAGGTTCGTAACTGTTGGATCACGTGTGTTGGACTACGGGCGGGGAGGTCCGTAAAGTTGGACTACGAGCGGGGAGGTTCGTAGAGGTAGGACCACGAGCGGGCAGGTTCGTGGAAGCATATATATCCTGGGTCCATGGTCATGAAATTGTGGATTGGAAACCTTAGGGCACTAAGGTTTCTTGGTTAAGCATTGGTTGAAATAAATTAATTTGGGGGTGAAATTCTATGTATTAAATTATATGTTTATATTGTTATGCGAGCTCACCCTTTCTGTGTGTGTTTGGCGATGATCGTGTAATTCGTTATACGGGAGCAGACATTGTTTCAGGTGGAGCTGGTGACACTTAAAGCCGGAGAGGGGTTAGCTTGGGAAGTTTTATAGACTACATTTGACTATTTTGTAAACATTTAGTTGATCATTTTTGAACTATGTAAACATGGAGTTTACTTTATGGTTTTAAATTTTGATACATTTTAGTAAGGTTTTAATTTTCCCGCATTTTGGGAAAGAACTTTGAATAATAATGACATATTTGATATTATTTTACTTTATTTTATTTAAATTAGTAATATCCGGTCGGGATGTTACAAATGACATTAGTCATCTGGTCCTACCATCAACTCATCTAATCAACACTTCTGACTGAACTTAGTCTTCAAGTATAATTTATTCTTTACTAATTATGTTGTTGTTATACTTTGCTTAAACTCATTGAACACACATTAGTTGTACAACAATATATATATATATATATATATATATATATATATATATATATATATATATATATATATATATAATCACAATGAAGAGAATTTCATTTTATGAGTCGTCTAATGGGTATATATTAGAGTCTAATGAAATATTTGATCTAGCTTACTTATTCTTTATCCAGTCCTTGTTTAATCATTCTTAGTTTAACTAAACCATTGTCTTATTGACTTAACTCTCTTGTTTTATTATAGGTTTTGATATAGGTTTTGTTATCATCAAAACCTATGTACTATAAAGCTTGTCTAATGGGTTATTTTAGTGTATAATACTAACAAACGAAAAACTCATAATGTGCTTCATGAGCTATGAAAGTCATTTTATGAATGTCTTCTTCCTGCATCCTAATAAGATGATAATAAGTCCAACTCAGAGAAATCACAACTTCGCCCAATTCATCAAGTAACTCGTTAATGATACGAATAGGAAATTTATCTCGTAAAGTGATCTTCCTAAGAGCATAATGATCAACATAAAATTGTCATCCCTCATCTTTCTTCTTAACGAATATACTATGTAAAATTTTACCTTATTTAAGCATGCAATCCACCAACTTTTCAATTTCATTCTTTTGGTAGTGATAGTACCTGTGTGGTTGGATATTTCGAATTCAGAACCTATCTTCAATAAAATCGCATGGTCGTGCTTGCTATGTTAAGGTAAATTTTGTGGCTATCTAAATATTGAATTATATTCATTTGAAACTAATTAAGTACAAGTAGGATAAAGTGATGTCCTACTCTTGGCTTGCATCAAGACTAGTCAACCCTAACGAGACTAAGTTAATCCAGGTCAAATCGACTTGGAGCTACGGATATTCTAATCCAATTGTTAGTGATTTGATATATATCTCACTGAATAAAGATTATATATATATATATATATATATATATATATATATATATATATATATATATATATATATATATATATATATATATATATATATGCACGTTGTAAGAAAACTATTTAAAGTCCTCCAAAGTTATCTAATTTTGCATACACTTCTGAAAAAGTGAATTACAACAAAGACCTAAGAATGACATGATGAAACAATGAGCAATGCGAATATCAGTTAAGATTTCTTCTCCACTAGTAATCTAGTTCCAACTTCTCGGGACAAACTATTACTTAAAGCAAAGTCCTAAGAATCAATTAAGCATAATTAAAGTTCATACAATTTCTCAATAATAAAGATAACATTTAAAGATCAATAGTAAGAATTAAAATGCAAAGTAGTTTTGAAAAAGGTAAAATTGAAAAATTAATTAGGATCAATTAAAAATTGAACTATTTCTATAAAATTTAAGGGAGCTAACTATTCTACTTCTATTGTGCAGGAATAACTTTTCTCATTCCAGACAAAATGGACTTTTAAAACACAAATAATACTTCTCTCGGAACTTTATCCTCGTAAAAATAATAAACTACAAAATTGTTCATAATTTCTTCTGCTTTGATAAACAAAGGAAAAAAGAAATGTATATTTCACCGTAGAAACAAAAAAGTAAAATACACCTCTGAGAAGGCCTTCTCCAGTCAAAATTTTCCTGATTTTGTGTTTTCAAGTTAAATTCCTCCCTTTGACCGTTGCTAGTTGCCACAAAATTCCACGTACAAAAAATAACTTTATCACCTAAAAATCCCAAATGAAATAGGACTACATACTCAAAGGAGGTTTCATGCGTAAACTTTGTGCAGTCCAATGTTAAGATCGGATGATATGGAAATGACAAGAGGAATGGACTGAAGCCACATGGCTCTGAAGACTCGTTTCTGATGTGCTCTTATAGATTGGGAAGGCTTGTGGGCAGTATACCTTATATCGAATATGTGAATCACAGGATCTGCAGAACCAGATGTTATATATAGTCCATCAGGAGACCAAGACTGATTTATCAGAGCTGATTGAGAATCACTGCTTTCTTGCTTCCATCCAAAAGCATGAAGTTCTGTATTCCTCAATCTAATATCAAACAACCGAAGTTGTCTCTCATGGGTCCTAATAGAAATAAAAAATAGTTAATTCAGAGAATGGAACAACAATAAATTAAAAAAAATTGGTCTAAAATGGAGTATTATCATGTTTCCATCTTGTCAGGCATATTCTTGCAATGAATTCAAAGTACAAATATAAAAACCTTGACTGGAGTTATCATTCCGAAGATAAAAAACCTGAGAGATGCATTACGAGCACATAAAATGGAACAGTAAAAGCAAAAGCAACGTGTGTATACTGTATTATTGTTACTGGTCCAAGAAAAACCAGAAGAAGAAACAGAGACTAGCCATGGACAAGTGCAGAGAGGATCTTTCAGAGAAGAGAATAATTCAATCCATCCCTATCCTCTCTCTCCTTAACATAAAAGATATATACGAGGACCTACTGATGACAAAATCTCTAAATCGTTAGTTAGTTAATTTTGATTTGCTCATTCCCTCTCCTTTTGGCAGCTGCTACCATCTGTTCAATGCCATCATCACGTTCCTTTGCTCCCTTGTGAATTCCCTCATATGCCCCCTTTACTTTTCCATTTATGATAACGCATCAGCTAAATTATGAGCTAATTCATCCTAATCTATTATACTTTTTCACAAAGCAGAAGGCAGGCCTATACGTTGGTGCAAAAAAGACTCCATCCTAATATTTCAAGCATATTTAATGAAAGAACCAAGTACACATGCGAAGGATGAGCATTACTAACGACAAAAACCTTCTTCATCATTATGATGTAACAATATATCTGTCTTTAATAAAGATTTCATTGACTAAAGATGTAAAAAGGCACAATATCATAGAATGGTGGTTGTGCACCACATTCTGTGGTGTGGGAGTTTCAGGTTGGGGGAACCAAACCTCGATTCTTCTGGATCTTATTTTTGTAAAGTGCGCATTCACAACATAATCAATGAGTGGTTTTCTTGAACTTAGCAAACAAAGTAATAATGCAAGTAAATTCATCCGATGTCCAGACTTTCAGAGCATATCCTTATATCACTGTTTTCAAATTAACATATTTTTCCCTAAAACCAAACTTAGGACTCAAGACAGACAAAAAAATTGAAATTTCAGGGATGTTATAAACTCTGCATAACACAGATAAGCTTCAGGTGGAAACCAAAGAAAAGAGTCAACAAATCGGACTTCAAAAAAGCAGTAATTTACCCTGTTTGAACCATGAATAAATTGTAGTCGCACGGATTGGGCAGCACACTCATGCATTTGCTATCAACCTGATGCTTGAAATCCGCTCTTCCTACATGAACATCATACCCAAATATCCTCCTATCTGCACCAACAGATAACACCATCTGCTTGTGCTGCATACCGGCAACTCCCATTACAGCAGATGAGTGAAGATTCCTGTGCAATGCCTTTGGTTTCCACTTTTCACCCTCCTGCTCACTCCAAAGTACAACAGCATGATCACTTCCACCAGTTACAAAACATATATTTTCCCATGGCATAAAAACAATGCCATTGATAATTCCCTTAACATGAGGCTTGTCCTCTAAGAACTTTACGCGTTCTCCCTGCCAGTTACAGAAGTTTGGCATGTATCAATAGCAATAGAAATAATACCCAAACACATTTTTACTTTTATGCCAGGATATTTGTGTTAAAAGCCTTACCCCTTGTTGTCCTTTATTCAGATTTGTAATCGATACTTGAGAGTCGCCACCATCAGCACTGTATACTGCAAATAGGCTGTTTCCTTCTGGGTGCCAAACTAAATCTTCTGGCCACCTCCTCTGCTTTTGGGATGCACAATCAGTGGTGCTAAGACGAGAGGCTCCTGCTCTACAAAATTAAAGATGGGGAGAAAGATAACTTAAATTAGATAACATGGTTATGTTATTAAAACATTTTGCTGTTACATAACAGACACTGAGGCAGAGACTGCAATGGTAGAAGAAAGAATCATCAAATGGTCAAGTTTAAAGTTAAATAGAAGAGAATGATGAAATTTAAGAAATATTTTGCAGTTCAAAGTCATAATTTTTCTACTACATACTTCATACAGTAATAGGCTGCAGTAAATGGAACGAGACACCATAGGGATCATAGATTTGGTTTAAAAAACATAAGTATTAGGAAAACTCCACCTTTAGAATATACGTTTGATTTAAGTCTGTAAATAATCAACATCATCACATCACAAAATAAAAGAATAAAAACTCCCAAAAGTACCAATAGAAAGATAAATAAGGGCATACCCCTTAGCCTGAATTTGCCAGAAGTTGACCATTCCATCCAGAGCACTGCATTAATTCCCAATAGGTAACATGTGTCAGGCTAGAAGGAATATATCAATGTACCAGGAACATATCTTACATAAAAGAGAAATTCAAGCTGAAGTCAACAAAAACTGAATCAAAGTTACACAGTCTGTTCTTGTCTTGAACCACTAAAGATCATGTCAGAAAAAGTACATAGCCCTTACCAGCAGCTTTAAATCTTGCTGGTTCCAAGACTGCTATAGTGGGATAACCAAAAAAACTGTGGAAGATAGAGAATTTGGTGATTTGCTACAGTTCGAAGCACTCAGCAGCTCTCTATTTATAACCATTCAGAATGACTTGCATTCAAGAACAGCAAATAGAAACCCTCGGATAAGTTATACATAAATCTGCCTCTCCAGTTATCCTAAATATTAATACCCTAGAAGTAGTAATAGAAACAGTTTCCAACAGCAGTAAATACAGAACTGATGAATCAGAACAGCCATGTAACCTCCTAGACTTTAAATACTAGTCAAGACCCATTTCCAACACTCCCCACAAGATAAAACTCACATTTTAGAATGTTACACAAAAAACATGCATTCATGAAAACAATGGTTGGGACTAAAAAATAGAAAAAGATTATTCAGTACCATAAGGCACGACATAGAGTACGACAGCACACAGAACCAGAAATTTTATTATAAGAGAAAACCAACATAGCAAGATTGAACCTACTTTGATATCACATGATAGATAAAGATAGAGATTTTGGTGAACTGCTACTGCACCACTACTGCGAACTATTTATACCTTGCATTTTACAAAATAATTTATTACGATCATTAATAAACTAATCTTTCCTGTAGGGGTGTCCGTTGCCCAATCCAATCTGATGGAAATGCCCTATCATTTTTTAATATAAATGTTAAAGGCCAGAGGGACACGAACTTGAATCTCATATTTTGGAAGACCATTAAAATCTCTCATCCTCACTTCAAGAGTAAATTTATACACATTTTAAGCTGACCCACTCCCTAACATTAAAAGCCTAGTTAGGGATCCATCATATTGCAATTTAAAAATTTAGGGTACAAGTTGATAAGGTTTGACCCCATGCCTACTGTGGCCAAAAACTGAGAAAAGAAAAATGATACTGATACGTGAAACAATGCAAAAAGAAAGTTTTTTTTTTTTCAATAAAATGGAATTATTCTAGTACCTGGTCACAAAAAGCTGATCATTCACAGGGCACAAAGCAATACTCCGCAATTTCCTCTTGTGTTGACTTGAGATGTGGTTGCTTGTTTGAGAGCGTACTAAGCTTGGTGAAGAACTCTTGCATATTAAAGGAATCAATTCCTTGTGTTCTTTTTGTTCTGAAAAAGCATAAAAATCTTATGAAGCTTAATTACGAGCAAAAGCAATCTAGAAATGAAAATCTACACGCTATCCTAGAAATGAATAACTTACCAAATTTCCTTTTTGTTCCTTTGTCCTTGATTTCAGTTTTTTGCTGCTCAGAAGAAAGTCTATGACTATGGGACTTGTCAGATTTTCCCCTAGAGCTATCACCTGTGATTGGAGAATTATGGATTCCAGGAGTGGCCTCAGAATTGGAACTTACTGAAGCTTTTGAAGAAGGCTTAGGCAACAATACAGGTTGTGAAATTTTTGGATTCACTGAAGGAATAAGAAGTTCTGGTTTAGATTGATGTCGGTTTCTGATAGAGCCTTCATTTCTATCAATGGGACTATTTGATCTGCGCTCTGTCTTCACAGTTTTAATTTCATCATCGACGGTATTTCGGGATGACACTGCTTTAGTGTGACCTCGAAGACGAGCCAATTTGGATTCAGTATCTTGCAACTTTTGCTCCGCATCGTGAAGCTTCACATGTTTCCGAAACATAAAATCAGCTTATAGTTATCCATGCGAAGATTAAGAAAAAGTTCGGTACAGGTTACATATTTGACAAATACAGCAAAAACAAAGTCATAAAAGAACACCAACAACTAGGGACCAGACACAACATTAAGCTTGGAGGAACCATTCTATGAATAATGAAATTCCCCAAGGTTCATAACTAGGGTTCCGGTCAGATTACACCGAAAAATAGAACCAAAATACAATCTCCAAAACAAATTGATAAAAAAAAACGCAATGCAATCACATTGAGAAACTTGAATAAGTAACAAAGATTGCACACACAACTGAACTTCTCCCAAAGCAAAAGCCAGTTGCTTCGATGATAAATGTGAATGAAAATTAGGAAATTAATTCACTACAGAACAACAACGACCGCACACCAAAGTAGTTACTAAAATCAAATTTAAAAGGTTCACCTCTCACGAGATAAACAATACTAGCACTGGGCACAAAGGTTTTAAATTGCAGTTACAGAAGGAACAAAAGTAGTCAAAGTGGAACGAAAGAACAGAGCGAAGACGCTGTTTTGTGATCAGAAGAGTTGGTAGTTAAAGTACACATAATAAACCTAAAAATGTGGAAGGATGCATAAGATTGAAAGAGAAGTAGGAGCATGCAGGAAGTGGCAAAACGACGAAAGCTAAGAGCAAAACGACAATGGAAATCGGAGGGTTAAGGGGGAAACCTGGGTTTTGTAATAAGCGAAACGGAGACGGAGGTTTTTGACTTCGCGGGTTCGGTGTTCGATCAAAGCCACCAATGCCTCTTCTTGCTCCTCTCTGCTGGTGCTGCCTGCGTTCTCGTCGTTTGGTTCCATTCCGACATCACCTAATACTTTCGGATGTGTTAAGAATCGGAGAAAACTACCACCGATTGTGTTTGTGTTTGGTGTTCTCTCTGTTTGTGTTTGGTGTTCTCTCTCTTCGCTACCTCTGCCACTCGGTTAGTTTCATTTTAGACTTTAGGAACGTTTGAGGTTTTCCCATCATAACAAAAGATTTATTATTCAACTATAAAATAATTTTCATAAAACGTAACTATATAGTAAGAATTTTGATAATTTTATTATGGAAGGAATATTTTTATTATGAGTTGTTATTTAAATTTAAAAACAAAATTATTTCAAGTATAAAATTGAATATATATATATATATATATATATATATATATAATTATTATATTTACAACTATATTATCTATAACAATGAGATAATATTTGTGTTCACATTTTGTTATTTTAGTTTTATTTTTAATTATTATATTAAAAATTATTTTTTTATAAATAGTTTATATTTAACTGTTATTCTAACAATTTTGTTTCACTTTAATAGATATGTTAATAACTTTTTTTTATGTATATATTTTATTTTTTTAATTGTATATTTAACAACTATTTTAAAAATTAACTAGTAGACTGATTTGTGTGTACGCACCGTACTTTTTATATTTTGTATATTAAAATAATAAAGTAGTGAAAATATTATATAATGAAATATCATGAAAATTAGGTTATATTGTTGTAGATGTTGTTATTAAAATAATGAAGTAGTAAATCTAACTGATGCAATAATAATTTTAGTTTTAAATATAATAAATAGAATTGATATCAAAATAGAGTGCATTTAATTGATTTTACAAAATAATTATAATAGCATGTGACCAGCGCGTGTATGCATTTTTTTATTTGATTTTTTTTAGAATAATAATATAATTGTTTTTATATTTATTTAACCATTAAAAATACTAATAATAATATTAATATAAATTATAAAAATTTTAAAAGATTAAAAATCTATTTAGAAAAAGTATTTAGTAACAACGTTTTTTATAGTAAAAAAAAAATACTTATAATAATAACACTCCTATGCAGTGGCGGATCTTCAGACCAAATTTAGGGGGTGCCAAGATAAAATGTTAAATATGTTTTTAGTCTATGAACTTTGACGCAAAATTAAAATTCGTTACTGTCTAAAATTTTGATACATTTTAGTCTTCAAACTTTAAAAATGAATGGATATAATCCTTTTACCCAATTACGTTAATTTTTTTTTATGTGTCAGACGTATTTTTCATCAAATATTGGAACCTATGAGACAGTATAAACAACTCAAATGTATAATTTAAAAGAAGTTTAACGTAATTGAGTTAAAAGAACTATATCCATTTATTTCTAACATTTAGAGACCAAACTATATTAAAGTTTCAGATAATAATATTAAAAATAACATTTAGCCCCCCTAAACCTATACTAAGATCCGCCCATGCCTCTATGAATAGTAATAATAATATTAAAAATATTTATGCTATAAATATTAATGTCAATGCTAATATTAAGGCTAATATTAATGATAATAATTTATAATTATATATAAAGATATACATCAACAACAAAACAGATAAAAGAGGGACAAGTAATTGAAATACGATCCCGTAGTAAATTAAATTAAGATGTATGTCTAACTATAATAATAATATCATTATAATAATATCCCATAGTGATAAAAATAATAATAATACAATAACTACATATATAAAGAGATACACATTTTCTATGTCCTCTTTTTTTTTACAATTTTATCCTCTTAATTATAATTTGTTAAATTTAAATAATTATTCATAATAAAAAATTATTTGTCAGTTTTATCATTCTATTAATTTTAGTAACTATTTTGTTAATTCAAATAATTACACAGATATAGAGATAAAATAATTAACAAAACAAGTAAGAAGGACAAGTAATTGAGATATGATCTCGTAGCAAAATAAATATAAGGTATGTGTCTAAATATAATAATAATAATAATAATAATAACAATAATAATAATAATTAATAATAATAATAATAATAATAATAACAATAACATAATATCGCATAGTGATAATAATAATAATAACACATATATAAAGAGATAAACATCTTTGGTGTTCTTTTTTATTTTTTCAATTTTATCTTCTTAATTATTATATTTTAATTTTGAATAATTATTTATAATTAAAAATATTTTTTTAGTTTTATTATTTTACTAATTTTAGTAACTATTTTTTTTGAATTGAAATAATTGTTCAAATGTAAAGATAAATGAACAACAAAACAAATAAAAAGAACAAGTAATTGAAACATAATTCCTATATAGTAAGTAAAAGTAAAATGTGTATTTAACCATAATAATAAAAACAATAATAATTATTATTATAATAATTAAAGTTCTTAATAATAATAATAATAATAATAATATAAAAATAGAAATAATTATAGTTAATAATAATGATACTACTACATATAGTGAATAGTAATAATGATCATAATAATTATATTATAGTTGATAATAATAATTATAGTTATAATAATAATAATTATTATAATTATAGTTAGAGATGATGATGATGATAATAATAATAATAATAATAATAATAATAATAATAATAATAATAATAATAATAATAATAATAATAATAATAATAATAATATAAAAATAAAATAAAAAATATCATGAAAATTATGTTATATTATTGTAAATGTTATTATTAAAATAATGAACTTGTAAATTCTATTTTAAATATAATAAAAAAATTGATATTACAATATGGTACAATTAATTGATTTTATGAAATAATTATATTAGTCTATGACCCGTATGTGTATCCACAGTGTTTTTTTATTTTTTTTATTTCTATTTCAAATCTCTTTAGAATAATAAAATAATTGTTATTATATTTATTTAACCATTAAAAATACTACTATTAATATTAATATAAACTATAAATTGTAAAACTTTTAAAGATTAAAAATGTATTTAGCAAAAATATTTAGTATAATAATATTGGTTATAATTAAAACCACTATTAATAGTAATAATAATAAAAAAAATAATAATGATATCAATAATAATATACTAATGATAATAATAATAATCATGTTTATGCTATAAATATTAATGTCAATGTTAATATTATGGCTAATGTTAATGATAATAATAATTTATAATTATATATAAAGATATACATCAACAACAAATGATCTCGTAATAAATAAAATTAATATGTGTGTCTAACTACCTTAATAATAATCTATAACAATATATAAAGAGGATTCCTCTTTTTGTATCCACATTTTGAAATACCAATTTTACCCTTTAAATATAATAACTTTTTAATTTTTTAAAAATTAACCGTTATTTTTACAAACTTTTTATAAAATAGGCTATCTTTGTTTCTTCTTTTCTTTTTTATTTATCAAATGGTTATTCTTTCTTCTGTTCTGATATATTTCACTTTATTTTTAATCGGTTATCTTTGTTTCTTCTTTTCTTCTTTATTTATCAAATTGTTGTTCTTTTTCCTGTTTTGATATATTTCACTTTACTTTTATCTATAACAATATATAAAGGGATTCCCCTTTTTGTGTCCACATTTTGAAATACCAATTTTACCCTTTAAATATAATAATTTATTAAATTTTTAAAAATTAACCGTTATTTTTACAAACCTTTTATAAAATCGGCTATCTTTGTTTCTTCTTTTCTTTTTTATTTATCAAATGGTTATTCTTTCTTCTGTTCTGATATATTTCACTTTATTTTTAATCAGTTATCTTTGTTTCTTCTTTTCTTCTTTATCTATCAAATGGTTATTTTTTCTTCTGTTCTGATATAGATTAACTTAATAACGTTACAATATTATCACCTACTAATATAATATCATGCATATTTAAACAATCATACATATAGACGCGATAACGCCTGTATTTATGCTAGTAATAATAATAATACTAATAATACCATTATAATAATATTTGTAACGTCTCATTTAATTAATAAACGTAATTAAAAGAAATGCCACATACAGATAGTACGACAGCGCAGTCCTGGGGTCCTTAACCCAACCCCTACGAAGCTAGGCACACCACGATGCCAAAAGAAAAACAATTGAAAGGTCTAACAAATAAGAGTAGAGTAGAGTAGTAAAGCATAAAAAGATACATGGGCCATAACCCTAAATAAAGCCCATTAAGAAATTAAAGTCCAGTCCACGAGAACTATGCAGAGGAACCATCACCTCCCTGTTGTCCACGGATGTTCCTTGCATCTGCTCACATCAACAAGCATCGCAAAAGAGAGTACCACACAGCAGAACATACAACAATAAAAGTAGGGTAAGCTAGAGCACAAAAGATTTCATCCACACAATCAGATATATTTTCACAATCTCATATATACATCTCAACCAAGCATGTTATGACCTTTCAGACAATACACTACGACACGACTCAACTCATTCGGATACGTATAACCTGGTCGGATTCAGCGGATGCTTGCACTTGTGGTGGATACCTCTGCTCACTCCCGAGCTATGTGTTACAAGTGTTACAATGAATCAATTTCCCTCACCACAAGGTTAGCCTTTAATGAATTTCAGGCTTCCTACTACTCTCACCACAGGAGTCAGTCCGCTCTAGGTGAGACTATCTGACTCCTTCGAGTGTCAGGATACAACCTTACCTTGAATCCTTACCTAGTTATACAGATGGGGCACCACCATGGACACCCACTAATAGGGGCCATGGAATTACGTCCCGACCACTGAAGCGCGACCCTAAGACTCCACCTAGAGATCTCAAGGATTTACGCACTAACACGGACCAAGCATATCAATCAATAAATTAATCATTTTCATGCATAGGACTCTCATGCCAGTCTTCATAACCAAATTCCTCATTCACATTTCATGTCGAATACCATTCCAGCTCATCCATCCTTAATCATAAATATAGCATTTCACCTCATACCGATACCGTGCCATTTTGATACCAACCATCTCATGTTCATCACATTTCAAGCATTACTCAAAACTCATTGTTCATAACCCATACACCCCCCCCTCATGCATACTCATTTCCCCCATGCCATCATATAATAGTACAATAAAAATACAGATCAACCATCAAAGGACAAGAAGAACACCAAGCTGAAACGCATTCTCGCCCAGCTCCTCGCTCAGGCTGAAGAGCCTCACCCAGGTGAGAGACTCTCACTCAGGCGAGCTCCCTTCGCCTAGGCGAGGGTTCGAGAATCTGGGACAGTGGCCTCTGAACGTTCTTGCTTAGGCGAGACGCTCGCTTGCTCAAAACTGAGCGGGTCGCCTGGGCGACCATTTGCACGAGAAGTCCTGGGCGAGCCTCTGCTCACCTCGCCTAGGCGAGACAAGCTCGCTTGGGCGAGTTTATCAGTCGCCGCCACTGTCCGTACCTACAACAGTCGTATTTTTTTCACATACCAATGACAACACCAACTATTTCATGCATTCACAGCAACATACCAGTTCCAGGATCATAAAAATACAGCAAAACAACTCGCAATCACATTAAACAAAGAGGTTCTAGCTTCCCATACCTGGAATAAGCTAGAGCAAGACCTTGATGGTAGACACGGACGCAACAGAACGAGGAGTACACTTAGGAGTTGGAAAAACCACGGAACATAACATAAGGTAAGCTCATCACAGAGGCTTAGTTGGGTAAACACGAAAAGATACCAAGAAATGGGTGGCACGAGATGTAGGATGACTTACGTGGAGTAGGAACAGCTTGAGCAAACTTGAAAGCGGTAAGGAGGCAAACCCTAGCAGAGAGTGCAGCTGCTCAAGGAGGCACAAAGGTTTCTGTTTTACGAAAAAGAGCACAGGATTAGGGTTGGGACATATTAGGTCTGACCCTTCCTCTTTGGGCCTGCCCTTAGGCCCACAAGATGGGGCAGCCCTTAAAGAAAAAGGAGCATAATGAAAAGTGGGCTTTACAATATCCCGTAGTGATAATAACAACAACAACAACAACAACAACAACAATAATAATAATAATAATAATAATACAACTAAATATATGAAGAGATACACATTTTTTGTGTCCGGCTTGTTTTTACAATTTATCCTCTTAACTATTATTTGTGAAATTTATATAATTATTTATAATAAAAAATTATTTGTCAATTTTATCATTTTACTGATTTTATTAACTATTTTTTTAATTAAAATAATTATATAGATCTAGAGATAAAATGAACAACAAAATAAATAAAAAGTGCAAGTAATTGAAATATGATTCCGTAATAAATAAAAGTAAAATGTGTGTCTAACTATAATAATAATGATAATAACAATAATAATAATAATATCACTATAATAATATCGCGTAGTGACAATAATAATAATATAATTATTTTAGCTACAACATTTTATTTTATTTTGTTACAAATATAATTATTTAAAACTTTATACAAGTTAATAATAACAATAATAACAACAACACTATAGTAATATCACATAGTTATAAAAATAATAATGATAATAATACAACTATATATATATATATATATATATATATATATATATATATATATATATATATAAACAGATAAACATCTTTAGTGTTCTTTTATATTTTTTCAATTTTATCCTCTTAATTATTATATTTTAAATTTAAATAATTATTTATAATAAAAGAAATATTTTTTCAATTTTATTATTTTACTAATTTTGGTAACTATTTTTTGAATTTTGAAATAATTATTCAAACGTAAAAATAAATGAATAACAAAACAAATAAAAATGGCAAATAATTGAAACAAGATCGCTACATAGTAAGTAAAACTAAAATGTGTATCTAACATGATAATAAAAACAATAATAATAGTAATAACTATTATAATAATTATAATTTTTATTAAAAATAATAATAATAATAGATATAATTATAATTAATAATAATGATAATAATATTTATAGTTGGTAGTAATAATAATGATAATAATTATAGTTCATAATAATAATGATAATAATAATTATAGTTAATAATTATAAAAGTTATTATTATTATAATTGTAGTTAAAGCTGATAATAATAATAATTATAAATATAATCGATAATAAAAATAAAATTATAAAAATAAAATTATAAATATCATAAAAATTAGGTTGTATTATTGTAAATGTTATTATTAAAGTAATGAAGTAGTAAATTTAATTTTAAATATAATGAATAAAATTGATATTACAATATGGTGCAGTTAATTGATTTTAGGAAATAATTATAATAGTTTATAACCCTGGCTGTACGCACAAGTTATTTTTATTTCAAATCTTTTTAGAATAATAATATAATTGTTATTATATTTATTTAACCATTCAAAATACTAATATTAATATTAATATAAATTGTAAATTGTAAAATTTTTAAAAGATAAACAGTCTATTTAGCAAAAGTATTTAGAATAATAACATTTTTTATAATTAAAAATAGTACTTGTACTAATAACACCACTATAAATAATAATAATAATAAAAATAATGATACCAATAATAACAGTTCTCTCAAGCAAATGATGAACCACTGTGCGAGGCTTGGGAAAGATTCAAATCTTTGCTAAGGAAATGTCCAAACCATGGTTTTGATAAATTAGCACCACTTAACATGTTTTGCAATGGACTTCGACCACAAGCAAAAATGCTACTAGATGCATTAATAGGAGGCCCAATGTTGACAAAAAATGTTGATGAAGCAATAGAAATCATAGAATCAACTACTGCTAGTAGTTATCAAGCACATCATGATAGAAGTCCATAAAAAATAGAGGAATCCTTGAGCTCAACACACAATCTGCTATACTGGCACACAATAAGCTCATATCTCAACAAATGGAAGAGTTAAAGAAACAAATGACAAAAATGCAGATTGGAACAACCACAATGTCCCTATCACAACAACTTCTAAATTGTTTAGACATCATTTTTGGGTTGTTTTAGATGTTGTTATGATTGATACACATGGTGTATAAGATGCTTATTTCTGGATCAATATTCTTGTGAGTATAAGTCTCTTTTCTTGAATTTCTAGCTTTGCTCGAGTCTATTGTCTATCACTTTTCTTTTTGAGTTTGATTTTCCTTGGATTCTTGTGTTGTGGGATAATATACCTTGAACTAAATTGTTGGAAGTATTGCTTGTGGGAGTTTGAATTAATCATCATAGTTTAGCTTGAGTATTTTGTTTCACATTTATAGTAGTAATTCTAAGGCTTAATTCATCTTTTGGTCCTCTAATTATGATGTGGGGTTCATTTGGTCCCTAATTTTTTTGAGGTTCAATTTAGTCCTCTAGTTTTTGAAAGAGGTTCAATTTAGTCCTCGACGTTAACAACGTTAAAAAAATTAACGACAGACTGTTTTAATGTGATAGTGTGGCATTTGTGCATTAGGTGGCAGTGTATTAAGATTGGGTGATGTGGACTTGAGTTAAAAAAATTAACTTTGTTTTGAAGGGGGTAAATCTGTTAGGGTTATGGTTCTTTGAAAATAGGAAATTGAAGATTAAATTGGGGGATTTGGTGGAGAAGCATAATCAATCCGGGAAAAACCAAACGAAGAAGAAGGATTCGAAGACGAAGTGTTCGTTGTCGTCTTGGTTGTGGATTCAAAGACGAAGTGTTCGCTGCCCACAGTTGCAATATGGTGCTCCACCATGAGAGGAAAAGCCACCACCATGATTGGATGAGCTTGGATTTTGCATTCCCCGCGAATTACATGACCAAGAAGAAGAAGAGTGTCCCATCGACATCATTCACAATCAACGTACACCAAATGTCGAAGAACTCCCACACAAAGAAGATGAATTGTAAAATTAAGGCTAACCAACTTTCCCTCCACATACTTCGTTGCCACCTCATCATAGTACATTGATGCCCAACTATTAAAAAACCTGCCACGTTTTTGTTTCAAAGTGACACAACTGCACTATTCTGACGTTGTTTAACCAAAGATAACGGGAGGGACCAAATTAAACTGTTTTAAAAAACTGAAGGACTAAATTGAACCTCACAAAAATTAGGGGACCAAAATGAACCATACATCATAATTAGAGGACCAAAAGATTAATTAAGCCTAATTCTAAATACTCTATTTAGATTACTCTTGTCTTTTAAAGTGCTTTTCTCGTTATCATGGTCCTAGTTTTGTCATATATTTACTCCCTTTGGTTTAGCCATTTCTTGATTTTGGTGCTTCTTAGTTTGTCTTTAAATTTCCTTGATTTTGTCTTGGAGTTTTCCTTTCATTGGCCTCTTGAGTTGAGCTTAGATCCGTTACATCTTTCACTTTGATGTTGAATTCTTGATGGGGTGATTGGAGGTTCTTTGAAGAACTAAACAGGAACTTGAGAGCGAGTGAATACACTTAAAGAGTGAAACACGACTGAAATTGAGTGTAAACATGTAAGGAGTGGTGAGACCCATTTGATAATTTTATCCATTTTACTTGTGCTAACCACTTACTGTGTTTTATGTTAGTTCTTGTTTCCTCGTTTTCATTACAAGAATTAGCAATTTTGAGCACTCCACGAAGTTTCATACACGTTCGACCTTGATAGAGGATATCAATTTCATTGTGTCCAGAATCATCAAGCTGAATAGCAAACTTGGGGAACTTAGAAAGGAGCACAAACATCATAAAGGGTCATTGCCAAGTGACAATACAAGTGCTATTAGGTGCACCAAGTGTAAAGGATATGGACACGTAAATTATCAATGTCTTAATTGGAACGCAAAGTAAATGACTCTTCAGGAACTCCAAGATTACATTGTATACTTGAAAGAGGTGAAGAGGAGTGTTTGGAAAAAGCTCGAAGTCAAACAAGGACAACAAGCACAAAGGGAGAGAGAAAATGTGGAAAGAACACTAATGGAAATGTGGGAAAAGGTAAGACGAGAGAGAGTTAAAAGAGAGAAAAGAGCTAGAGATGAGAGAAAGAGAACAACAAAAGGAAGAGCTCAAAGAAAGAGTTAGAGAAAGAGAGGCGAGAGTACAAATGAGACTACAACGATTTAAGATGTTGGAAAAAGCAAGACAAGTGGAAAATTTGGAGAGGGGACAAAGGAAGAAAGCGCTAATAGAAATAAAAGAGAACGAGCTAAGAGAGAAAAAGAAGAAAGAGCGACGAGAAAAGGAGGAAGAAGAACATAAGAGAGAAAAAGAAGAAAGAGCGACGAGAAAAGGAGGAAGAAGAACATAGAGAGAAACACGAGAAGGAGTCCCTCCTCATACCCTTGACATGCATGGTTGAGATGAAATCCTTAAAGGGGGATGATAATGCGCTAAATTGTTGTTCCCATTCACATCATGATTTTGCATTTTCACTGGGAACACTTATTAACCCCTCCCCTTTTTGTCTCAATGCCTAGGGAATACTTATACATTAAGGAGCAATGGCATAAGCAGTGGGGTGAAGAAAAGATGATAGACAAGGAAGCAACAACATGGGCAAAATATGAACCTGACTTTAATCATCTACTTCTAAGGGATTTCAGGGACACTCTTTTTCTATTCTAATTACTAGGAGTTGTTTTTCTTTTTGTTTCATTGTGGATAATATAGTTGTGTTGAAACTCTTTGATGTGTACTGCAGGTTTATCTTTGATCCTGGAGAACAATCTCCAAGCACCTTGATAATAAGAAATTAGCCTATTCCATGATTCTAATCTCATTTTTTTATAGCATTTTATTTATGTCTTTAGACTATTATGGTTTTGTGTGCTTCAACAATTATGTTTGTGTGTTTGGTTGTAGGTAATAAAGCGCTAAAATTCGAGGTCGAATTTCTCCAACCCGGAGGCAATGATGGAGGCATGGTTCGGCATAGTCATAGGGATTTCAGAGCAATTGATGGAATCATGTCCAAGACCTTCAAAGAGATCTCATATTAGCTTCAAGTTGTAAAATAGAAACTCTTTTATAATTTTTGTAATGTTTTTGTTTGGGCTTTATCGGACCTTTAGTGGTGTTGGGCCTCTTGGTGTTTCAGCCCATAGTATATAAGCCCTCGTGAGACACATTTGTATTCAAATTTGATTTTTATGATACAGTGAGTTTTCTCTCAAGTCTCGAGGTTCTCCTCAGAACCACCGATCCTTATCTTTGAATCTTCGATTCAAAGTTGCAGATCTTCCTCACTTATCTTGGAATCTCCTCCAAGTGGCGTGAATTCCTCCCAGTTCCGAAAACTCCCAAATCGACGTCCTCCATTTTCCTCATTCGTTCTAGGGTTCATACCCAAATTCGTTTCAGATCCAATTTTTACCCAAATCCTAAACAATCTTTCATCAAAATATGATTGTTATTATTATTATTATTATCACTATTATATACTATAATTGTTTTATTTTTATGTTATTATATCCATTATAATTATAATTATTCTTATTATTATCGACTCTGACTATAATCATTGTTATTATTAACTATAATTATTGTTATTGTTATAATTATCGATTATAATTATTATGGTCATTATTATTCAACTATAAGTATTATTATATTATTATTAACTATAATTATTTCTATTATTATATTACTATTATTATTATTGTTACATTTTTTAATTTTAATTGAAATTTGAGTTAAGATCAACAAGAAATATATAATCTATTACATCTATTACATATTATGAAAAAAATATATTACCAAAATTATTATATTACTCATTTTCTTTAATTAACAAGTGTCATAAAAATTAATTTTTTCGTCATTTTAAGACTTTCTTACAAAAGGATTCGGGTTTAAATCCTACATAAGTAATTTTTTTATTTATATATGATTTTAACTATAATATTAATTATAAATAATATTATTATTTGTAGTATTTTTATAATAATTATTATTATTTATAATTGTTATTATTAATAATATTATTATTATAAATATTATTTGTAGTGATAGTAATTAAATTATAACCAATCACCAATATTAATATTATAGTAATTACTAAAATAGTAATAATTATAAATATTATTTGTAGTTATAATAATAATTATTACTATTATAATAAATATAATAATAATAACAATATTTATTATTATTATTATTATAATAATAAGAATAATTATTATTATATGTTATTATTATATATCATTACTATTAATATTATTAATATTATTTTTATTAGTAATAAAGATATTATTGTTATTAGAGATATTAGTATATAATACATTAATTTTATTATTATATATTATTGATATCGGAAAAAAGTACTTAAAAATTATTATTATTATTATTATTATCATTAATAATAATAATAATATTATTATTATTATTATTATTATTATCATTAATAATAATAATAATATTATTATTATTATTAAGAATTATAATTAATAACTATAATTATTATATTATTATTATAATTTTTATCATATCTAAATTAAAATTGATATTCTAAAACTATTATATTAATAATATTATCATTATTAAGAATAATAATTAAGAATTATAATTATTATATTATTATTATAATTCTTATCGTATTTAATTTAAAAAATTCACATTCCAAAAATATTACATTATTAATCACAATAATAATTATTATTAATGTTATTTTATTATTATTATTATTATTATAAATATAATTTTTATTATTATTATCACTATTATATACTATAATTATTTTTTTATATTATTATTATTCATTATAATTGTAATTATTCTTATTATTATCGACTCTAACTATAATAATAATAATAATAATTAACTATAATTATTATTATTGTTTTAATTATATATTATAATTATTATGTCCATGTTATTATCAATTATAAGTATTATTATATTATTATTAACGATAACTAATTTTATTATTACATTATTATTATTACTATTAATATTATTTTAATTAATTTTATACATTTTACTTTCATTCTCTATGTACAGGTCATGTTTGAATCATTTGTTCTTTTTACTTTCATTTATCTTTATATTTGAACAATTATTTAAATTCAAAAATTTAGTTACGGAAAATAGTAAAATAAAAAAACTGAAAAATAATTTCTTTATTATGAAAAATTATTTAAGTTTAAAATATAATAATTAAGAGAATAAAATTGAAAAAACAAAAAAGGACACAAAAAATGTTTATCTCTTTATATATGTAGTTTTATTATTATTATTATTATTACTATTATTATTATTATTATCACTATGCAATATTATTATAGTGGTATTATTATTATTATAGTTAGACATACATTTTACTTTTATTTACTATGGGATCATATCTCAATCACTTGTGCTTTTTATTTCTTTTGTTGTTTATATTATCTATATATCTATGTAATTATTTGAATTAAAAAATAGTTTCTAAAATTAGTAAAATTATAAAACTGACAAATTATTTATTATGAATAATTATTTAAATTTAACAAATAATAATTAAGAAGATAAAATTGTAAAAACAAAAATGTGTATCTCTATATACATGTAGTTGTATTATTATTATTATTATTATTATTGTTGTTGTTGTTGTTGTTGTTGTTGTTGTTGTTGTTGTTGTTGTTGTTGTTATTATTATTATTATTATTATTATTATTATTATTATAGTTAAACACACATCTTAATTTTATTAACTAGAGGATCATATTTCATTTTCTTGTCATTTTTATTTGTTTTGTTATTGATGTATATCTTTATATATTTATAGATTATGATAATTAACATTAACCTTATAGTATTAGCAATGGCAAATAAACCCGTCCCCGTGGGTATTGCCCGAACCATTCCCCGTTTTGACGGAGAATCCCCGCATTGACTGGGTATGGGTACGGGGAATCTCCAATTTTTTCAATTGGATATGGGGATGGGGATGGGGATGAATATATCCCGCCATAATACCCGTCCCCGCCATATTTCCATCATCGTTTAAATTATTAAAATATTCATAATTAATTAAGTAACCCTATATATTCTTTTTATTTTTTATTTCTTCTAAATATTTGGTTTGTCATGAAACTCATTCGCATCTCCAATATATTTTTTATCTTATCATAATCTTTATGTAATTATGTTAAAATGATGTATGTCAATTAAAAAAAATTATGTCTAACATTTGAATATTTCTATTATTTTTTAATATTTTTATTTATTGTATATTTTCCTTTCACATGAGAATGTTTAATACTCTTAATTTAAGTGTTTAATAGCATAAACATTTCATTTACTTGGTAATATAAAAAAAATCTTTACTTATTATTATTAATTTTTATTTCATTTCAAGAACTCTTTTATTTCGCTAAAACAATTTTTGTTATTTCTCGACCATTGAGTATATATGTTGATATTTGAAAAGTCTTCTTAGATCTCTAAGATATTTTTCGTCTTATCATACCCTTAATTATACATTTGTTTTTCTTTGTGCAATTCTTTCCAATAGTCTCCAAATTGTTTATAAGACACACATTTGTTAATTTTTTTTTTATTTTTTTTTTATTTTCATCATGCAGAATACTATTTCGATAATTTTTATCTAATTATTTTTTATTTTCTAACTCATTACAATCATACTTTAATTTTTTCACTATAATTGTATAAATAATTTTTATTTACTACAATATAAAAATTTAATGTAATTGTCATTAATATTTTTTTATCACCATCCAACATATATTGGAGTTTAAAAGATACAATATCTATGATAAAATTTTATTATGTTTATTATTTGTTCTTTGCGTCATTTTTTTTATCAACTATTGAGTATATATGTTGATATGTGAAAAGTTTTCTTAGATCTTTAAGATATTTTTCATCTTATAATACCCATAATTATATATTTGTTTTCTTTTGTGTGATTCCTTCCAATAGTCTCCAAATTGTTTATAAGACACACATTTGTTAATTTTTTAATATTTTTTTTTGTTTATTTTCATCATGTAGAATACTATTTCGATAAATTTTATCTAATTATTTTTTATTTTCTAACTCATTACAATCATACTTTAAGTTTTTCAATATAATTGTATAAATAATTTTTATTTACTACAATATAAAAATTTAATGTAATTGTCATGAATATTTTTTATCACCATCCAACATATATTGAAGTTTAAAAGATACAAGATCTATGATAAAATTTTATTATGTTTATTATTTGTTCTTTGCGTCGTTTCTTTATCAACCATTGAGTATATATGTTGATATTTGAAAAGTTTTCTTAGATCTCTAAGATATTTTTCATCTTATACCCTTAATTATATATTTGTTTATTTTTGTGTGATTCCTTCCAATAGTCTCCAAATTGTTTATAAGACACACATTTGATAATTTCTTAATATTTTTATTTTTTGTTTATTTTCATCATGTAGAATACTATTTTGATAAATTTTATCTAATTATTTTTTATTTTTTAACTCATTACAATCATACTTTAATTTTTTCAATATAATTGTATAAATAATTTTTATTTACTATAATATAAAAATTTAATGTAATTGCCATGAATATTTTTTTACCACCATCCAACATATATTGTGGTTCAAAAGATACAAGATCTATGTTAAAATTTTATTATTATGTTTATTATTTGTTCTTTATGTCATTTTGATCAAGTGATTTATTATAACTTTTATTAGTGTATAAAATATAGATTCATTATAATTTAAAAAAATTGAAGTAAACAAACATTTAAAATATATTTTAATTTAAATATTTTTTTCCTTTTATATTTTTTTAAAAATATTTTTTCCTTTTATAGTTTTTTTAAAAAATATTTTTAAAGTTTATCAACTAGGTTTCATTAATGTTTGCAAATTTAATAAATGTTTAGGTTCTCATTAAATTTTATTTGGTATTCTAATCTAAAATGTAAACAATTATAATTTATTTCAAAGTATTTGATATCAAAGAAACAACCATACTCCTAATATTGAATATTTGATAATATTATGTTTCCTTTACCGTAATTTTTATTATTTTATAAAAATTAGTTAAAATTAATATTAAAGTAGTAAGTAAATGGGTACGGGACCAAGTAAACAACCAGAGGCACAAGAACTACAAAACCTGATGGTGGCTCTCCCTAGCCAACCATACAAGAGTTCTTCAAGCTAATCCCAAGCCAAACTTCCTCCAAGATCAACGAAGATCTTCAATCTTCACGTTCCAGCTGTGTAATGTAGAGAGAGAGTTTTCTAATGATGAATAACAGGTTTTCGCACTTAAAAACTCAAAATGGTTCCTCTTCTCTTGAAAACACAACTTATATAGTATGGTTTAAGTGAAATCAATCAGTTGAATGTTTTGTACAATCTATTGATTTCACTTGACTTAAGTGAAATCAGTTGATTGAAAAACAATTCAACTGATTGAACACATTCATACTAGAAACTATATACAACAAGCTTTTTAACCTGTTAAAACCCATTTTAACATATTAAGAAGGATACACTAAGACTAACAAGACATCTAACATATTTCATATAGCCTACCAACATGTTATAATATGTAATGGTTACATTTAGCACATTATTTCCAGATTTATTACAATTGAAACATAATCTTCAAGCAAATTTTCATCAATCTTCATCAACCACATATGATCTTTATGCACTTGACTTTATCAAATATTTGCTTCAAGCTTGCTTGTGCCAACACAATTCAAACTAGTTTCCCAACTTAGTTTAAACTGGTTAAAATAACAGTACTTATCAAATTAGTTTACAGCCAATAAATCTAGACATCAAAAGATAAATCAGAAAAGGAATTGAAATATGAAAAGGGGAAATTCAATTAAAAACAACCTTGCCTCTTAGGGTTAGCCACTCATGGTGGCGATCAAGCTCCTCCAAATACAAGAATCCATTCACTTATTTCCTTACACAATACTTCTAATAAATTTCAAGAAGAAAGAGTGAAAGAGAAGTCTATTCTCTATAGATCTTATGGTTTCAAAAGGAAGAGGAGGCATTGTTTTCTAATATGAATCTTCCTATTTTTGTGCTTAGTCCAATGCCTGACTCATTGTTTTGGTGATTAAAATGTCATTCTACTATTGGATTCATTAGTTGTTTCTCATTATTGGCCCAAGCTCAAATGCATAGCTTAACAACATTTTTCTGGCTCAACACTAGGACTTCTGAGTGTGTCCTATATTTTTAACAATGGCGGCTAAGTTGTGTTGGCGTGGCTCAGCCATGTGACTCATTTTTCCTCTATTTTCATGCAAAAGAGTGTTATGTTATTTAGATTTCTTGATTTATCTCCCAAAAGGTATGGTACATGAAGGTTTAGCAAAATAAGGCATTTTTCCTATGGAAACAAACTCTAAACCCAAGATAAGTGTATTTATTTGTTATGCAATTTGGTGCTATGAAGACACGTATCATCAACCCTAGTCAAAGGTTAATAAGTCAAAGGTTAATAAGTCAACCAAGGTTAAGTCAACCAAGTCAACTTAGGAAAATTCAAAAATAATGAAAAATAATGAAAGGGTGAAGGATTAAGGAACTTCCTTCCTAAACATGCTTAGTCTTGTTAAGCACGTGCTTCCATTCTTGGTTGGGGTCAAGACTACATCAATTAACCTCTACTTGTAGATTAACTATCATGTTCTCATCCTCATTAAGCCATTAGAGTTTGTAAGGTTGTGGATGGGGTATGATAGTTGATGCTAACTTTTCAACCAACCTAGTGCTACAACATTTGCAACACGAGCCACTGTATAATGAGAGAACATGTATTTTCTAAAACTTTACATGTTGTGTGAAAGATGTTCTCTCTTTGGGTTAGTTCTTGGGGACTAAGTAGATTGTGGAGAGTTTTTCATATCATAAGAAGACCTTGTTCACAAGGGTGGATATCCTCACTTTTGTTCTTATAGTCATTCTCACTCTCACTAGAGCTCTTTCCATCTTGGAAATTATACACATCAACACTCCTTAAGATCATGGTTCTTTTGTGGGGCATTGTGATGCAACATCACTTTTGTGTGATGATGTTCCTCCCTTGGTCTCTCTTTCTTTTTCTCCTTCCCCGAGCTCTTGAGAGGTTTTTCTTCTACCACTTTTTTACCCTCCCTCTTGCAGACTTTCTTAACACTAGAGTTAGAGTGGAGAGTTTTCAAACCTTTTCTCAAAAATTATTGCTCTACCTTAATGCAAATTTGTACCCATGTCATTGAAGTCTTGGTAGCACAATAATTCCACTCTAACTCTAATCTCAAGATTGATACCACTAAGAAATGTAGAGATGGTTGCCTCTTCCTCATCTCTAATTCTCGCCTTCATCATATATAACTCTATGCTTTGCCTATACTCCTCTACACTCATGTCTCTTTGTTAGAGTATTTGAAGCTTGTCCATAAGCTCCTTATGATAGTATGAGGGTATGTTCCTCCTTCTAATGCCACTTCTTAAGTCATTCTAATATTCCACTCGATAGGAATTAGTTAGCCTTCTTCCCTTTCTAAAGATGTCCACCAATACATGGCATTACTTTTGAAACTTAGGGTGGATAAGGGAATTTTCTTTCATCACTTACTTAGTGGTAGAAAAAAGTTTGAAGACCTCCTTCCTAGTTATATGACTCAAGTCAAGTTGGAGTCTCCCAAGAAGAGTGGTAGGTAGAAGCTATGGTATATGGTGGTGGGTGTCTCGATTTTATGGTGTTTGTGGTGGTAGGATGGTGGCTCCTCCTCCAAGCTATATGACTCAAGAAAAGGGGAGAGGCCATGATGGTGTTTATGTGTTATCTAGAGAGGTTGGGCGAACTCTTAAGGAAGGGTGGCTAGAGGAAACCTAAAAAGGGTTCTCTACCCTTGGTGACGTAAATTGAGAAGTATAGCACAATTTTGACAGCATAATAATACTCAATTCAAAGGTGATTTACATAGGGGTAGACAACTCTATTTATAGCCTAAGGTAACCCTAAAGGTATCTCTAATTTTGGAGAAGCAAAACCCTAATATTCTAACTTGGAGACCAAGGTAAAATCTTTTCCATTAGGAGGAGGACATGTGGCCACTACCAAGGTGGAAATCATTTCCAATGAGTGAGTGACACATGACCACTACTAAGGAGAAATTCTCTCCATTAGGAGCATGCCACATGACCACTATTCTCCCCAAAGATGAATCACTAAGAAGCCCTTAACCTTGGTGGGAAAGCTACACCATACGCATGTTGACTTGCAATAGTCAACTAAACTTTGTGTTCCTCTCTAATAGGTCTCTCCAATCCCAAAAACCCTATGTTACTTGGCCCATAATACAAGGCTTAACAAGACATCTACTATGCTAACTTATAACATAGATAAGGCCCAAAAGATATGGGCTTAGGCCTCTCTTTCACAGATGGCATCCATCTTCTTGTAAGCTTTTAGCCTTGGCTAAGGAGGTTGTCATCATAAGAGCATAACCTCATTATAGTAATTGGTCTCTTCTATGATGAAGGTTGTTTTCCATTTATCACTTTCAGCATTGGGGATCTGATTATACCTTGAGTAACCATCTTAGAAACTCAGCATATTGTGGCCAATTGCTCCATCTACTAGTCGGTCTATACTTGGCAAAAGATAGGCATAATTGGGCAAGTCTAATTGAGATTTTTGTAAGCCACCCACATCCGCCATTTTCCATTTCCTTTCTTTATCAACACGAACTTGGTTAACCATGTTGTATAGCGCGCTTCATTGATGAAATCGACCTATTGTAGGTTTTCAGTTTGAACCCTTACAGCCATCCTTCTTTCTTCTCCCAACTTTCTCTTCATTTAGGATATTGGCTTAGCATCCCTAAAGATAGACAGCCTGTGGGAAGTCATCCCTAGGTCTACCCCTACAAGTTAGTTGTTATCCATGCAAATAGGTCAGTGGTATCAGTAAGAACTTGTCTTATTCTTAGCTCATACTTTTCATCTATTGTCACACCTATCTTCAAGTTTTGACCTTCCTGTAATGGAAACAACTTGGTTTTTCACATCGATTCAATTCTCGCATCATTGGCAATCCTCGGATCAAGGTCTTCCCCCATTATAGCAATCTCAACCTTATTTTCCCTTTCAACATTATTGGTGGTGGTGCCCATCGGTGGTGGTCGTTCGATCTGAGGCACGGTGGTCGACAGTGGTCGTTCGATGGTGCCCATTCGAGGGTCGTCGTGCGGTGGTGCCCATTCGAGGGTCGTTGTGTGGTGGTGCCCATTCGGTGGTCATGCTCTCCTTGGTCGTTCGGTGGTGTGGTGGCCATTCGGTGGTGGTCGTTCAGTCGTCTCCGGCAACAGTGGTGGCCATTCAGTCGTCTCCGACAACAGTGGTGGTCGTTCAGTCGTCTTCGACAACGCTGGTACAATTCTCTCGAACTTTCAAATCGTCAAGAATTTCATCTGTTTTTGCACCCTATTGTAATGAAGTGCTCAAGTATTTTATCCTTGCTAATGTTTTGTAAAAAAATTAAATTTAACGCTTGGCATTGTCGTGAGGGGTATCCATATTCAAGCATCTACTGCTTTACGCTTTCAAGATGGGTTCGTTATTGACTTCTTAATTATATGAATTAAAGTATGTGCTATTATTAGAAAGATATCTTCCTTCCATATAAATCTAGCTTAATCCTTTTTCTTCCCGAATTATGATGCCCTACGTGATGGATCACTTTTTATTGAATCCAACATTACTCAATGATTGATCATCAATAAGATTCTAAAATTGTTTACTGATTTGTAATTTATTTTTTCTAGCTTATTGTTTACTGGTTTGTACTTTATTTTTTTTACTATTAATGTACTCATTCTTGCAGTAGAGAGCTAAAAAGGATCCATACTTGAACAAAGCTGGACTCAACTTTCCTCTCAAGGTCAGTTTCATTGTTGTTCAAACTTGATTTGTACAAACTTGATTGTTGTATTTAGTAAGTTTTTCATTTATTTTTTTCACAAATTAATATGCAGCATGGAATCTGAAACTGGTCATTAGAGTGTTAATGTGAATTTTAATGTTGATGGTAATATAAATAATGAAAAAGCTAATGAGCCAGAGCCACCTTCTGTTAACAATGGAGATAATGAGGTTCAAAAAGAAAGTAAGAAAGCTAAGACGTCTACCTCTGAAGTTTGGAAATATTTTACTAAAGTTGGAGTGAAAGATGGTAAAGAGAAGGCCAAATGTAATGCATGTGGGCAAGAATTTGTAATTGGTGGCACTAAAATTGGTACCTCAACATTGTTGCGTCATTTGAAAAAGTGCAATGTTACCCCAAAATATAAAGATGTAGGGGGGATGATAATTGATCATATGGGAAAGTTAAGGGGTAAGGAACTTGATCAAACATGTTAGAGAGATTATGACAATGGCAATTGTCAAACATGGATTGCCATTTAAGTTTGTTGAGTACAAATGGATAAGAGAATTGCATTCATATTTGAATCCTAATGTGAAGCATGTGAGTAGGAATACAACTGTTTTTGATTTGTGAAAATTCCATCTTGAGATGAAGGAGAAATTGAAATATGAAATGCATCAATGTCATAATCGAATTTGTTTGACTTCGGATTGTTGGACTGCTTGTACTCAAGAGGGATATATTTGTTTAACAGCCCATTTTGTTGATAACAATTGGATATTGAATAGTAAAATTCTTGCCTTTTGTAAAATGGAACCTCCACATACGGGTCATGATCTAGCAAATAAAGTGTTTGAATGTTTGACTGATTGGGGAATTGATAGGAAAATATTTTCTATAACTTTAGACAATGCTACTGCCAATGATCGTATGCAACAAATTTTGGGTGAACAATTGAGCTTACAAAATAGCTTATTGTGTGAGGGTGAATTTTTTCATGTGAGGTGTTGTGCTCATATCTTGAATTTGATAGTTCAAGAGGGTTTAAAAGTGGCTGAAGTTGCTTTGCACAAAATTAGAGAAAGCATTAAATATGTGAAAGGGTTAGAGGCAAGAAAAATAACATTTACAGAATGTGTTGTTCAAGTGAGGGGTATTGATACAAAAGTGGGCTTAAGGTTAGATGTACCTACTAGATGGAATTCTACTTTTTTAATGCTTGAAAGTGGTCTTAAGTATCGTCGAGCTCTTGGAAGTTTCACTATACGTGATAGAAACTTTAAGCATTGCCCAACACCTGAAGAGTGGAAAAGAGCTGAGAGGATGTGTGAATTTTTAAGGCCATTTTATAAGATAACCAATTTGATTTCAAGCACATCTTATCCAACCTCTAATGAATATTTTATGCAAGTATGGAAAATTGAGTGGTTGTTAAGGGATACTTTAAGTACTGATGACCCCTTAATGAAAGACATGGCAAAAAGGATGATGGATAAATTTGATAAGTATTAGAGTGAATATAGTATCATTCTTTCAATTGCCATGATTCTTGACCCAAGGATGAAACTTGAAGCACTCCGATTCTATTATTCAAAGCTTGATCCTTCCACTTGTGATGAAAAGCTTAATCACATAAAAGGAAAAATGTACAAACTTTTTGAAGAATATGTGAGTGTGAGGTCAAATTCATCAAATGCATCAAGTTCTCAACCCACTTGTTCAACAGAAGAACATTTGAACATGGAAGAAGACCAAGAGATTGATCCATATAATGTAAGTTAGTCATTATTCCTAACTTATTTAGTTATTTATTATCATCTTATCTTTATTTTAACCAATTTTAATGTTTGCATTATATTTTTTTAGGAATATATCAATTATGTAAGCCAAAATGTGAATGTAACTGGCAAGTCTGAATTGGATTTGTATCTGACTGAAACACCACTTGAGCCAAAGTATTTTCCAAAGTTGGATATTTTGAGCTATTGGAAGGATCGACAAGAACACTATCCAAACCTATGTAGACTAGCATGTGAGGTGTTAAGTATTCCAATAACAATTGTTGCCAGTGAGTCTGCATTTAGCATCGGTGGTAAAGTGCTTAGCAAGTATCGATCTAATCTTCTTCCTGACAATGTTCAAGCTCTAATTTTAACTCAAAATTGGTTACATGGATTTGAAAATATTGGTAATTTAATTTATATTACTTTTCAATCTTTTACAGCATACTTCTTATTCTAATAAATTATATGATTTGTTAATAATCTGTTTTTAATTTTCAAGATGAAGATAATGAAGATTGTCAAAAAGAGGAGGAAAGTTAATCCTTATAAAAGAGTTTCTATTCTACGATCTTGAAATTAATCCGAGATCTCTTTGAAGGTCTTGGACATGATTCCATCAATTGTTCTGAAATCCCTGTGATGATCCTGAACCACACTTCCATCATATTTATAGTAATAATAATAATAATAATAATAATAACAATTGTTGATAATAAAATAACATTAATAATAATTATTATTGTGATTAATAATGTAATATTTTTGGAATGTGAATTTTTTAAATTAAATATGATAAGAATAATAGTAATAATATAATAATAATTATAGTTCTTAATTATTGATAATATTATTAATAATATTATTATTAATATAATATTTTTAGAATATAAATTATTGATAAGAATAATAATCTATAACAATATATAAAGGGGATTCCCCTTTTTGTGTTGACATTTCAAAATACCAATTTTACCCTTTAAATATAATAATTTATTAAATTTTTAAAAATTGACCGTTACTTTTACAAGTTTTTTATAAAATCAGATGTCTTTGTTTCTTCTCTTCTTCTTTATTTATCAATGGTTATTCTTTTGTCTGTTCTTATATATTTCACTTTATTTTTATTACATATAATTTTAATTTATATGTTAACTTAATAACATTATAATATTATCATCTATTAATATAATATCACTGATGAGACCATCTTCAAGAGTAAGGAAGCCAAGGAGAAGCCATGCAGAATTGATGAAGCTTCCATGGAGAAGGATGAAGGTGCGGAAGCTAGAAGATGAGAGGAGAAATGATGCAGCAATGGCGTTTGGAGAAGCTCTCAAGTGAGGTTGGGCCAACACTCAAGGACGGGGGCTAGAGGAAACCAAGAAGGAGAACTCTAGCCTAAGTTGATTCACAAAAAGAGAGGAGTCTGGAGTCATATCAACAGAATTTCTCTACTATATTCATGGATGAAAATACAAGGGTCCTAAGCTTTCTATTTATAGGCTAAAATGAGACCAAGGAGTCTCCAAAAAGTGGAGGGAAAAAGGAGTCTAGAAAGTTGAATTTTGGAGCCAAAAAGGAGCATGTCGGAGGTGTGACTTGCCACCTAAGCAAGTCACACTTGTCTTGCCATGGGAAGCTAACTCTCATCCTTGGAGAGCAAGTTTGAGAAGCTTCTAGGCTTTTCTAGAGTAGACACACTACTGTTGTCCCATTTGGCCCAATTCCCCTTTTTGGTCCAAAATTACTTTTAAAGCCCAATTTCCTCTAAGGCCCAATACATGGCCCAAAGAAAATCCTATTCTACTGGGTCCAAAATACAAAGTCCAAAATAAAATCCTAATCTAGTATTTACAAGCAAAGTGTCCTAGGCTAGGTCTTCACATCTTCCTTGGCCCATGTGAAGTTCATCTTGGGCCTTGCATGCGCATTTAAGACCCATTCCTTTTGTATTCTCCTAGCCATAAAAAGAATCAAGACAATTAAAGATAGCACAAAAGAATGACCCAATGAAAGTATAAGGCCCAAAATGATTATTTATTGAATGACAAAGAAAAACTAAATGGGCCAGGCCATTGGCCCAAGCTGAAAAGCCTTGTAGGGTGATATTCATCATCCCCTCCCTCTTGAAGAGGATCTGTCATCAGATCTAGAGGATTCTTTAAGGCCCACAACTATGAAAGCTTGATTCCTCCAGGATAAAAAATATGTATGCAGTAATCATCAGACAATTTTTTTGTTACTTTCCGAAATGGAAGCATAATATATTTGTAAGGGTTGTATGAAGAAGGCCTTTTAATTTTGGAAGGATTTGGTACATAGCCTACTTCACAAAAATACTACTTGTCACTTTGACTTAATTGATACCTAAAAGGTAACTCTACGTCAAAGAAGATTTTTGGAAATTCTTTTGAAGTGTTTAAAATGAATGATGAAGGTGGAAAAAAAATTTTAGGGAGAACTAAGACAAAAGTATTAACAACAAATAAAGAAGAGTTGAAAGATGGAATTACTCCTTTGAGGTCTATGCAAGGAGTTGTAGGATGTTGTATCTCTACTTCCCTACGCATTATTTCTTTTCTCTCAATCTCTTCCTCTTTTCTTTTAAACTCTACCTCTTGTCTCACTCTCTTTTCCTCTTCATATTCTATTCTCTTTTCTTCCTCCTTTTGTTTTCTCAACTTTTCCTCTTCTTCTCTCAATTCTTGCTCAAATTTCTCTCTTTCTTTTTGCTCTCTTTTCTGAATTCTTATTTTTTTCTTTTTCTTCCAACTCCCTCATCTCTCTTAAGAGTATTATGAGTTTTTCCTCCTTCCTTCTTGCTATCTCAATTTTCTTTTTCTCTATCTCACGATCAAAATCAAAGGAAGGCGATATGAATGTTCTTCTCATGCATGCTCTCAACTCACTCCAATTTTGAATGGGAGATTTTCTTCCTTTTTCCACTCTAAACTGGCTATAATCCCACCACTCTCTTGCATGTCCTACAAAACTTGAAATACACAAAGTAAGAAAGTAGTATTTACTATGTCTAAGATGGAATGATTGCACCAAATCATCTATTTCCCTCTCCCAAGATATGTATGATAATGCACTTATGTCCTCACCAAAGAAAGGGAATGTACTCTCATGTGTATGATGCATTTTATTTTCACTATGACTACCTAAATGCAATCTATTGTACAAACGATAACTCATTTTGGAAAACACTTTTGAAACATTTATCTAAACAAATTTTCACAAAGAAACTTTAGGAATTTTAAAGAGAATATAAAGGAAAAGATTTCTAGAGATGTTCCCAGGAAAGGGAGGTGAGTCTCATGGACAGGCTTAGAAACCAAACCTTTCCTAGCCAGAAATCTCTAAATTTCTTTCACAAAATTTCTCAATAAAATTTCCCAACAAGACAGATCTTAATTGTGAAAAACAACTTCCAAAGTGTGTGAAATCTTATGACCAAAGAAAGGTCAACTAAGTGTTTAAAGATTTGCACCTAGATATCACGGTGACCTAAAACATAGAAGCAATCATACAAATTACACATAACCTGGACATTTGAAACATAAAGGCAGAAAACATAAAAACTGAAAACATAAACTAGACGAAAATCCTAAGTGAAAATTGAAGTGGCCTTTGGAACCCCTTGAACCTCACACTACACCTTAAACTATTACAATTAAATGCTAAGGATGGGATTGCTCTAAAGCATTTTCCCACCTAAGCCAAAAAAAAAGGAGAAAACTGAAAGAAAGAAAATTACACAAAATCCGTGACATCAAAACAGCAAAAACCAAAATAAAACTATGTTATGCCAAGCTATGTTTCTCAAGCTCTCGGTCCAGCCTCCAAAGTGTGTCTCCCTCAAGTGTTTGCTTTGAATTTTCTCCTTTGTGAACTTCACTTGTAGCTTGGAGTTCCACTTTGGTTTCCACCTCCTAGGATGCTACCTTGAGTATTTGGTTACCTCCAAAGAAATCTTCCACCAAGAATGTAACACCAAACCAAAGAAGCCAATAAGGAAAAACAAGAAAAGCTTAAATGAAAGAAGAGCTAAACTCAAGTGGAATATAGGTTGAAACATACTCAAATATTTAACAAAGAAAGACAAACTAGAAATAAGGCAAAGAAACAAGTTAAGCACTCAAATGAATTACCTAAAGAATGACACTAGAATTGAAGAGAAAATCTGAAAAAGAAGTGCTCAAACATGAAGCTTATAGTACTCATTGGAACAGTGCCAAATGAAGGGAAGAATTATATCAACAAAGAGCACTTAAAACACAGCAAAACGCACACAAAAAAACTCTAAAAATGAATTTTCCAGAAACTGTAGTCCAGAAAACGCTGATTGATGCCTCAACTTCATAGATTTTTCATATTTTTTGTACTCAACATTTTTTAGTGATTCTTTTTTTTATTTTCGTCTATCTCTCTTATTTAAGAGGCAAAAATCAGAAAAAAAAATTTCCGCACCATGTGTTCAGGATAAATCACAAACAGTAGGTGTGCGTGCAGTGAAAACTGAAAACAGAGATTGAAGCGTAGTTGCTCACGGAAATTGAGAAGATGTTCTATGAAATTCAAGTAGAATGAACTTGATTATGATCTATTATCAAGCATGAATCATAGAAGAACATCTAGAACACACAAAAGCAAGAATCCAATTAGTGAAATGGATCAAAAACAGTGAGAACATGCCTTACACATCCACAAGCATCACTTTGATGTTCATTGCTCTTTTGTGTGATGTAGGACTTGGTTCTCATCAAGAAAATGCAGAAAATAACAAATGAAATGAAAATGGAGATGAAACAAAACACTTAAACATGACTTAAGACAAAACACAAGATGATAAACTGAAAATAAATGGAAACCACCGAATGAAAATGACGAACACACACTAGGAAGCAAAGAAAATGTTGCTAGAAAATAAATGGAACTTAAGAACAAATGTGAACCAAAAATCATGGAGATATACCATTTGAATCCCTAGAATTCATGTAGACTCATAAATGTTCAGTTGATTTGAAGGAAACTTGAAGAAAACTCAAAGAAAATGGAAGAACAACACAAAAAATGAAAAAACACAGAAAAATGGATGAACAACACGAAAATTGAAAGAAAAACCACAAGGAAGATTAACTTATCTCTTGACGTCAAGCTTGATCAACCAAGGCTCTAGATACCACATGATGAGTCCATCTTCAAGAGTAAGGAAGCCAAGGAGAAGCCATGCGAAATTGATGAGGCTTCCATGGAGAAGGATGAAGGTGCGAAAGCTAGAAGATAAGAGGAGAAATGATGCGGCAATGGTGTTTGGAGAAGCTCTCAAGTGAGGTTGGGCCAACACTCAAGGAAGGAGGCTAGAGGAAACCAAGAAGGAAAACTCTAGCCTAAGTTGATTCACAAAAAGAGAGGAGTTTGGAGTCATCTCAACAAAATTTCTCTACTATATTCATGAATGAAAATACAAGGGTCCTAAGCTCTCTATTTATCGGCTAAAATGAGACCAAGGAGTCTCCAAAAAGTGGAGGGAAAAAGGAGTCTAGAAAGTTGAATTTTGGAGCCAAAAAGGAGCATGTGGGAGGTGTGACTTGCCACCTAAGCAACTCACACTTGTCTTGCCATGGGAAGCTAACTCTCATCCTTGGAGAGCAAGTTTGAGAAGCTTCTAGGCTTTTCTAGAGTAGACACGCTATCTTGGCCCATTTGGCCAATTCCCCTTTTTGGTCCAAAATTACTTTTAAAGCCCAATTTCCTCTAAGGCCCAATACATGACAAGAAAACCCTATTCTACTGGGCCCAAAATACAAAGCCCAAAATAAAATCCTAATCTAGTATTTAAAAGCAAAGTGTCTTAGGCTAGGTCTTCACATCTTCCTTGGCCCATGTGAAGTTCATCTTGGACCTTGCATGCGCATTTAAGGCCCATTCCCCTTGTATTCTCCTAGCCATAAAAAGAATCAAGACAATTAAAGATAGAACAAAAGAATGGCCCAATAAAAGTATAAGGCCCAAAATGATTATTTATTTAATGACAAAGAAAAACTAAATGGGCAAGGCCATTGGCCCAAGCTGCAAAGCCCTGTAGGGTGATATTCATCAATCACGCATATTTAAAAAATGGATACACACAGGCGCGATAACGCCTGTGTTTACGCTAGTAATAATATAATAATTATATTTATTAATTATAATTCTTAATAATAATAATAATAATAATATTATTATTATTATTAATGATAATAATAATAATAATTATTATTAATGATAATAATAATAATAATTTTTTAAGTATTTTTTTCTGATATCAATAATATATAATAATAAAATTAATATATTATATATTAATATCACTAAAAACAATAATTATTATAAAATTAATATATTATATATTAATATCACTAAAATTAATAATATATGATAATAACATATAATAATTATTATTACTATTATTATAATAATAATGATAATAATAATAATAATAATAATAATAATAATAATAATAATAATAATTATTATTATTATTATAATACTAATATTGTTATAATTTATTTACTATCACTACAAATAATATCTATAACCATATATCTATAATCTATAATCTATAACTATATATAAAGGGGATTCCCTCTTTTGTATCCACATTTCATAATTTCAACTTTACCCTTTACAATTTAATTATTTATTAAATTGTTAAAAATTAACGATTACTTTTACAAGTTTTTATAAAACTATTTACTTATCTCCTTCTTCTTTTTTTCTCCTACTATTCATCAACAATTATTTTTCTCATATTTTATCCATACATTTCACTTTAATCTTTATAAATATACTTTTATTTTGTTCATTAACTTAATAACATTACAATATCATCAATTATTAATATAATTCAAAAAATGCGTACACACAGGCGCGATAGCGTCTATGTTTACGCTAGTAATATATAAAGATGATTCCCTCTTTTGTGTCCACATTTTAAAATACAAATTTTACCCTTTAAAATATAATTATTTATTAAATTTATAAAAGTTGACCGTTACTTTTACAAACTTTTTTATAAAGTCGTCTATCTTTGCTTCTTCTCTTCTTTTCTATTTATCAATAGTTATTCTCTCATTTTTTTCTTATATATTTGACTTTATTTTTAATAAATATAATTTTATTTTATATATTAACTTAATAACATTACATTATTATCACCTACTAATATAATATCACTCATTTAAAAAATACGTAAACACATGCGCGACAACGTCTGTATGTACTCTAGTTTATTAATAATAATAATAATAATATTAATAACAATTATAAATAATAATAATTATAAAAATATTGCAAATAATAATATTACTTATAATTAGTATTATAGTTGAAATCATATATAAATAAAAAAATGACTTATGTAGAATTTGAACCCGGATCCTTTTGTAAGAAAGTCTTGAAATGACGAAAAAACTAATTTTTATGACATGCCCACAATTAGCTAGCTTAAGGAATTACCATGGTTGTGGAAAGGAAGAACACCTCATCAAAGACTGTCCTTGTAGTAGAGGCACAATGGCAAGACTTACAACTTAGTCTCAGTTTCAGCAAAAGAAGGGAGGTGACAAACCTCAAGCATCTGGAAGAGTTTATGCCATTACGGGAGTAGAGGTAGTTGGTTCAGGTAATGTCACAGTTGGTTATTGTGTGATAGTTGATAGAAGTTTATGTAGTTTATATGACTTTGGAGCGACACACTTCTTTGTGTTAGAGTCTTGAGTTCAAGAGTTAGGTTTACTAGTGAGGGAGTTGTAGTATGATTTGGTTGTACCTACTCCAGCTTGTGGGTCGGTCAAGACATCTACGATGCGTGCTAAATGCTTAATTATGGTAGAGGGACGTTGTCAACACCCAATTTTGTTCGGGTTATAATCTATTTTGTTTTTTTTCATCTTATTTTACTTTTATTTTATTTTTTTATTTTTATTATTATTCTATTTTTATTTTATTTTTATTTTTATTTTTTGTTTTATATTTATATTTTTTGTTTTATTTTATTTTATTTTATTTTTTTTCGTTTTAATCTTATTTCATTTATTTTTATTTTATTTACAATTTTCTTTATTTTCCTTTTTTACTTTTTATTATTTAAGAAAAAAATGAAATGAAAAAAAGGGAGAAGACCAAGAGGTTAACGTAAGGTCTCTGATGGCTAGCTGGCCATGGTCATGATGGCTGAAGAAGGAAGGAACATGAAGAAACATCTGCTTTCAGCCTTATCCCACGTCTCGAGGTGGGAAAGGAACAGAGCAGAGGCACAACAAATATCATCAGAGTCCCTTCATTCATGGATTCACCTTCTTCACTCAGGGGGCTTTCCTTCATTCTATTCTCTAAAAAATAAAAAAAAAACAACACCTTCATCTTCCCCAACCTTCTTCCGACAACCACCAGAATCCATCATCCTTTCATTTTCACTCCACCCCAATATTCCTATGCAACACAGATTCTCTCCCACGCATACACTTCATCTTCTACCTACACCAAATAACCAAAAACAGAGAGCCTCCATTCACCTTCCCCAAACACACTTTATTCATATAACCATGCTATCCCATCCCATTGAGCTCTACATTACCTCCATCAATCATTCATCCCCATCCACGCAAACACAAACTGAAAATAGTGAGACAAACGGAAAACAGTGAGAGGAATGAGTTGGAGTCTCAAACAGAGGCATTCTTGATCCCGATGACAAGAGGGTTGGCTTCCGTGGTGCTCGCGGACCCAGTCGCGGTGGCCGGCACGGTGGTTGCGAGTCGCAAAGCCTATGACGCCTTTCTCTCTTGCAGAGGAAGAGAATCAAGGATTGGAAAAGAATGGAGGACCGACAGTGGCTGAAACCGGTGGCGGTAGTCTCCGGCAAGCATGGCCTTGCGGCCGTGAGAGGATTTGGTGCCGTCCGCGGCGACGAGGAAGAAAAGGCGACCACTGTCTCGCACACAGGAAGAAGAAACGAGAAGGGGGAAGATTTGGGAAGTTGGGATCTCGCCGGCGACGCCTCCGGTGGTGGCTGGCGTCGATGGCGTGTCTCGCCGGCCACAGTATGTGCAATGGCAGCACCGTGCTGGAGTTGTGGTGTGCAGAGATGAGGAGGAAGAAGCTACCAGAAAAGGGGAAGTTTTAATTTTAATTAGGGATTTTAAAAGATTTGAACCTGTTTTCTTCGTGCACCCCCCATCTTAACCTCTGCACCACTGTTTTCACTTCATACACCTCCATAATTGCTAACCTCGCACCCCTGCCACACTTGTTTCACATTTTACTCTACACACCCTTTTTTTTTTCTTTATCTCGCACCCCTGTTTTAATTTTATGCTTCAAGTACCCTGATATTTGCTAACCTCGCACCCCTGCCACATTTGTTCCATGTTTTACTCTGTACACCCCATTTTCCTTTATCTTGCACCCTTATTTTAATTTTATGCTGCAAGTACCCCTGATATTTACTAACCTCACACCCCTGCCACACTTGTTTCATGTTTACTTCATGCACCTCACACATTACTCATGCACCCTATTATTATTATTATTATTTTTTCTTTCACTTTTGTCCTTTTTGTTATTAAATTTTCTTTTATCCTTTTATTTATTTATCTATTATTATTATTATTTTTTTCTTCTAAAAAAAAGAGAAAACAAAAATGTTTTAAATTATAAAAATTACAAAAAAAAATAGAAAAAAATTTTAAAAATGAAAATATTCTCGTTTGCTTTATTGTGTCTGTCCGATTGCCCGCACCGTGTGACACTCATTTTCAAAAAAACCAAAAATAGTTTTCTTTCTCTTTTAGTGTCTGTTCGGTCGCCTGCACCATGTGACACTTATTTTCTAAAAATACCAAAAATAATTTTCTTTCCCTTTTAGTGTCTGTCCGACCGCTCGCGTCATGTGACACATATTTTCAAGTAATTCAAAAAATACCAAAAAAAATACAAAATTTTTAAAATACAAAAATATCAACATTTTCAAGCAAAAAAGTCTTATTTTAAGAACTACGTGATCCTTGATTCTCCACCGTGAGATACGTAGGAGCAAGGCTAGTCCTTGTCAAGTTCACCTCTAAAAAAAATCAAATCTTTTTCTCAATTGTTTTTTCAAATATCTTTTAAAGAACTACATAACTTTGATTTCTTATTTTGAATGAGAATACGTAGGACCAAGGTCAATCCTTGTCGGGCCCAAAAAATTAAAAAAAAATATTTTGTTTCTTTTAGCATTTTTGTCTTATTATTTTGGGGAAAAAAAATAATATTTTGCAAATCACATCAACTTTGCATTTTAATTAAAGGTATCGCCCTCGGGCGGGCGCGATAGGGTACTAACACCTTCCCTACGCGTAACCGACTCCCGGGTCCAAAATCTGGTTTTTCACATACTTGTTTTATTTTTATGGTTTTCCATAGTTTTCCATAATAACTATGGTGGCGACTCCAAATATCTTTTTAAACTCGTTTTCTTTTTTCGGTTCGCCTTCCCGTCGCGATTTCGGTTGCGACAGACGTAAGTTTGAGGTAAATCTTATATGTTTACCTCTATAAGGGTTGTTTGTGATCCTAGGGATGGATTGAATATCTACCAATCACATTATTATTGATTGCAATGAAAAGAAGTTATCGTTTCCTAGCTTAGAGGATATAAAGGATTTAAATAAGTTGTATTTGAGCAATATTAAATGGTATCTTAAATCAAGACTCATTTATCTTGACTAGACACTACAATAGATAATTTAAATTTATGCACATGAATCACATATTATTCATGGTAAATTAGTTAGGTGAATTATAAGCTAACTTCCAGTCTATGAAATAATTGATAGCTAATAAAATGTTATAAACACTAAATTGATTAAGTAGCTCATTGAATTAAAATTATTGGATGTTACTAACGAATTGATAAACTTGTTGGTAAGTGTAAAAGAACAAAAAATTATAACTTCATGAGTTTCATGAGTTTTATAAATGAAATTTGATTTTGGAGACAAAAATAAATTTTATATTAAATTTTAAAAATGATTTAATTTTTATTAAAATATGTAACATTTCTATTTATTTTTTAAAATTCAATACATTTTATATGATTATAAATTGACTTTTAAAAATAATTTTATTTTATTAAAAAAAATTATACATCTATTACTTTTTAAAATTTTTCATTGGGCAATTAATTTTATTTAATAAGTATTAATTAAAATTAAGTTTTATTTACTTTTAGAAATTTAAATTTATTCATTTTTTAAATTGCGGTTAAATTACAAAATCTTTACAGGAAATATTAATAACTTCAACTATATTAAATATAATAATATATTAAAATATATAAAAATAATAACAAGAAAAACTAAATAAATTACAAGTCACAATTACAAATTAGTAACTTGTAAATTAGAAATTCGTAAAATAAGTTATTTTAAAATACTTTATTTAAGTTTTTGTGTTTATTAAACTAAGTTATAAGTGACTTATATAAATTTAAGGACGACAAATTTTATGCACTAAATCCATTATAATCGTATGCCCAATTGGTATATATATATATTTTACGAATCTTGATCAATAAATTTGGAAATAAAAATAATATATTTAAAATTTATATATTTAATTATGATAATTAATACAATAAAATTAATATATAATTTAGTATAATTGTAACTAAAAAAATTATGTACAAAAGAAATCATATATTGGATATTCCTATATTCTCATATCACATCTCAAACAATTAGAGATGACAAATAAATCCGCGCCGTGGGTATTGTCTGAATCCGTCCCCGTTTTGACGGGAATTCCCGCATTGACTGGGTATGGGTATGGGGAATCCCCGACTTTTTCAATTGGGTATGGGGATGGGTATGAGGATGTACATATCCCCACCATAATACCCGTCCCCGTCATATCATAAAATAAATAAACTCCCAAGCTATCCCCATTCTGGCGCTAAGCCTCACTAGAACCACTTGCAACAACATCATCTGCTCATGTGTACCGCGTACACGATCATCGACAAACACAAGCAAATACAGTGAGCTTAACAGATAAATATAATTATATATTTACATATATGTAAGACACTTATATATATATATATATATATATATATATATATATATATATATATCACATCATTCACATCAGGGAAGGTTCTTTTCATTAATTCCATACCACATGGCCACCACCATGTGAGTCGTGTTCTACCTCTTCTAGTGCTTACCCCAAGGTGACTTGCTGTCATACCTATCGGCCACAACCGATAGAGCACGTGTGGGAAACTATTGCTACGGATCACACACCGTAACGTCAAATGAAGTTCCCAAATGCGAACAAAGTTCGCAATGTCCCCAGACTACCAAACTCGTCATTCAACTACTGAGGAGGGCAATCTAACTGGACCCATCCGTATTGGCCACAATTAGCACTCTCACACCGGCAACACTCGCCAACCCGAGCTCAACTCAAGGGTTCCTCGTGTTCATCCGCAATCCCGAGCTCAACTCGAGGGATGCCATTTCGAGCTCAACTCGAGGAATTCCACGTGCTTAACCCCTATCCCGAGCTCAACTTAAGGGATACGTTCCGAGCTCAACTATAAGAACACCAGCAATCCCACCTTTGAAGCATCACCAAAAGCCTTGTAGATCACACTTGCAGAACCGACAACCCAAAGTTGCAGTAGTAAAATCTTCTGGCAAGGGAAACGTGGTACCAGGCGCTACTGCTTTCTGGACCGCCTGGCAGGTGACGCATACCGCTAGGCGCCTAGCGCCTCAGAAATGCCATCGCTTGAGACACCGCCTGGCGAAACAGCTCCTATCGCCAGGCGCACGCACTTCCAGAGCCAACTAGTCTTACAAATATCGCCTAGCGGAACCACCGTCACCGCCAGGTGAGACTCACAACAGAACCCCGTTGTTTCACATCTATTGCCTGGCGGTGGGGTTAAGCCGCTAGGCGTCATACCAGTATCACCACTTTTTCTGGTTTCACACTCTTTTTGGCCAAATTCCTCTACTTTAGACTTGTGTCTCCCTACTACCAATTTGCTGAACCATCTTAAATATATATTTGTACCCTTAGACAATAACCATATGATTTACGATTCATAAAATTATGATATCCTTCCACTCCATTTTGGTTCACCAACCTAAGTGTATCTACTTGAGATTACTTATGTTCAACTTTTCTAAGACTCTACCAGTCACTGTAGTCTTAAGCATTTGTACTCTGCTACGTAATCACTCCACCATTCAGCACATTGTTATTAGCATGTGGCTTACCCATCTGCACATATCCATATTCATCTTATTCGTTCAAAATTAGCAATCCAATTATCCTTGCAGTTTTAACTTTGTGCTAGCAACTCCTTATTATAACTAATCTCTTAGCGGTTTGTACAACACTTAGGCCCTACTCACACTGCCATGTTTACTGTACAGTAATAACATTCCCTTCCCATACAAATCATAAAATTTACACCTCTAGTGCTACTAACATCATCTGGGTTATCATACAATTACCCCTTCCAACTCCAATGGTACAAAGAACCTGCATTTTCCCAACACCATACTCATCAGCCACTCACGCAGTCATGAAAAATTATAATACTCTGAGGTGGCGCCTAGCAACAATCCTCGTGCCGCTAGGCGGTGCATATGATTCTGGCAACTCCCCAGGATTTTCTGCACCTGCACCCCTCCTCTCCATTTTCTTGATATGTTCATCTTTCTATATTCATGGTTCGATCACCAATTTATTCCCCGCGACATAGTTGTCAAAAACTAACGATGTCCAACACCCGTCCATTGCCAATTTACAATAATCATACTCGAATTATCAAAACCCCCAAATTCAAAACCTAAACTTTCATTCGCACTGTTCCATCAATTTTATACATCCATTATACTAAATTCAATGGGGTATAACATCATATCGTTAATTGGCCGCTAACCCTTTCTTTTCCTCCGATCAAAATCCATCCAGAACTCACAAAATAACAAAAATTCAATCACAGACTCGCATCGCCTAGCGGTTCAACAAACACCGCCAGGCTCTCCATCCAGAAACCCAAAACTGGGTACATTGCCAAGCGTCGCCTAACGGCCAAGGATGTGCCGCCAGACGGTCCCCCTTCAGGAACCTAAAAACAAGCAAAAAGTGATGTGTTGCCTGGCGAAAATTCATCGTTCGCCAGGTGGTTTATGGAAATTTCCAGAAAACACAAAATTTCAACAATTTAATGGGAACAATCATGCATATTATACCATACAACATACAATTCATGCTTAAACGTAAACAGTTAACGTGTAAAACTCCCCTAACTTGGAATTTCGTTGCTTAAAATATAAAGCTTGAGTCCTTTCCTTGATTTCCAATAATTCCTCTAAGTTCTTCCACTGTCCAGCCCCTCAATTCCATTCCCTAACCACTGTTTCTCTTTGAATTCGTGCAACTCTCAATACCCTGAATATCCAGACTCTAAAAACCTTCATCTCTCTCTCTCTCTCTCTCTCTCTCTCTCTTAATTAGCCTTTTATTGGTGTCCTTAATGCTTGATTAATTACCAAAACGAAAATAAGCTTAATGGTAAGGTTAATTACCATTCAATGGTCCTTTTGGTCCGTTTTTCAACCACTTCAAGGCTGCCCATTCATCTAGGGTTTCCTTCAACTTTTCACATTCAAACCCATAACAAAAATTTGCAAAAATAAAGTTTAATTTGGGTTCTCCAAGGCTTGAACCCATAACCATGCCAATGCCAAGTCAATACCAAACCATCATGCCAATTCATGTTTCTTACTAACTAATATAATTCAAGTACTATATCATTCCACAATATGATCACATATATAACAAAAAAATAACATATAAAAGGCATACATAAGACTCGAACCCAAGTCCTCTCACACATCTAAGGTACTCTCAACCACTTGAGCTAGTACTTTTCCACGTCATACACTTAAGAATTTAATGCCATAAAGGCTTCCACTACCCGTATTTATTAATAATTAATTATTTAATTAATTAAATTCCACAGGTCTTATAATACACAGGATCAAATTAGAGGCAAATCAACCTTCACATTGAGAAATTGACCAAGATGGAAGAAGCTTTGGCACAATTCATCCAAGTGCCAACCACTAATCAAAAGAACACTGAAGGCTCAATCAAGAATTTGGAACTACAAATTGGACAACTTGCTAAACAAATGGTAGGACAACAAGAGGGGCAGTTTTCAGCAAACACAAAGATAAATCCAAAAGAACAGTGCCAATCCATTACCACTAGGAAAGGAACTATTATAGGTGAAGGAATTTGATGGCAAAGCCCTAGCCAAGGGACCCACCACAAGAGCCATGGCAAGAAGGATCCAAGAAGACTTGGCTTCGAGTGAGCTAAATAGGCCCAAATTGATGTTTACATAGGCTAAGGAATTCATGAAGACCTAGTCTAGGATTCATTGTAAATATTTAAATAATATTTGGGCCTTGTATTATGGGCCAAGTTGTATAGGAAATTTTATTTTTGGCTTTGTATGATGGGTCAAAATAGAATAGCAAAGTGGGTCAACCAAAATCAACTTGGTTCACGGTTCAAGGTTGACTAAAAAAGTAGCGCATAGGATGGTTGACCAAGGGGTCAAAGAATAAGTCTTGAAACTTTATGAGCAAGTCTTGAGTGGCCATGTGTTATTCTCCTAATGGAGAGGATTTCTAGCTTACTCTCAAAGTTTTCCAAGATGACATTTTTATGGGTTTGCTCATCTAGGTTTAAGACAACTTGCTCCTATAAATAAAGGTCACTACTCATGTATTTGCTAGCTTGAATTTGAGAAATGAAATGTTGCCAAAATTGGTGCGCATCTCTTGTTTGAGCTCACTTTAGAGTGGAATTCTCTCTAAAATCACTATAATTTCCTTCCTTAGAGTTGGCCTCACCTTTCTTAGGAAAACCTTCACTAAACACTACACCACACCATCAAATTGAGACACTTTTCTTTTCGATCCCTTAGCTTCCACGCAATCTCCCATCATCAATGGAACTTCCACCTTGCGTTTTCATGGAGTCCTTTGGAGCAAGGGCATCAAAATTGGAGATAACTTGGAGAAGAATGAAAAAGATTGGATATGTAGATCTTCAGCCTAAACAAATGAATTTGTAGCAAGTAGGCAAGTCTATCAAGTACCCATGTGGAGTAGTAATGGATCTATTGATAAAGGATCTATTGATCAAGGTTAACAAATTCTATTTCCCTATAGATTTTTGTGGTAATGGACATTGAAGAAGATGTGGACGTACCTTTGATCTTAAGCAGACCATTCATGAAAACAACAAGAGTAATCATAGACATGGATAAAAGGAAACTAAAGGTGAAAGTGCAAGATGAAGAAGTCAACTTTAATGTGTTTGAGGCACTAAAATACCCTACTGAATCCAAGGATTGCCTTATAATTGAAACTTTAAAAGACGTTTACTTTGAGAAAAAGTTGACTTTTGCAACAGTATAACCTTTGGGAAAAGCCATAATGAATTTGGAAGACAATCTCGATGAAGAAGCAATAAGAGATTGCATAGGAGAACTGGAAAGGAACAAAGAAGTTAGTTCAAGCTCAATGCCAAAAATTGAGCTGAGCCCAACAAAGGAAGATCAACTATTTAATATAGAGTTGAAACAACTGGCACCACATTTAAAGTATGTCTTCTTGGAGGATGGCAAACCTGTCATTATAAGTAATAAATTGTGTGAAGAAAAAGAGGAAAAATTGATAAAAGTTCTCCCAAAGAATAAGTAAGCCATAACATGGACACTCTCTGACATAAAGGGAATTAGTCCATCCTACTACATGCAATGGATCTTAATGGAAGAAACTTACAAACCAGTTGCTCAACCTCAGAGAAGGCTTAATCCTGCAATGAAGGAAGTGGTGAGAAAAGAGGTGATCAAACTTCTAGAAGCAGGGATGACCTATCACATCTCAAATAGCCCTTGGGTAAGCCCAGTACAAGTAGTCTCCAAAAAGGGAGGGATAACAATCATAAGAAATGAAAAAAAAATGAATTGATCCCTTCTAGGACTGTTACTTGGTGGAGAAAGTGCATTGACTATAGGAAGCTTAATCAAGCCACAAGGAAGGATCAATTCCCCTTACCCTTTATGGATCAAATGCTTGAAAGATTGGCAGGACAAGCCTATTACTGTTTCTTAGATGGATACTCTGGTTATAACTACATTGCAGTAGATCCACAAGATCAAGAAAAAACATCCTTTACTTGTCCCTTTGGAGTATTTGCATATAGGAGAATGCCCTTTGGATTATGCAACGTTCCAACAACATTTTAGAGATGCATGATGGCTATTTTCTCATATATGATTGAGAAAACTATTGAGATCTTCATGGACGAATTTTCAGTCTTTGGCTCTTCGTTTGAAAAATGCTTGGAGAATTTGGGACTAGTTCTTCAAAGATGCACAAAAACTAACTTAGTCATAAATTAGCAAAAATGCACTTTATGGTGCAAGAAGGAATTGTTCTTGGTCATAAAATCTCATGCAAAGGGATAGAAGTATATCCAACCAAAGTGGAAGTAATCTCCAAGCTACCTCTACCAACCAATGTTAAAGGAATATGAAGCTTCCTTGGTCATGTTGGTTTCTATAGAAAATTCATAAAAGATTTTTCAAAATTTTGTAAGCCATTAAGAAATTTGTTGATTAAAGAAGCAAAGTTCAACTTCAATGAAGAATGTATAAAAGGTTTTCAATTCCTGAAGTAAGAACTATGCACTGCACCAATTATCATTGCACCTTATTAGTCTCTCAACTGTGGCTCTTGGTTGGCATGAGATGGCGATTCTTTCAGGGTTATATGGAATTATAAATTGTGAATGCATGTAATATTGGTATAAAATGGGTAGAGGTATGTGTTGTGGGCTAAATGCATGATTCCTTAATATGTAAGTATGTGAAATTATAAGCCTAAGTGAGGATGTGAATTGGGGAATGGCATGAGGAATTTCTAAAAAGGGAGTCCTTATACATACTGTTTGAGTTACTCTAGCGATTTTAGGAGTTGAATGCTTAATTGGATGTTGTATGAGAAATTGCATATGTGTGTTGTTATCATTTAGTAAATCTAAGTGTTGGCTTGGTTCCAATTTTGATTGCATGTGTGGGGATCATTGAATGATGCATATGAGGTGTGCTAGTGTGAGTTGAGTTGTGCTTAAACGTATGAATCTGTTTTGTGTAATTTAGAGGAGTGCCTCGAGAGGTTGAGAGTTGCAAATTTGTGGTGTAGCACAAGAACTAAAAAGTTGTCACGCTATTGGTGTAGCGCCTAACAATGTAGATTGGACAGCCAGACGATAGGAGAAGTTGGCACCAGGCGGTCTTTCTGAACCGCTAGGCGATGCAGAAAACAGTGGATTTGTATCTAGCAGTCAAGGCTGACTTGCCAAGCGGTAGTGGAAAACATGTGGTCTAAAGTAATTCCAGTGGGTTGGCGCCTGACGACACTACAGGATCCGTTAGGCGATCTGCAAAGGGTTTTTTGATGAAGGATTATTTTGTTTTCTTTTAAGATTATTGAATATGGTGTGAGTTGATTAAGAAAGCTAAGTGAAATCCCCATTGGACATTAAGATAGCATGCTATCTAGATGTGAAGGTTCCTTTCACAAAGCTCAAGAGAAGAAGATGATGGATTGATTCAAAACAAAAAGGAAATGGAAAGCACATAAACCATAGAAAACCAAGAACAATTAAAGGAAGAAGAAAACATAAAATGGAAAGGAAAGGAATGGTAAAAATGTGAGAAGCACGCCACTACAAGGCTAGGCTAGAAGCCATGGCAACCTTGAAGATGAGTGGATGTGTGTCGCCACTTGCTATGCAAGATAAGGCTTAAAAGTATTCACTCCCAAGGGAGGAAACTCTAACAAATGGTTGAGACACAAGAGTGTTTTTACTTCAAAATGTTCAACCCTTTTACATGTCTAGGAGCACCCCTTATATAGAAGAGTTTAGGGTCCTCTATGCAAATAAAAGATACGTAAGGATATCTCTACAAAAACCTAACCCTAGCTTTTAGAAACTAAGTCAAATAAGGTTACAAAAATGAGAGATAAAAGAGTTAACTATGGTGTGTGCAAGACTAATTTCGTTCTAGCACAAAAGGAGACAAAGAATGTGTCTCATATGTCTCCAAAAAGTAGCCATAGGGTGCTAAAAACAAAGGAGACCAAAGGTACGTAGGTACACTTTCTTTATGTCTTTTTCTTTATGCTTTATGCCTTTGCTTTACTCTCTCCTCGACATCATTTATGCTCCCCAATCACCATGCGCCACCTAGCATTGCTTTCTTACTCCTAATTAACCTACAAAGCAAATAAACATAGATTAGCATGTTGGTTTAAGTCAAGTCAACTATAGTCAACAATTCAAACCTAGTCAAAGGTCAACAAGTCAACTAAAGTTGATTCAACTAAGTCAACTTAGGAAATCAAAAATAACAAACACAAATGAAAGGGATGAAGGATTAATGAACTTCCTTTCTAAACATGCTTAGTCTTCTTAAGCATGTGCCTCCATCCTTGGTTGGGGTCAATCCTTCATCATCTTTGCCTGGCGGTGCTTAGGCAGCGCTAATCGATATTCCAGGAGTAGTTTGCGGTTTTAAGTGTTTTTGCAAGTGCAGTTGAGGCGATTGTGAGTCTAGGATATGCTTGCATCATTTTATGACCAGAAGGTTCGTAATGGAGTTTAAACGCGTGATAATCGCGAGGGGAGGGGGGAGGTCCGTGCGATGGAACCTTGTTTGAGAATACGAGTGGAAGGTTCGTATTGGATGGCTCCACTTGATTGCTACAAGTGGGAGGTTCGTAACATGATGGTTCCATGCATGTTGGACTACGAGCAGGAGGTTCCTAAAGGTTGGATCACGAGCGGTAGGTTCGTGGAAGCATGTGATATCCTTAAGATCATGGTTAACTTGTGTAAAATCTGGATGGACAAGGTAGGAGACCGTGTTTCCTAATGCATAATGAGAAAGGTTCTAAGAAGGGGTAATTGGTTAAGTTAAAATGCTTTGGGTGAGGGTTATGATATGTTTTATTATGTGTGTTTACTTTAAGCTCACCATTTCTGCTTATGTTTAGCAATAATCGTGTGACTTGTCACACGAGAGTAGATGATGTTGTAGGTGATGCTGTCGATGCATAGATCCAGAATGGGGGCTCAATTGGGATTTATTTAGAGAATAATATATCTTTTATCATGTATTTCTTTTAATTATGGTTTTAGACATTGGAACTTGTAATAGTTAAATTGAATTCGAATTTTTGGATTTTGAAGCGTTTAATAAAGTTTTGAATTTCCCGCGCTTTTGGGAACTTGATCATTATTCGAATTTATTTCAAATTATAAATTATTTATTTAAGTAATATCCCCTTAGGATGTTACATTTGGTATTAGAGCAAAGGTTTTCAAAATATGTTTGGGCTTAGGGAGTGAGTTTGTCACGTTTTGCTTGTGAAACCTTGTGTGTTGTGTGGATTTTCCTTTTGCTCATTGTGCTTAGTTATAAATTGGGCTGTATTTGATTGTGATAGCTATATATGTGGTGTATCCAAGCAATGGCACGTAAAAGGACCAAAAAATCAAATATAGGCTGACAAGATTGCTCAAGCCATCCACAAGCTAGGGGTGCGATGCAACCAATTCCAGCCCAGCCGTGAGCTATGATTCCACCACAACTGGCACCTCGAGCGACTACTATGGACAACTTCACGAGACATAGGCCAGTGAAGTTCAATGGCAAGGCCACTCTTGATGATGCTGATCTTGGCTCCGAGATTGCGAGAAAATTTTTCAGGTGATTGACTACACTAATGCACAGAAACTCACCTATGCCATCCTCCTACTGGTTGGAGATGTAGAGTACTGGTGGGTGGAAATGCAATAGTAGATGCAAATTGGTGAGGAAAAGGTGAACTGGACAAATTTCAAGACAAAGTTCTTAGAAAAGTACTTTCCCGACTCTAATAAACATGAGAGGGACGCTGAATTCCTTACACTACAGCAGGGTAACATGTCGGTGCAGGCCTAAGTGGACAAGTTTAAATATTTGGCAAGGTTCTACTCGTAGGCTATCACTGGGGAGTGGTGCTGCAGAAAGTTTGAGAAGGGCTTGAGGCACGAGCTGCTGAAGTTCCTCGTACCTTTAAGGATTAGAAAATTCCCAGTCTTGGTGGAACAGGCCAAGTAAGTGGAGTAGCTAGGGATGGGACCTAGTCGGGTCGTCAGATCACAAAAGAATGCATATGAGGGTAGATCATAAAAGAAGCCCTATAGTCAACCTTAGTCCTTCTCCTAGAAGCTACAAAGTTATCAATGTGGAGGGCCACATCTTAGGAGAGATTGTCCTAAACTTGCAAGCAATTATAGAGGTAGTGCGAAGACGGGGAAGTGTTACATATGTGATTATATGGAACATTAGGTTAAATAGTGTCCTAATAAGTAGGGGTGGCAAAACGGGCCAGCCCGACACATTTGTGGCCAATAAAAAATGGGTCGGGCTAGGCTGGCCCGTCAAATAGATATGGGCCAACAATCACAACCCGTCCCGTATAGGACGGGGTAACGGGTCGGGCTGGATTGGCCCGTCCACTTTTTTTTCTTTTTTTAAAAACTTTTTTAAAAACTTTTTTAAAACTTTTTTTGTTTTTATTTTTGTTTTTATTTTTAAAATTTTTTTATATTTACATATAAATTATTAAAGACATATTTAATCAAATAAAATATTTTTTAAAATTTTAATTGATTAGTTAATATTTTTAATTAGATAAATTAAAATGATTATTAAATTTACATATTAAATTATTCAATTATAACTAATAATTGAAACTTAATTTGTAGGTGTTAATGATTTAAATTACAATACTATTATGTATTTACATATTTAAAAAATATAATATAAAAAATTAATATTTTTAATTACTTTTATTTTATTTTAGTTTTTTAAAACGGGTCATCGGGTCAGGACGGGCTGGCCCGTACTTTGGCCCGTCAAGTTGAAAGGCCAGATAGGACAGGCCAAAATGGGCTGACAAGTTGGAATCTTTAACCCAACCCATCCGTTTTAACACGGGCTGACGGGCTGGTCCGTTCGGCCCAGCCTGTTTTGCCACCCCTACTAATAAAAAGGTCATTGCGGGACCATGACCTTAAATACCTCTAACAGAGAAACCTAGAGCAATTGGGCAAGTATTTGCCCTGACTAATACTAAGCCCAAACAATTAGGTAATTTTACTCAATACCATCACTTACTGTTTGGTCAGAGTGTCTTGGTATTGTTTGATTCAAGAGCTAGTCACTCCTTCATATCCAATGAATGTGTGGGAAGACTGGGATTAGTAGTAGGTGACATGGGGTACAAGTTGATAGTCTCGACACCAACATCGAGGCAGGTATCAACCAATTCAGCTTGTGTTGGATGCTTTATTGAAGTGGGAGGCCCTAGGTTCAAGTTGAATCTCATTTGCTTGGTGTTGGAGGGATTGGATGTGATACTGGGAATGGATTGATTGTCTATCAACCATATTGTCATTGATTGTGGAGGCGTAGAGTGGTGTTCTCGAAAGTTGAAGGGTTGAAGTTGATCACAACGCAAGAGGCTTTGAAGGAAGTGAAAAGAGGAGCTACTTACTTCATGGTAGTGGCTTAGGTAGAAAAGAAGAGTACAAATGAGCAACTAATATAAAGTTCCTGGATTATCATCGAACAGGGTTGTAGATTTCACTATTGATCTAATCCCTGAAGCTGGTGTAATATCAATTGCTCCTTACAGAATGGAACCGATAGAATTCGCAGAACTCAAGAAACAGATCGAAGATTTGTTAGAAAAGAGGTTCATCAAACTAAGTGCATCACCATGGGGAGCTCCGATGTTACTGGTCAAGAAGAAGGATGAGAGCTCAAGGCTATACGTTGACTACCGACAGCTGAACAAGTTAGCAATTAAGAACAAGTATATGCTGCCAAGGATATATGACTTGTTAGATCAGCTGATGGGAGCAGGAGTGTATTTTAAGTTTGTAATTCATGTTGTTGACCTTGTAGCATTAATTAGATGTAGTTTGGTCTTTATTGTGTTTTTAATTTGTTGAATGGTTTTTCAACAAGTTAAAATGTCTCTTTCAGTCTGTTGAATAGTTTTTCAACAGGTTAAAAGGTTGGCTGATGTAGTCTTAAACTGCAACAAATTCAATCAGTTGATTTATCTTTTAATCGACTAATTTCACTTAAGTCAACTGAAATGAACCGATTGATTTGAAAATAAACTTGTTGAATTTCGTAACAGTTTGACTATAAAAGTTGTGATTTTCGAAAGAGAGGTTTGTTGATCATTTTAGCACAAATTTGTTCTGGAAACTTGTGGAAACTCTCTCCTTCGTGATCATACGTGTTGCAGCTGTTGAAGATTGATCTTGGATCAATTATTGGAGCTTTTGGCTTGGTTTGAAGCTTGGAGAAAGTGGTTTGTGGTAGGTTGGGCTGTGCTACCACTAAGGTTTGATCTTTCTCAAGCTTTGTGTCTGTGCCTGGTGGTTTTCCAGGTCTGCAAGAGGGTTCTTGCTGTGCTGGTGTGATTCTTGTGTGATTCAAGAGTCTTTTGGGGTGTTTTTGCATATTTTGGAAGTGTAAGGGTGGATACTTTGTAAAACTTTTGAAATAGTGCAAAGTCAAGCTTAGGTTGCCTTGACAAATTGGATGTAGCTCAGGTTTGAGTGAACCAGTATAAAAATCTCGTGGTGTCCTCTCTTCTCTAACCTTTCTCTCTTGCTTTTTCATTTTAAAGTTTAAAGAACTTATGCTTTAATCATCTTTTTCATGATCTTGCATGTTTTCATGACATTTGCAACATTGAACATATTTGTATAATCATTTGGAAACTGTCTTGACCATTCTTGTGCATTATTTCTGGTTTAAATCTCAAATCTGCATTTATGCATTTTTCCTAGTATTTCAGTCGACTGTTTTCCTGTTTCAATCGATTGATTATACCAGAACATAATCTGTTTAGTAAAATCAATTTGTTAACTCTATTTTTGATCGACTGAAAATATATTGTTCAACACCTTTTGCATCCTAACTTGGTGATCTATTTGATTCAATTAAAGGTGGTGTTTATCTTGCAAAGATAGCCTAAATTTTTAACTAGCCAATTCAACCCCCCTTCTTAGCTTTTCAACCATTTCAAAACTAACAACGTGATATTGGCACAAGGTATCGAGACTGTGCTGAAGTGTGAGCGACCTTAAACCATATCAGAAGTGAGGAGTTTCTTGTGCTTGACTGGATATTATAGGAGATTTAAGGAAGGATTCTCCAAGATGGTGAGTCCATTGACACAAATCACTCAAAAGGATCAGCCTTTCTCTTGGAAGGAGAAGTGTGAAGATTATTTTGAAGAGATGATGATGAAGGATTGACCCCAACCAAGGATGAAGGCACATGCTTAAGAAGACTAAGCATGTTTAGAAAGGAAGTTCACTAATCCTTCATCCCTTTCATTTGTGTTTGTTATTTTTGATTCCCTAAGTTGACTTAGTTGAATCAACTTTAGTTGACTTGTTGACCTTTGACTAGGTTTGACTTGTTGACTTTAGTTGACTTGACTTAAGCCAACATGCTAATCTATGTTTATTTGCTTTATAGGTTAATTAGGAGTAAGAAAGCAATGCTAGGTGGCGCATGGTGATTGGGGAGCATAAATGATGTGGAGGAGAGAGTAAAGCAAAGGCATAAAGCATAAAGTAAAAGGCATGAAGCAAGTGTACCTATGTACCTTTGGTCTCCTTTGTTTTTAGCACACTTTGACCACTTTTTGGAGACATATGAGACACATTCTTTGTCTCCTTTTGTGCTAGAACGAAATTAGCCTTGCACACACAATAGTTAGCTCTTTTGTCTCTCATTTTTGTAACCTTATTTGACCTAGTTTCTAGAAGCTAGGGTTAGGTTTTTGTAGAGACATCCTTAGGTATCTTTTATTTGCTTAGAGGCCCCTAAACTCTTCTATATAAGGGGTGCTCCTAGACATGTAAAAGGGTTGAACATTTTGAAGTAAAAACACTCTTGTGTCTCAACCATTTGTGAGAGTTTCCTCCCTAGGGAGTGAATACTTTTAAGCCTTATTTTGCATAGCAAGTGGCAGCACACATCCACTCATCTTCAAGGTTGCCATGGCTTCTAGCCTAGCCTTGTAGTGGCGTGTTTCTCACATTTTTACCATTTCTTTCCTTTCCATTTTATGGTTTCTTCTTCCTTTAATTGTTCTTGGTTTTCTATGATTTATGTGCTTTCCATTTCCTTTTCATTTTGAATCAATCCATCATCTTCTTCTCTTGAGCTTTGTGAAAGGAACCTTCACATCTAGATAGCTTGCTATCTTAATGTCCAGTGGGGATTTCACTTAACTTTCTTAATCATCTCTCACCATATTCAATAATCTTAAAAAGGAACAAGATAATCCTTCATCATTTGGTATCTAGAGCTTTGGTTGTCCTTGAATATGGTGTTTTCATGTTCTAACATTGTCTTGTGTAGCTATCTTTGAATGGTCCACATAAAAACAATGCTGGCAGCAACGTGTGCGTTTTTGCAAAAAATACTGCAGCTATCTCAAGTGTCCAAAAGTAACGTTCTTTATATCAAAAGAAATTTCTGTGAGTCTAGTTTCCAACAAAAAAAGAATTAACGCATTTGGAGTTCTGTGGAGAGAGTTATGATCAAATGAGTGAGCAAAGGTCAGAGTTGCCGAGAATACGAAAAACAACGTTTTTAGGTTATGTTGTGGCAATTTTGGCTTCGGTTTTGTGACTCTTTTGCTCCTAAATGTGGTTGGATAACATGTCTTTTGATGCTTACTCTTTGAGCCTCAAATCCATGAGTTTAAATGCATGATAGCTACATGTTTATGTCTTTGTGTATGTTATGTTGAGTCTTTAAATGTGTCTAACTTTTTCTTGAGTCTCTTGTCATATGCTTATTTGAGTTTTCTTGTTCTTGTTTCTAAGTATTTGAGCTATTTCATGAGATCTATGCCTTGTGTTGTTGTATGCTCCTTGAAATTGATTTTGACCTAATTTTTAAGGAACTAAGTGTTCAAGACACCCTAAAATATCCTTATCATCATCTTAAGCACCTAGTTTTGAAAAGAAAAGTGTTTTCCATGGCAAAAACCTATTTGGTCGAGAGCTTTTATGTTGTTTGGTGATTCCATTTGGCAATTTTTACTAGGTGTTATGCTACCAAATTTTATGCTTGGATTTTGGGTGATATTGGCAAATTAGTTCAATCTTTTTACATGGGTTATGATCTTTCTTGGTGTATGCATAATTTGAGGTATAATCTTGGCTTGTTCAAATGCTTTCTATGGAGTCTTTAAAAGTGCTTTTCCTTGCTTTATTCTTGTTCGAGTCTTGTCTTTAAAACTAATATCCTTAGAAGTTTAACTTTCTTGTTTTTAAGCTTTGCTTGCTTGTCTTTAGGTAATCTTTGTTTTGTCTTAGTTGTTTTCATTTTCTTGCTTTCCTAGAGTGTTGTGGCCAAGCCACATGTTTTGCTTTTGAAAGGTTTTAATCAATTTAAGGTGTCTTTCACTTGTTTGGAAAGATTTGAGTGTTAGCCTTGGTTGTGTGCTTTGGGAGTGTGACCAAAAACACTTGAGTGCATTTGAAGACCACACTTGGTCTCGGTTTTAACTTGCTTCTCTTCCCTAACCTCTTTCTTGTCTCGTCTTTTTAAGTTTTGGTGTAGGGAACATGAATATGGAACCAATCTTGGAGGTAGAAGAGGAGGAGGAATCAGTTTCACCTTATTATCCTCCCAGGGTGACTCCTATGGCCCAAGAAAATGAACAAATCACCCTTGCCAACATCCTACGTGAAATGGAGATTAGTAGGAGAGAAACTTTTGACCAATTGAGGGCGGATAGGAGACAAAGAGAGATTTTCCTTCAAGAACACATTTAAAGGCTTGAGCTTAGAGAAGATGAAAGGAGAAGGAGGAGATCTTCTTCCGAGGATTCAAGCCATGGTGGAAGAAGAAGAAGGCACAGCCATGAAGGTGAGGGAAGACGCAATCAACTCCCACAAAGGCAACCTCCACAAATCAAAATTCCAAAGTTCAAATGAGAGAATGATCCAAACATCTACATTGAATGGGAGCAAAAAGTGGACCAAATTTTTAACATTCATTTAGTTAGTGATCAAGAGCAAGTAGATTTAGTAGTCTTAGAATTTGAGGATTATGTCATGACATGGTGGCATCAATTGTGTATGGACAATATTAACCAAGAGCCACCCGCAGCCTCTTAGATGGACATTAAAAATTTGATGCGCTCTAGATTTGTTCCTTCCTACTATAGGAGGGAGACTCTATTGAAGCTCCAAACGCTTCAACAAAGGTCCATGTGTGTGGATGAATATTACAAAATGATGGAGTCCATGCTTCTCAAAGTAGGACTGCAATTTGAAAGTGAAGAAGAAGAGGTAGCTAGATTTGTGAGTGGTCTTAGAAGAGAAGTTCAAGATGTAGTTGAATTGTATGAGTACTCTATTATTGATAAAATTTTACACTTGGCCTAAAATTTGAAAGTCAATTGAAAAAGAAACAGAAGGCCAAGAAGAGTACTCCTTACAATGACTACTACTCTAGGACTTGGAAAGGAAAAGAAAGAAAGGATGAGAAACCATCTTCCAAAGACCACCCACCTAGGTCAAGTGCGCCTAGAGTTTCCCAAGAAAATCCAAACTCTTCCCAAGGTTCAAGAACTAGTTCCATAAAATGTTTTAAATGTTTGGGATATGGTCATATTACTTCATATTGCCCAACAAAAAGGAACATGATCTTGAACCCAAAAGGAGAGGTTGAAAGTGAGCATTCTTCTCCCCCCTCCCCTAAAAGTTCTTCTTCTCACACTTCTTCCCAATCTTCAAGTGAGGATGAAATCAAACCCAATGAAGGAGGTTTGTTGGTGGTTAGGCGTATGTTAGGCCAAGTGCCCAAAGAATTTGAAAACCAAAGAGAAAATATTGTTCACTCAAGGTGCCAAATCAACAAGAAAACTTGCTCCCTCATAATTGATAGTGGAAGTTGTGTCAATGTGGCTAGCACAAGGGTTGTGGACAAGCTTGGCTTGAAAACCATCCCTCATGCCAAACCCTATAAGCTATCTTGGCTTAGTGAGGAAGGTGAGATCAAAGTTGACAAACAAGTTCTTATTAAGTTCTCCATTGGAAATTACAAGGATGAGGTATTATGTGACTTAGTGCCCATGGAAGCAACTCATATTTTACTAGGAAGGCCATGGCATTTTGATAAAAAGGCTTTTCATGATGGCTATTCCAACAAGTTTTCCTTTAACTTCCAAGGCAAAAAGATTACATTATTATCTTTCTCACCAAGAGAAGTCAATGAGGACCAAATTCAAATGTTAAAGAAAAGAAAAGAAAAGAAAAGAAAAGAAGATAAGGCGCCAAAGAAGGCGCAAGGGCATGGCAAAGAGGCCAAGAAGAGCATGATCTCCCTCAAAGGGGTGAAAAAGGTAATGCTTGCCCAAAAACCCATTTTCTTAGCTTATTCTAGTGAATCTTCTCCCCTCTTTCCGAAACCCTCATCCTAGATGTCCCTAAGACTTGTCATTAGTCTTAGATGAGTTCCAAAATGTTTTTCAAGAACCTCCAAAGGGCCTCCCACCCCTAAGAGGTATAGAACACCAAATTGATTTTATACAAGGCTCATCTTTGCCTAATAGGCCAGCCTATAGGACTAGTCTCGAGGAAGCTAAGGAAATCCAAAAACAAGTGAATGAATTGTTAGAAAAAGGGTGGGTGCAACATAGCATGAGTCCTTGTGCAATGCCCATGATTTTTGTCCCCAAAAAGGATGGAACATGGAGGATGTGCATAGATTGTAGGGCTATCAACAACATAACCATCAAGTATAGGCATCCCATTCCTAGGTTAGATAATTTAATTGATGAGTTACATGGTGCAACCATATTTTCCAAAATAGACTTGAAGAGTGGGTACAATCAAATTATAATTAAAAAAGGTGATGAATGGAAAACCTCTTTCAAGATTAAGTTTGGATTATATGAGTGGTTAGTCATGCCTTTTGGCTTGACCAATGCACCTAGTACATTCATGAGACTCATGCATCATATTCTTAGAGAGTTCTTAGGAAAGTTTGTTGTGGTGTACTTTGATGACATTCTCATTTATAGTTTGTCTCAAGATGACCACTTGCATCATGTGAGGAGTGTGTTAGAGACCTTAAGGAAGGCATCCTTGTATGCCAACATGGAAAAGTGTGTGTTGGGAATGGATCATGTGATCTTCCTAGGTTTCAAGATAAATCAACATGGGGTCCATGTGGAGCAAGAAAAAGTGGTGGCCATCAAGGATTGGCCTCCCCCAAAGAATGTGAGTGAGCTTAGGTGTTTCCATGAGTTGGCTAGTTTTTATAGGAGATTTGTACCAAATTTTAGCACCATAGTCGCCCCTTTAAATGAATTGGTCAAGAAAGGTGTGGTCTATAATTGGGGCAAATATCAAGAAAAGCCTTTTGAAACTTTAAAACAAAAATTGATTAATGCACTACTCTTAGCCCTTCCTAACTTCTCCAAAACTTTTAAGATTGAAAGTGATGCATCCAATGTGGGTATTGGGGTCATGCTTCTCCAAGAAGGACACCTTATAGCCTATTTTAGTGAGAAATTCAAAGGGAGTCACATGAACTACTCCACCTATGACAAAGAGCTTTATGCTCTTGTGAGAACTTTGCAAACTTGGCAACACTATCTTCTTTCGAAGGAGTTTGTGATACATAGTGACCATGAGTCACTCAAATTTTTGAAAAGCCAAGGCAAGTTGAACAAGAGACATGCTAGGTGGATAGAGTTCTTAGAGCAATTCCCATATGTGATGAAACATAAGAAAGGGAAGGCTAATATTGTGGCGGATGCGCTTTCAAGAAGGCATTCCCTCCTTTCCATTCTTGAAACTAAATGTCTTAGTTTTGATCATATTACGTAGTTGTATCCCAAGGATGTTGATTTCTTCCCCATTCTTAGTGAATGCCACCAAGGGCTTACAAAGACTTTTACCTTCTCAATCAATATATTTTCAAGGGTAAGAGACTTTGCATTCCCCAAGGTTCTTTAAGATCATCACTCATTAGAGAGGCACATGAGGGAGGTTTAATGGGGCATTTTGGGCCAAACAAGACTTTGGACGTCTTAAAGGAGCATTTCTATTGGCCCCACATGAGGAAGCATGTAGATAAGCATTGCAAGAGTTGCATAGAATGCATGAAAACCAAGTCTAGAGTCCAACCCCATGGTCTTTATACCCCATTGCCCATCCCTTCCAAACCATGGGTTGACATTTCTATGGATTTTGTCTTAGGCCTCCCATAGACAAAAAAAAGGTAAGGATTCAATTTTTGTGGTTGTGGATAGGTTTTCTAAAATGGCCCATTTCATTCCATGCCACAAAATTGATGATGCAACTTATATAGCAAATCTCTTCTTCAAGGAGGTTGTGAGACTACATGGCTTACCTAGGTCCATTGTGAGTGATAGGGACACCAAGTTCCTAAGTCATTTTTGGAGAACTTTGTGGGGGTAAACTTGGCACCAAACTTCTTTTCTCCACCACTTGCCACCCCCAAAGTGATGGCCAAACCGAGGTAGTTAATAGAACCCTAGGGCAAGTGTTGAGGTGTATGATAGTGCAAAATATTAGAGAGTGGGAGGAACTTCTTCCCCACATAGAGTTTGCCTACAATAGGGTTGTACATTCCACTACTTCTTATTCCCCTTTTGAGGTTCTGTATGGGTGCAATCCCCTAACTCCTTTAGACCTCCTTCCTCTACCCACTCATGAGGCATGGACTTGCCAAGATGGTGAGCCCAAAGCCAAGTACATCCAAGATTTACATTTGCAAGTCATGGAAACTATAGATAGGAGAGTTAAGAAACAACAAGAGGATGGTAACAAGGGAAGAAAGGAAGTCATCTTTCAAGAGGGAGATTGAGTATGGCTTCACTTGAGAAAGGAAAGGTTCCCTACTCAAAGGAAGTCTAAACTTCTCCCTATGGGGGATGGCCCCTTTCAAGTCATTAGGAGGATTAACAATAATGCTTATGAGTTAGACTTACCACCAAGCTATAACATAAGTACTCATTTAATGTTTGTGATCTTTCTCCTTTTGATGTAGGATTCAAGAATTCGTGGTCGAATTCTCTCCAAGAAGTGGAGGGTGATGAAGGCGTGACCAACCATAATACCTCCACAGAAGCACCCTCAAGAAGGATCACTAGAAGCATGTCTAGAGGGAGTCTTCAAAAACATCACCTTTATCTTTATTTTCCATTACTTTAGTTTGAATTCCCTAAGTTGGTTTTTAGTTGACTTACTTTGGTTGACTTTGACCAAAGTTAACCTTTAACCAAGATTAGCTTAACGTAAACCAACATGCTAATCCTTGTTTGTCTTGTTTTTGTAGGTACTTAAAGAAGTAGAGCATGCTAGGTGGCGCATGGTGGTTGGAGCATGTGGATGATGTGGAGGAGATGAGAAAGCAAAAAGCATAAAGTAAAAGCAAAAGTAGACATGTACCTTGTCTCCTTTTGCCAGTTTGGATGATTCCTTTGAAAGCTACTTGGTCTCCTTCCCTTTTTGGCCTAGAATCCTCATAGAAATGCATCCACCAACCAATGCCTCTCATTTTGGCCGTGTGGCATTCCTAGCCTAGGAATTAGGGTTTGTTAGTTGATCCCTTTCATGTTTGTGTTTTTGTTGAAGGACCCCTATGTACTTCTATTTAAAGGGGCTCCTTACCTTGTAAAAGGGTTGATCATTTGATGTTATAAACCTTGTGTTTCAACCACTATATTTTCGTGAGCTCTCCTTCCATGAAGTGAAACTCACATTTGCCTTATCTTGCTTGCAAGTGGCGGCACCATTCACTCATCTCTAGGGTTTGGTTGGCTTAGATCCCCCCTATGAGTAGCATGCCTCCTCCATTGCACCACCTTTTATGATTTCCATTTTATTTGTTTCTTCTTTCATTTTTGTTCTTTAAGCTTTGTTAAAATCGTGTGCTTCTTGAACTTGAATCCAACTCTCTTCTTCCTTTTATAAGCTTGAGAAATGAACCTTCACATCTAGATAGCTTGCTATCTTAATGTCCAGTGGAAATTTTCGAAAAGATTTCTTAAACAACTTCACCATATTTGTAAATCTAAAAGGAAACAAGATAATCCTTCATCAGATCCGCTAAGAGGCATGATTCAATCTGGGTGATTGAAGATAAACTGATAAAGTGTGCTCAATTCTTACCGATCAACAAGAAAATGTCAATGGATAAGTTGGCAAAGTTGTATGTCCAGGAGGTGGTCATCTTGCATGGAGTGTCAGGGAGCATAGTGTCAAACCATGATCAAAGATTCACGTCGAGGTTCTGGCAGTCATTGCAGAAAGCATTGGTGATGAGTGCAAATTTTTGCCCCCATTTAATGTTTAATTTTGGGTATTTAATTGAATTTGTGTGCTTAAAGAATGATTTAATTGAAAGTTCTGATAATTAGGCTATTTGAGCTTATGTGATAAAAATGTCTTAAAAAGTGATTTTTCGCTACATAAATTATTTTTGGATATTTTAATATTTGTTGATGAAGCTGAAGTTAAGAAAGCTCATTTAAGGTGGAAAAATAAATTGATTGAAGTTACAAACCACCTTTAAATAAGATCGAAATGAACAAGTTCTGGAAAAATCATTTCTGCATCCCCATTTTTTATTTTACACACTCCTTCTACAAATGGACCACTTAAAAAGCTGGTTATGCACCCTTGGTTTTTACTAAGTTGCACCCCTCCTACCACTTAAACTCCATTCAACCAGATCATGCCATGTGGCAATCCTTACAATCCAAATCTGTCTAACTACATGATGACATGTGTCATGATCCTCCACTCACTAAATTGATCAATCAGAGTTTGTCACGTCATCATCTCCTTCCCAAACAAAAACCCTAACCCTAATCTTTCTCCTCTCCTACCATCACCATGTCGGCAGCTGCCACCCTCCACGACCGCCACCATCATCTTCACAGATCTGAACCACGTCGCCGGTCACCACCATCCTCCATGCACCTTTATTGCCATTCACGTACCTTGTTGGACAAGAAGAACGTCGCAGAAGGAGGGGCAGAATGCATCTTCACGTAACCACCGTCCCTACACTTCTTACTGCAACATCTTTGTCAACCACGTTGCAGGAAACCACAAATGCAACAACACCTTGCAGCCACCACAGATTTGCGTAAACATGCATCTTTTCAACACCCATGGCAGCCGCTGGCAACAAATCGTGAAACCATCACGCAAGAGCAGAAAAAGAGTGGAAGGAAAACAAGCTCGAGACTTCGGAGTTTTGGAATTCTTAAGGCGGCCTAATTTCGTTTCCTTTCTCCCTCTCTCTCCATTCTTCTATTATTTTTATTTTATTTTGCATTCCATGGAAGGCTAAACTTCTTGGGTTGATTCCATTGTAATTTCTTAACTGGATTCTGAGGTTAGATTAATTAATTTGTTTTTCTTTTCATTATTGTTGAGATTTATTTTCATCTATGTCTTTTGGTTCATAATTTAGTAAAAGTAATGATTTTTACATTGTAGCAAGTTAGCACGGTGTTAAATCTACATAACATAACAATCGTATGAGTCCAAGGGTTTTTAAATTTTAATTGGGAAGTTACTTTGATTAATTTTAGAAACTTTCATATGATTGCCTTGCCACCACACTTGTCAAACTTGCATAATGTATTTCATGTATCGTAGTTTAGGAAGTACATAGCAAGTCTTACTCATGTGCTAGAAGTCGACGATGTTCATGTTTGGGAGGATCTGACAATCGAGGTAGGACCAGTGAGGAAATTGGATTCTCAGGTCAAGAAGTTGCGGGGGAATGAAATTTGGACGATGAAAGTCCTCTAGGACGAAGCAACGAGGGAAATGACTTGGGAGATGGCAGATCTCATGAGACAATCATATCCGCGGTTATATCTTGGTAAGTGCATTTTTTGAGGACGAAAATTTTATAAGTTGGGGGAAATGTATGATTTGGGAAAATAAATAAATATTTATTTAATAAAAAGGAAAGTAAAAGGATCTCTATATTAATTAATGCAGAGAGTTATAACAATGAGTAATGGTAGCTTAAGTGGTTAAGAGTGCTCTTTGTGTTTGATAGGTCTTGAGTTTGAATCCTTTATATGCCATTGGTGTGATGTTTTAATTCTTTAATTTTTTTGGATGCGTGAATGGTTATGTGACATGAGATTATAAGCATAAAATATGTTAAGAATCATGTGATGACTTGTTAGATTGTCCATATGCTTGCTTTGGTAAAGGTGTGGATGTGAATTTGAACCTTGGCTAGAAGGGCAAAGAAACCATCATGATAATGGCACTTGAATGGCCATTACTCACTTGTATTCAATTTTCATTTTTTATTTAATTTTAGTTAATTTTAGGTTGGAATTTGATTAAAGAGAGAAAAGTAGGGCATTGGGAGGGCCATTTTCGTGTAGCTAAAAGAGGAGAGTTTTAAGAGCACAAGAACTAAACCCAAGGGGAACTAGAAGGAGAAGAATATGGGGCCTATTTTATTAGAGATCAATGCTAGGTCCAATTCGATGCAAGAAATAATTCTTGGAGCACTTTGGAGCGGGAATTCTAGGTAATGGGAGTTGCACCTAACTATTTAATTCGTGAATTATATGTCGTTTGGTGTGGAAAATGTATAGAAGTCCCTTTAACTATCGTTTTGCACTGTTCTCCTCGAGTTTTTGGGTTTCTGCCCAAAAATCATCTGGTGGTAATGAAGGCCCGCTAGGCAACACATGTAGTATGAACCCTTTTATGGGTTTCTGCTAATAACTGCCTGGCGGTTCGTGACTACCACTAGACGACGTGAGCTGTATTTTGTGAATTTTACATTTTGATTGGATTCTAAGACACGTGTGGGTGTTCTGTTGAGGTATTCGTTCCCATTGCAATGTTTATGCTTATAAAATTATTGAATACGTTGATGTTTTGATAATGCATGAGCTTCTTGATGATTGGAAGGTTATGGGAATTATTGGGATTGGGGATGAATTGAAAGCATGATAACTATGTTATAATTGTTGTGTTGGTGTGTACACTGGTCTAATTGAACTTGTAAGAATGCTGGAAATACAATTGAGGTGATTCGCATGCAAGGGGATAAGTTGGTTATGCAGGTAGGGGCTTTAGGGATTTCTCGCAGGTGCAAAAATCAGGATTCTACCATGAATGCTGATGCATCGCCTGGCGGGAAGTAGGAACCGCCAGGCAACGCGTTCTGACAATAATGCTTTATGTTGCGTATTGGCTATGATGGTTACAGGTTGGGGTCTGATGAGATTACTTGGGTTTATGCATTGTATTAACACTCCATTTTGTGTGTTAGCACTCAATTTTGTGTTATTTTTCCTTTGTAAAACTCTCTTTTTAGTTTAAATAAATATTTGTTTGTCTTTAATTAATTAGTTTTTGTTGAGTGTTTAGAAAAATAGATTTTTCATAAAATTATGTTAAAAAGGTTTTTAAGAATATTTTCATGCATTTAGTTTGTCCTTTTTTAGATTCCTTTTTTAGTAAAACTTCATTTGCCAGTAAGTCCTTCATTTTTGCTGAATTGCATGTGAACCCTTAATCCAATATTTATCTTTTTGCAAAAAGGCCCCTGGTGGGTCAACGGAAGCTTTAACCAGCCCTTATATCATCAAAATACGTGTTTAACTTAAAGTGGTTGATCTGGGGATGTTGATTAGGAGAGGCGAAAGGGTTTTCATTTGACAACAATCCCTGATGCAAAGCAAAGAGAGAGCAACCCTGATGTTACATCACAAGCAAGAATCAATTGGGCACGAACCAAATCCAAGAAGTGAGTTGCTGATCCCAGGGAAGATAGTGAAGATGCGTGATGAAGGCTTAAAATCTAGAGAACATGATGAGATGGAGGCTGATTCGAGACAAACGGTCAAAGCAAGATGAAGGCTGATCAAGGGCGTAAAACTTTTGGTTCAAGATCGCAATTCTTGATTTGAGGCAAAGGAATAGGGTTAGGAATTTTTCTTAGTTTTTGGCTTACTTTCTGAAAGGGGTTTTTAAGGGATGAATTAGGTTTTTTGGGGTAGAGCTTTGGTTGTGCGAGTAGAAACATGTCTAGAGGCTAGGGTTCTCGTGTTCTTGTGTGAGCGAGAGATTAAGAGTCATTGTATAGGGGTTACTCACATTCCGACGAGCACAAAGTGGCTAGCGGGATTAACCATGAGCACAAAGTGGTCGAGGATGATCTGAGTTAGATTCCTTGTACCAACTTAATTCTTAGACTTCTCTTTGTCTCAATTTTTTTTTAGTTCTAATGAAGTACACTTTGCTTTTTAGTTTCAAATTTCTACTCCTTAGTTTCTGAGTTTGCTTGTCTAATTTTACTTGCATTTTATGTTTTCTGCAATCTTTAAATTAAGTCTTTTATGTATTACTTTACTGTTTTCAATTTAAATTCAGTTCTTGTTGTTGATTTAGTGGGTTGAGCTTGGGTTTATATTCTGCACACATTATCGTTTCCTCTTGGGAACTAAGTAACCCCAAATGAGCACACTTTATCGAGATATCTTCTTGAGTGTATGAGAACCCATGAGAAATTCATTGCATTCACTTTCTATTAGTTATTTTGCAGTGTTTACTTTTGCACTTTCATGTTTACTATCCTGCTTATTGGTTGTGATTTTGATTCAATTTACTTTCCTTGTCTTAGCTTTACTTTTCTACAGTAGTTTAGTACTTGAATCTTACATTTTGTTGTTAGGTGGTTGAAAGATTTGAGTTCACAAGTGATGAGTTCAAATTTTTGCCCTCATTTAATATTTAAATTTGAGGATTTAATTGAATTTTCTGTGCTTAAAGATTGATTTAATTAGGATTTGTGATTATTGGATTTATTGAGTAAGTTTGGTAAAAGTGGCGTAAAAATTGATTTTAGTTGCATAAAATATTATTGGATATTCTAACGTTTGTTAATGCAGCTGGAATTTATTTTTGGTCAATTAATAGTGTGATTTTGAAATATTCAAAGTTACAAAATAAGTCCAAAATCAAGAAATTCTGGAAAAAGAATAAATCAGGAGCTAAATGCACCCCCAGATTTTATTTGCACACTCCTCCCTCAAGTGGACCACAAAAACCTGTTCTGCACCCCCAGTTTTCACTAAGTTGCACCCCTCCTACCACTTAAACCCCACTCAACCAGATCATGCCATGTGGCAATCCCCACCTTTTAAAATTAGCCAACCATAAGCTGCCACGTGTCATAATCCTCCACTCACCAAATTGACCACTCAGATTCTGCCACGTCATCATCTCCTCCATCTCACACATGAAACCCTAACCCTAATTTCCCTTCCACCCTCCACGGCAGCCGCCGCCGCCAATCTCGCCGGCCACCGCAGTTACACCATCTCCATCTTGTTTCGCGCCTCCACCAACGCACACCACGCCGGCAGCCACTGTTCCGTCACCACCAACCTCTGCAGCGCGCCTCCGCAACACCACCACAGTTCCGTCTTCTCCGTTCACGCACACCACCTGTAACGCGCATCCAACCGCTGCCACCGTGACCATCCTTATCGCCTCCATCGCAGCTCCGCACACCACCATCAACTTGCCGTTTCTGCAGCACTATCTTCCGGCCTCCATTGCAGATCTGCGAACAACAACAATAATCGTAGCTCCGCTCACCACCGTCAGCTCGTCGCAGTTCCGTCACCACTGCACCAGCCTCGAATCCACTTTCAGATTCACGGCCACCGCGAGTTCTTCTTCCTCGCGCACAACCATGGCGGCGCCACCACCATCTCCACACAGAACTGCAACAGCGCGCCACCGTTCTCGCCACCACCACGCCTCCGCGAAGCCTGTTCCGCGCACGTTCTCGCCTCCATTATAGCAGCAGCAGCACCACCTCCGCGAACCAGAACGCCACCGCGAGCACACAGCAACCACCGCAACACCGTCGTAGTGCGCCTCCGGCCACCACAGTTCGCGCACCTGCAACCACCGCGCCCACCGGAGCAGCCGCCATTGCCGTCAGCCGCGCAGCCAAGGGAGGAAGGAGGAAGGGGCAGAAACCCTAATTCTGGAGAGAGAGTACTCTGCGCCACGTGTCAGCATCTGATAGGACAGTCAAACTGGTCAACTGGTCAAAGTCAGCAGTCAACTCTGGTCAAAACTACAAATATGGTTAAATGAGAGGGGCAGAATTGGAAATTTGACAGGAATTAAGTTGCTAATTAATTAAATAAAAATAAAATATTTTAGCAACTGACAGATAAAGCCCAAAGTCCAGTGGAAGCCTATATAAAGAGACTTAAGGGAGCAGAAACGGAGGACTTACAATTTACAACTTACAGCTTAGACACTTAAAACTCTCTGGTTTTGGCAGATACCATCTCCACCACATCTCTCATTCTTTCTTTTATTTTCTTTTTATCATATTATCATGTATTCCATCAAAGCCATGGAGGGCTAAGCTTTTAGGGTTGATTCCACTGTAATTTCTTAAATGGATTCTGAGGTTAGATGAATTTATATGTTTTGTTATTTTGATTATTGTTGTGGTTTTTGTTTATCTATGTCCTTTGCTTCTTAATTGAATAGAAAATAATGATTTTAAATCTACATGCATGCTAATCATATGAGTTAAAAGGTTTTTAAATTAAATTGAGACTTTACTTTGATTTTGTTTAGAAACTTTCATTTGATTAAATAAGTTTTTGCCAATAATTGAGACTTTAATTTGATTAGAGGTAATTACTTTAACTAAAATTAGTCAAGACTTTACTTAAGTTTTCTATTTGGTAAAGAAACAAAGGAATAAACATGATTAGGCATAGTAAAATTAATTGAGACTGTACTTTGATTAAATTTACTATGGACAATCTAACAATTCTCACTTTTAATTGAGACTGTACTTTGATTAAAAGTGAGGATGCCAACAAATGAATTGAGTCTTTACATTGATTTATTTGTAAATCAACAACAATAATTAATTTAACAATAATCTCTAGATAACCAATGAAGAATCTTATTTAGAAAAAACAGTGGAATTGACCTATTTACTATTACTGTGTTTACAATCTTCCGTGTCATTTTCTTTGCATATCCAAACCCCCTATTTTTTATAATTGCTAGTTTTAATTGCATTTTTAAGAATCAAATATTTGAGATCAATTCCGTATTCGTTGTGAGACGACTCAGGGTTATCTTAACCCTAACTATTTTGTTCACTACTAACTGACAATACTGAAGTTGCTAAAGTAGTGGTAATTTGATCGCCTAACGACAGCGATATCAAATTTGGCGCCGTTGCCGGGGAATACAGTTAGTATTTCTTTTATTTTGATTCTATTTTTATTTATTTATTTTATTTTATTTTATTTTATTTTTTATTTTTATTTTTTATTTATTTTACGCATATACGTTTAATATAGTTTGTTATTTTGTAGTCTCTAGTTTTCTTTTAATATATTCCAAGCAAATTTCTATTTTTGTTTTGATTAAGAATTTCTTTTAAGAAATTTTTGAGACTAGTTTGGAAAACTGTCTAGGAAAGACTTGGTATTTAAGTTGTCCATTGTGACGCACCTCTCTTTCCTGGGAGTAGACCCAACGACATCTTAACTCATTTCTTTCTTGAAATCTTTCTCCAAAACAAGAATAGGAAGAAAAAAAAAACACACAGGGAAACACTTTCAGGTGGACTTGCATAGTGCATGACTCGGGCCAATCCGGGTCAATTTTATCAACTTGATTCAGAACTTGAAAGGAACTTGCGTAAATCACGTAGGAGACTTGATCTCAGGTGTTCTACTGAAGGAGCACCATCATCATCTGAACCTACCACTGAAAGTGTACCACTAGAATCACCTCCGGTGATTAACATATCTTCTGATCCATCACCTGAACCAGAAATTCAAGAAGATAGAATGGAAGAAAGAACAATAAGAGAGTTGGCTTCACCAGATGCAGCAATTACACAAAACATGTGCATCCAATATCCAAATGGAGAATGTGAGCTTAAGTCTGGGTTAATCCATCTTTTACCCAAATTCCATGGATTAGCAGGAGAAGACCCGTACCATCATTTGAAGGAATTTCATGTTGTTTGTTCATCCATGAGACCTACAACAGTGACAGAGGAACATATCAAGCTTAAGGCTTTTCCATTCTCATTGCAAGATGCCGCTAAGAATTGGTTATACTGCCTTCCGCCAGGATCCATCAATACTTGGGAGACTCTGAAAAGATTATTTCTGGAAAAGTTTTTTCCAGCATCTAGAGTTGCTGCTATTCGCAAAGATATTTATGGGATAAGGCAACAAGAAAGAGAAAGTCTTCACGAATATTGGGAAAGATTCAAAAAGTTATGTGCTTCATGTCCTCATCACCAAATAAACGAGCATCTCCTCATTCAATACTTTTATGAGGGATTGAGTATCATGGATAGACAAATGATAGATGCTGCAAATGGAGGGTCATTGTTGGACAAAACGCCAACAAATGCAAGACAATTGATTGAAACTATGGCGTCAAACCATCAACAATTTTCCACAAGGAGTAATTCTATAACTCTATTGAAGGGAACCCATGGAGTAGAAGCTTCATATGTTGCAGATCACAAGAAATTAGAAGGGAAGTTGGATGACTTAGCAACCATGGTAAGGACCTTGACAGACTTACAGAAAAAGCCTATCCCTTCTACTTTATGTGGAATTTGTGCTTCTACTAATCATCCTACAGAGGCTTGTTCTATGTTAAAAGAGACAGGGACGTTAGACAATGAACAACCTCAAGCATATGCTGCAAACATCTATGGCAATAATAGACCACCTCGGCAGCAATACAACCATGATTTGTCCTCCAACAAGTACAACCCAGATTGGAAGGAATATCCCAGCCAGAAATGGGGAAATCAACAGCCTCAACACCAACAAGTCTATGTTCCACCTCAACAGAGGCAACAACCACAACCAACTGCAACCTCTGGTGATTCAAACATGGAGGCAATGATGAAAATGATGGCTGACATGATGAAGGGACAAATCAATGAGTTGAAACAAACGATGGAAGCAACCAATCAAAATTTGCAAAATCAGATTGGACAAATGGAAAATGAGTTAAATCAGATGAAGTCTCAACAAGGCTCAAGCAATTTGCCTGCACAAACTGTAATCAACCCGAGAAATGTAAGTGCTATTACTTTAAGATCGGGTAAGCAAATACAAGGCCTTGGGGATGCCCAAGAAGATGAAGATAAGGACAATGAAGTTGTACCTAATGATGAAAGAGGAAGATCAGATGAAGCAACACAAGCAACATCTGAGATGCCTGCACCCAGTGATAACTCCAGGTTGGTATCCCCTAATACTTCCTCTGAAAATCCTTCTCCTTATTCTCCTCCTCCTCCCTATCCTAACCGTTTGAAACCAAAAACTAAAAAGATGGAGGAGTTAGACAAAGAAATCCTGAATACTTTCAAGAAAGTGAAGATAAACATTCCTTTGTTGGATGCTGTGAGACAAATTCCTAAATACGCCAAGTTTCTCAAAGAATTATGTACACATAAAAGGCATATTATGGACAAAGAGGTAGTGAACATGGAAAGAAACGTCTCTAGCTTAATCAAGAAGCCTGCAGTCAGAATGCCGCAAAAGTGTAGGGATCCAGGTATGTTTTCTGTTCCCTGCATTATAGGAAGTACTAAGTTTGACAATGCTATGTTAGATTTAGGAGCTTCCATTAATGTAATGCCTTTATCTGTTTTTACTTCACTTCATCTTGGACCTCTTAAGTCTACTGGTGTGGTCATTCAATTGGCCAACCGTAGCATAGTTAACCCTGCAGGTGTGCTAGAAGATGTGCTTGTCCGTGTGGACAAGTTAATTTTTCCTGCAGATTTCTATATCTTGGACATGAAGGATGATGAAGGAATGAGTTCAACAACAATCATCTTGGGAAGACCATTCATGATGACAGCACGTACCAAGATAGACGTGCATGCAGGATCCTTGACTATGGAGATAGGAGATGAGAAGGTGCAGTTCAACGTGCTAGAAGCCATGAAGCACCCAATTGAAGACCATTCTTTGTTTTGTATTGATTTATTGAGTAATGTAGTGAACAATTATGCTTTTGGACTTTTGGAAGCTTTATCTGGTTTTTCTTCTTCTTTGGATATTTCTCTTTCGAATATTTCGGGCTCAATTTTAGACGAAAGAGAAAATTTTAAAACAGGTGATGTTGAGGACGCGGTGTCACTATTTGATACCTCTGTGGCGTCCAAGTGTGATGCTGAGGTGGCTGAAATTACCTTAGGCAATAAAATGTTGCCATCTGTGGAACAGCCACCCACTTTGGAGTTGAAACCTTTACCATCTCATTTAAAATATGTTTATCTTGAGAGGGATGGGAAACTCCCTGTTATTATATCTGCCCTGCTTACTGACGAGCAGGAACAAAAGCTATTGCAGGTTATCAAAGATCACAAGCGAGCAATAGGCTGGACTTTGGCAGATATTCCTGGTATTAGTCCTTCTTTCTGCATGCACATAATACTCTTGGAGGAGGATGCTAAGCCAGTGAGGTAACCTTAGAGGAGACTGAATCCTCAACTGATGGAGGTTGTGAAGAAAGAAGTCACCAAGTTGCTACAAGCAGGTATTATATATCCTATTTCTGACAGCACTTAGGTTAGTCCTGTACATGTGGTCCCCAAGAAATTTGGGATCACTGTGGTCAAGAATGAGAAGAACGAGTTGATTCCTACTCGTATTCAGAATAGCTGGAGGGTCTGTATTGATTATAGAAGACTAAACCAGGCCACCAGGAAGGACCACTTTCCTTTACCATTCATGGACCAGATGTTAGATCGATTGGCAGGTAAGTCTCATTACTGTTTTCTTGATGGATTCTCTGGGTATTTTCAGATTTGTATTGCCCCGGAGGATCAACATAAAACTACCTTTACTTGTCCATTCGGTACATATGCTTATAGGAAAATGCCATTTGGCCTTTGCAATGCTCCTGGAACATTTCAACGATGTATGATGAGTATTTTTACAGATTTGTTGGAGCATTGTATTGAGGTTTTTATGGATGATTTTAGTGTATATGGTTCATCTTTTGATCACTGCTTGTCTAATCTTGCTAGAGTCTTGGAGAGATGTGAAGAAACTAACCTTGTTCTAAATTTTGAAAAATGTCATTTTATGGTGGAACAAGGTATAGTTTTAGGTCACGTTGTTTCCAAGAATGATATATCTGTAGATCCTGCTAAAATTGATATTATTTCACAATTGCCTTACCCCTCTTCCGTGAAAGAGGTTCGATCTTTTCTTGGACATGCAGGATTTTACAGGAGGTTTATCAAGGACTTCAGCAAGATAGCCAACCCTCTCTCCAACTTGTTGCAAAAGGATGTAGTATTTGACTTTGGAGAGAGGTGCAAAGATGCGTTTGATACATTGAAAAAGGCGCTTACCACCACTCCTATCATCCAGCCACCTGACTGGACATTACCGTTCGAGTTGATGTGTGATGCATCAAACTTTGCAGTAGGAGCGGTGCTTGCACAAAAAGATGGGAAGCTATCACATGTGATATATTATGCTTCCAGAACATTGGATACAGCGCAGGCTAACTACACCACGACTGAGAAGGAATTATTGGCTGTTGTGTTTGCCTTGGACAAATTCAGACCGTATATACTTGGTTCCAAGGTAATTGTTTATACTGATCATGCAGCATTAAAATTCCTTCTGAAGAAAGCAGATTCGAAACCAAGGTTGATCAGATGGATGCTACTGCTCCAAGAGTTTGACATTGAGATTCTAGACAGAAGTGGAGCACATAACTTAGTAGCCGACCATCTTAGCAGGATTGAAAATGGAGAAGATAACATTCCTATTAAGGATGACTTTCCTGATGAAGTCCTCCTAGCATTGACTGCTGTGAAAGGTATGTTTCCTGAACCTTGGTTTGCTGACATTGTTAATTATTTGGTTGTTTCTGCTATACCTCCTTCCTTCTCCAAATATGAAAGAATCAAGCTAAAAAGTGAGGCAAAGTACTATATATGGGAAGACCCAATCTTATGGCGCATTGGTAGTGACCAAGTCATAAGGAGGTGTGTTCCAGATATCGAGATACCTCATGTGCTTGAGTTCTGTCATTCATCTCCTTTTGGTGGACATTATGGCACACAAAGAACAGGTAGGAAGGTGTTGGATTGTGGATTATATTGGCCTACTATTTTTAAAGATGCACAAAGGGTATATGAAAATTGTGAGCAGTGCCAAAAGGCAGCCAGATCCATTACAAGAAGGGATGAAATGCCTCAACAACCCATGCTATATTGTGAGGTATTTGATATTTGGGGTATTGATTTTATGAGTCCTTTTCCTCCTTCTTTTGGGTTTTCTTATATTTTGCTTGCTGTAGACTATGTCTCCAAATGGGTGGAAGCCATAGCTACAAGGACTAATGATTCTCGAGTTGTTATGAGTTTTGTCAGGTCTAACATTTTCTGCAGATTTGGGATACCACGAGCCATCATCAGTGACCAGGGGACTCATTTCTGTAATAGGCTACTTGAGAACATGTTGAAGAAGTATGGGGTGACACATCGCATTGCTACACCATATCACCCCCAAACCAATGGACAAGCAGAGATCTCTAACAGAGAGATTAAAAAGATACTAGAGAAAGTAGTGAAGCCTAGTCGAAAGGATTGGGCCACAAGATTGGATGATGCACTTTGAGCACACAGGACAGCCTACAAAACACCTATAGGTATGTCACCTTTCAGGGTGGTTTTTGGAAAGGCTTGTCATCTACCTGTGGAGATTGAACATCGGGCCTATTGGGCCGTGAAAGCATGCAACTTGGATTTGGAAAAAGCAGGAAATGAGCGAAAACTTCAGTTGCAAGAACTAGAGGAGATTAGGCTTGCAGCCTATGAAAATTCAAAGTTCTACAAAGAGAAAACCAAGAAGTTCCATGACCAAAAGCTTGTGGCTAGAAAGGATTTCCAGGTAGGCCAGAAGGTGTTACTATACAAATCCAAGCTTGGTCACATGAGTGGTAAGTTGCGCTCTACTTGGGAAGGACCATACATTGTTACAGAAGTCTTCCCTTATGGAGCAGTGGAGATCAAGGAAGAATCTTCATCAAGAACTTTTAAAGTTAATGGGCATCGTCTTCGGATATTCAATGAAAATCAAGATATGTTGAACAAGACGATGGATGGGATGAACTTGACTTCTCCCTCATACCTTCCACCTTGAGGAGGTAAGTACACTTCATACTTTTTCTTTGCATTTTATACATATTGAATACATTGAGGACAATGCATGGATAAAGTGTGGGGGTGTGGGGAGATTTCCCCCTTTTCTGTTTTTGTTTTCTATTTGTTTTGTTTTTCCTTTTCTAATTTTTTTTCTGTTTGTTTTTATAAAAAAAAAAAGTTTTTGTTTTCAATAAAACATATTAACATTGGATTTTTGGATTTGATTTACTAATTGGAACGTTCATAATTCTGGGAAAATAAGAGTCATGTGCTATGAATGGATTGTTTCTGTGATTTACTTGATTGAGTTGATTTGAGAGTTTCTGGAATAAATCTTTTATGAAAGAGTTTTTGACCTTGTGAGTTTTGAGCTTTATTGTAAGGATGAACTACCGTGTGTCATGCCTATTTTTCTTGTGTGATTTGCTCATGTCTTGTCGGTACTCAAATGTTTAGCTTGATTCTGTTGTTTTGCATCTTAGGTGAACATGCATGATTTGATATGACTAAGGCATTTCTTGTTTTTAGCTACTTGGCCAAATAAGCTAACCAGGACATTGATCCATTGATAGCCCCTTGAGCTTAAACCTCTTTCTCTTGTTTTGAGCATACTGTTAAACCTTAAAAAGAAAAAGACCATTTTTTTCCTTACCTTAGGGAGAAAGAAGGAGCTAGTGGATTATGTTGAGATTGGTTGAGGAATAAAGTGTGGGTGTGTGATGAGTATTTCCCCCACAAAGTTGTAAAAATGGCAAAAAGGAAAATAATTGTTGATGACAGAGTGTTGTAATGAAAAATAATTGCTGTCTGAAAAAGAGCAACAAAAGATAAAAGAAAAAAAAAACAAAGAAAAAAAGGATTGTTTTTGAAACTATGCTCCATAACTCTTTCTTCCTTACTATTTCAAAAACACACAAATCCTAAAGTTTTTCCTACCTTTGCCTTGGCCTCATTATAACCTGTTAAAAGTCCTCATGATTTTTGAATGCATGTTTTCTGAAAGCTGTGAATATTAGAGTCTTGCTAAGCATTGAGAGTGTTTACTTGCATGGGTATTTTGAGTGGAAACACAAGCCAAAACACTTGAGCGAATCTTGGTGAGAAAATATATATTTAACTTGAGTGTTTCTCTTTCATATTTGATTATCTTGTAAACTCAAAAGATTAACTCATGTGTGAAAAACAGAATTTTGTCCATTTGTTTGTGCATGACAACATGATTTCTAGAAGATTGATCTGTTTCCATTGGTATTCATTTCTTTAATCCACTGAAAATATGGAATAAAAGACCTCAGAATAAAGTTTTGAAATTGTTCAATTTTGCCCAGGAGTGCAAAAGGATAAGTGTGGGTGTGTGATTAAGTTTAGCATTTTAAGAGTTTAACATTAGTTTAATTCATGCATTGCATTGTTAATTTCATATGTAGCAAACTAATCATTGACTGAAACCATGCATTCACATACCACATCTGCATTCATTTGTTTACTGTTGTCACAAATCACATCTCTACTCATTTCATCTCAAATCTGTTTTCGCATTCATATTTCATATTGATACAGATGTAAATCTGATGTGAATCTGGTCCATAATTCTACTGCATAAGTAGACCTGTTTTGATTTGTATTATGCAGATCTATGAGAAGTATGATTGAACATTTTGCCATTGTCATGTACTGATTTGGCTGTCATAATTAGTGTCATCTACATCATAACTGAGAAGAGAAGCTGAGGGGAAAATATGCACTAATTTAGCATAGGTACAACATCATTTTTGCTCTCATCATATATCACACTCATTAGTTAGTTCATTTTTGCACTGCACTGCTTTTTGGCCAATCTCAATGTATCCTGCATAACATCACATTCACATTCTGGTTTGAGATGCAATACATTTTGACACTTAGGTGAGACACACACTTTGTAGGTCTTATTTTACTACTATCACTGTCTAAAATCACTATTGTCATTAACAACTCGATTCTTAATCTGTTTAGTTTCTAAAGTTGCATTTTATCACGACAAATATGCACACACATCCTTCATTCATATATACACATTCTCATTCCAATTTAGCCTCTTTACATCACTCCCATTAGATTTCATTTCATCTTAAATCTGCATTGCATTTTAGTGAAAAAAAAAGTATGGGTGTGCTGCTGTCACAGACCAATTTTTGTTGCAAGTTTCAATCAATTCAATTGGCACTCTACACTTCTATTGTGCTGAGTAAATGGCTGCAACGATTCATTTGCCACTGCCATAGTATATTCACGCATATTCTCATAAAGTTGGCACGACATCTTTGACTTTCATTCCCTTTTAGATTCTATTCATCATTCCTAGTTAGATTCCATCTCATATTCTGCATTTATCATTGGATTCATGCATATCATGGCATAGTTGCATTCATGCATTTAAATTAGTTTCAATTCAATAATCTATTCAATTTTCTTAGTTTTAAAATTTCTTTTTCCCCGATTTGTTTTCTTTTATTTTCTTTTTAGCGAGATTAAATTACGCAATCTAGACTTAACACACATCATTTCCTTGGATTTGATCCTGGGTCAATTTTCCTATACTTCGTTAGGGGGAATTATTTGGGTTTTGTTTAACTCTAAACAACAATTGAAAATATGAGTTAACAGTGTATGACCATGTAATCGAGTAAACTTGATTCGGTATGGAGTATTGGAATAAAGTAATTGTAGGGGCTATTTGAGGTAAGTGTATGACTTGGCCTGATTTGGGAGCCAATGTTGGGTTTTGATTTTGAGTTTTCTACAAGCATGTCTGAGTCCTTGTCAAATTCAAGTAATTAATATGATCAAAATTTGGGGAATGTATATGGATGAAATTAACATTGAAGCATGTGATGTATGGTAGTAGAATTGAGTCATATTGAGATATATGAACGTGTATTTGGTATTCTGGATTCATGCATTGTGTGATTTGGTGCCTTGGTCACTATTTAAGGAACCAAAAACCAATAAAATCGAGTTACTAGTATAATGCCTGGGCGGCACGGGGGAGACCGCTAGGTGATGGTTAGGCATAGGGAAGCCTTGTGAGGCATGGCGTCTGACGACACGTTGGAACCATTAGGCGAAAGCGAGGGCAGTGGCTCAGCACCTAGTAGCATTGGTGGGACCAACAAGTAGTCTACACTAAAGTTTCGCCTAGTAGCGCTTAAGCTACGCCAGGTGACAATACAATGGTAGTGTGCGTTTGTGTGGGAATTTGTGTGTTGCGTGGTGATGGTTTTAGTCTAGGATATGCTTGCATGGATTATGAGCGGGAGGTTCGTAATAGAGGTTGAATGCATTGTGATCGCGGGCGAGGGGTCCATAGAGTCAGAAATCTTGTGTGAGAATACGAGCGAGAGGTTCGTATTAGCTAGCTCCACTTGATTGTTAGGAGCAGAAGTTTCGTAATGATATGGTTCCACACTTGTTGGACTATGAGCCGGAGGTTCGTAGAGGCTAGACCACAAGCGGCAGGTTTGTGGAAGCATGTCATATCCTTAAGGCCCATGGTCAAGTTATGTAAAATATAGATGGATAGGGTAGAAGACCGTGTTTCCTAATGCATGATGAGAAAGGTTCTAAGAAGGGTTAATTGGTTAAGTTAGAATGCTTTGGATGAGGGTTTATGATACGATTTATTATGCGTATTTACTTTTATTGAGCTCACCCTTTTTGTTTGTGTTTGGCAATAATCGTGTGACTTTGCACATGAGAGTAGATGATATTGTAGGTGATGTTGTTGACGCATAGGGCCGCAGTGAGGGCTAGCTATGAGGATAAATTTAAAGAAAATATTTCTTCTCTCATGTATTTCTTTTAATTATGGTTTTAGACTTTAAGACTTGTAATAGTTAAGTTGAATTATGGATTTTGGATTTAAGCGCATTTTTAATAAAGTTTTGAATTTCCTGCGGTTTTGGAAACTTTACCGTTAATTGAATTTATTTTAAATTATAAATTATTTAATTAATTAATATCCGCCTACGATGTTACACCATGTACATTTGAAGACATCTCGACAATCTGTGCCTAGATGTACTCGGCCATCACAACATGATTGTGCACTATGATGACTTGGTTGACTACATATCGGCCAACCAGGACCAACATATGGAAAGCATTGACTGGGTTGACTAATTTAAGATTGTGATTAAGGTATAATTAAGCAGATTGGTTAACTAGAGACTAATCAAGGTAATTAGTAACATGGATCATGCCAATTTAGGTAAAAAGCCCATAAGCATAATATAAATAGCATAGTACACAAGGTACTTAAATTACATTTATTAGTTAATGCATTTACTGTCATTTGACGCACTTGGCTAACTTGAGCGTTAGAGTGTCTTCTATAGACAATTATATGTATAAGGGCCTAGAAAATGGTCTAGGAGTACTGGTGATTTTCAAGATGACACTAGATTATTTTATTCATAAAAGGTCAAGACTATAAATAAGATTTCTATTAATCGAGCTTCATTTTATAAAAACTAATATATCTCTAGAATTTTTATCTAAAGTTTTCCTCTACCTTCTTTCTAAAATCCTGACTTACTTCTTCATCATTTTGAAGATCAAAGACCATAGGAGTGATTCTAGCAGAGAACTTTACATATCCATCTGGTCAAAGTTAAGAATAAAGTAAGTTCACTTTTTTTCTCCTTTTTCAGGTCAATGGACATTTTGAATTGCATTTGGTCTATAGTTGAACACATGTGACTCAGAATAACTCAAAGTGAAAACATATTTGTGTGTGATCATAAGGATATGTTTATATTTCTAATTGGGATTTTAATTTTATAGTTAGATCATCGTATGAGGAATAAAGCTCTAAGGAGTAGTTTTGGGTTAAAGGGTTTTCAGTATCATGTAAAGGAAGCTAGTGATATTTTTATAATTTGATTTATCTTATTCATATGTGTATATGTTGATATTTGATGAAATGGTTGGATTGTTTGATTGTAAATTGATTGATTTAGTTATTGCTTGATTGATATTTTTGTTTAAATATTATGATTTTATAAAATATGATGGCATAAAATATTGCTAGCTTACCCAGTTATTTGTTGTTGTCTTGTATGCTTTGCTATAATCACTTTCTATGCATGAGCAGGCAATGGTACAAGTAACAGTGAAGCTTAGTAATAGGATGGACAATTGTATAGAAGAAGTAGTACTCTTAGTAGTTCATATGTATATAGATGTTTTTGTGTCGTGTGAATCCTCTTTGATACAATTTATAAACTACTTAATACCAAAATTGTGGTAAATTTTACATACTTTTGTTAAGTGTCATAATTAGAAATTGAAAATCTTCTAGTTTAATATTTAATACACGTCAATATTTCAATATTATTTCGACAATAATTATTCATAAGTAGATTTTTTCATAGTAAATATCACTATGATAAGTTGTCACATTATAATTTGTGTAACAAAAATGATTTTTTGACAAAGTTACTTTATAGAGTAACTAATTTATTTTTTTATGGAAGTTACAAGAATAAAATAATAAATTTTTAGAGTGTTTTGAACCAAAAATAGTTGTTTGTCAAAGTTTTGTAAAGAAAACTTTGTCAAAGTATCATTTTCCATCTACGTAATTTTGAATTCACAATCATATTTACATTTTCTTTTTCATCATAACATGTTTTTAATTCAATTCAATTCAATTCACATCATATCATTATTTTAAATCAACCTTGACTCCTTTTATATTCAAGACAAATTTCATAGATGAATTAAAATTCATTGACTAAATTTATTTGATTTAAGGGTAAAATATGTTTTTGGTCCCTTAACTTTCAGTAAAAATTGGAATTAGTTCATCTTTGAAACTTTAACCTAATTTAGTTCCCAAATTTAGAAAAGCGTGGGTTTAACCAAATCTTGTGAAGTTTATTTGACGTTTCAAACACATTTCATGATATCATTTGAGTTGTTTATACCGTTTGACACATTTTTGCTTCAATGTTAGATGAGAAACGTGTTTGAAACATCAAATGAACTTAACAAAATTTTGTTAAAATGACTAAATTCACCCATTTCTAAAGATGGAGATCTAAATTGGTCTAAAATTTCGAGGAAGGAATAATTTCAATTTTCACTGAAAGTTAAGGGGTCAAAAATATATTTAACCATTGATTTAATTTTCAATTACTCTTGGGTTGAGTTTCATTGAAATCTCATTCACAATGTGAATTTATGAAATTCATTACACAACTTTTCATGGTTTAATGAATTAAATTTGAGATTGATCCTCTTTTCTTTAAATAAGATTAATTAAGTGAATCCTTGTCCACTTGATTAAAGATGGCAAATAAATCTGCCCCGTGGGTATTATTTGAACCCGTCCTCGTTTTGACGGGGAATCCCCGCATTGACTAGGTATGGGTATGGGTATGGGTATGGGTATGAGGATGAGTATGAGGATGCACATATCCCCGCCATAATACAAGTTGTAACATCCCTAAGGAATATTACTCATATTTAATAAATAAATTCCAAAATAAAATAAATACCGCATTTAATATAAAATCATTTCCCAAAAACGCGGGAAATTTAAAACTTTAATATACATGTCATAAAACCAGGAGTCCATTATTTTATAAAACTAAAACAATATTCACATGGCTCCCAAAGGATTACATATTTATCTCAAAAAGCAAAATAACAACATATAAACAAAATCCCTAGCTATTCCTCGCTCCGAGTCTATGCATCTCTTGGCCCACCTGTCAAATCATCTGCTCTCAGATAACAAGTCATCCGATCATCGTCACACACACACACAGAAAGGGTGAGTTATGCACAATATATATAAATAGATACATGAAATAAATATGCCGCCCATCCCAAAATAACATAACTAAAATTTCACAATTTGTCAAATTACCCAACCATGACCTCATAGTCCTTCATGAGTCATATGCATGAACTAGGTCTTGGGACTTCACTGTGCTCCCACGAAACTAACTCATTCGTGGTCCAACCCTATGAGCCTATCTCGCTCATAGTCCTACCCTACAGACTCCTCGTCTGTAGTAAATCATCAAAGTCTTCTCGACTTGGACCCTGGTACGCACGCAATCACCATACTGTGGACTCCTCGCCCAATAGTAGCCGACGAGAACATATCAGTTCCTTGCCCATCGTGCGCCCGACACATGTAATCACCATACTAAGGACTCCTCGTCCATTAGTAATCGGTGAGAACTCAACCAGTTCCATGCCCATCATGTGTATTAAATGCGGTATTTATTTTATTTTGGAATTTATTTATTAAATATGAGTAATATTCCTTAGGGATGTTACACAAGTCCCCACGATATCTTCATCCCCGTTAAAATTATTAAAATATTCAAAATTAATTAAGTAACTATATATATATATATATACTTTCTATTTTTTATTTATTCTAATTATTTGGTTTGTCATTAAACTCAATCGCATATCTAATATATTTTTTATCTTATCATAACGTTTATGTAATTATGTTAAAATGATGTATGTCAATTAAACAAATTTTATGTCTCACATTTGAATATTATATTATTTTTTTATATTTTTATTTATTGTATACTTTCTTTTCACATGAGAATATTTAAAACTCTAAGTTTAAGTGTTTAATAGCATAAAACTTTCATTTACTAGGTAATATAAAAAATAAATCTTTACATATTCATTTTTTTTCATTTGAAGAACTCTTTTGTTTCGCTAAAACAATTTTTGTTATTTCTCAACTATTGAGTATATATGTTGATATTGGAAAAGTTTTCTTAGATCTCTAAAGTATTTTTCATCTTATCATACCTTTAATTATACATTTGTTTTTCTTTGTGTGATTTCTTTGAATAGTCTCTCAAATTGTTTCTAAGACACACATTTATTAATTTTTTAATATTTTTATTTGTTGTTTATTTTCATCATGTAGAATACTATTTCAATATATCTTATCTAATTATTTTTTATTTTCTAACTCATTATCAATCATACTATAATTTTTTCACTATAATTGTATAAATAACTTTTATTTACTACAATATAAAAATTTAATGTAATTGTCATGAATATTTTTTTATCACCATCCAACATATATTGGAGTTCAAAAGATACAATATCTATGTCAAAATTTTATTATTGTGTTTATTATTTGTTCTTTGCATCATTTTGATCAAATGATGTATTATCACTTTTATTAGTGCATAAAAAAAAAAGATTCATTAGAATTACATTATTTGACATCTCTAACTATACCGATCGATTTGAAATTGAAATACTTTCTTAAAAATTGACTTGGTAAATAAAAATGTAAAGATAAAATTTTCTCATCTTCTCTTTTTAATCTCTTCCCACTCTATTTTTTTCCTTTTTCACTCTCTCATAAATCAAAATATAACCTAAGTAGAATTTCCGATCTTACATCATATGCTTCCTTAATTAGGATAACTATTTCTTAAAGGCTTTCATTAACTTTTATCACTATAGTTCTTAAATATTCATTGATGATATTAAGATTTTAATACAAAAAAACTATGCAATCCACCTTTTCTGTACAATTTTTTTTTTCTTTTTTATATCAGTTTTTTACTTTGCTTTTATATGGCTGAATAATATCTAAATTTATTTAGATGAGAGAGGTTATCTTTTACATATTTTTGTCAATAATCCAAAAGGCATGAATTTTATAATAAATATTTTTTAGAGAAAATAATAGAAGAAAAAAGTATAAAAATATTATTTTTATAAAATAAATTTTGTTTATGTATAAGTTCATTTATAATTTATAATTTATTTCATTTAAATTTTTACTTTTTAATATGTATATAAATTAATTTTAACTTATTAAAATATTCTTTTTATAAAATCTCATGATATAAAATTCGTCTAGTGCATTAATTGAAAGGTGTCATCGTTAAAAGTGTTCCTCTTGAAACCAAAAGGTAAAACCATGTATCACTCCTTCTTAGTTTTTATAAAGTTTGTGCAAACTGTGCTGACACATAGATTGGAGTTGTTACTTTTCGAACAAACTTCCCTCTGTGGTAAAAAAATCAAAACAAAAATAAAAGATAGATGTTCATACTTGAAACTCGTTTAATGAAGTTAGAAAGACGTGATCTTGTGCATTTGGAATAAGTGATGTGCTAAAAGTGTATTAAGTCCTAAAGTGCAAATTTTTCTCTTTATTTTGGCGAAGATTTTTAACAAAGCATCTCCTTGACTTTAATTTTCATATTTACACCAAAATATATATATATATATATATATATATATATATAATTTTATTTGTCAATAAAAAATAATTAATTAAATAATACAACATTTTAAGTATCCTACTCCTTATATAAAACTTATAAAAATAAGTGCATGTTATTAAAGTACATTTACGGCCATCACATGAAAAGGGCTTATTATAAACTAAATAATCAAGATAATGATTTGTTAAAGAATCTAACATAGATTATATATTAATAGTAATTTGATAATGATTTATTAAAAAATGCCTAAATAAATGTAACAAATAAAAAATCTTGTTAAAATAAGATTTGAAAGACTCTTATAGTATTTTAAAAGATAGACTTTAAACATACTTCAATTTTATAAAATTAAATTTTAAAGATAAAATTTATATTTATTTATATATTTTAAATTTTATTTACATCTTATTGATGTACAATTTCTAACACATACAATTTTTCTAAATTTTTATAATAATAATAATTAAAAGATAAAAATAAATAAAATCATCTTATATTTTACTTATTTATATAATTTTTAATTGATCTAAATAATTTTTAATCTTTTACTTTCTCTCTATCCAAACTAAACTAGCAGAAAAAGGATCTGTCACTGACATGGAAGGAAAAGCCAAATATCTATATACAGAACATATATCATTTCATCAAGTCTTGTTGCAGACAACGTGCTGCTGCAAGTCATGCCCATAAAGCTCACCACCAGTCACTTCCGTACAAATAAATGCCAACGTATGTTATTCTGAACACACAATTGTACAAATACTTTTCTTCATAAAAAAAAGTTCAGATAAGACCTTATAATTATCGAACTTCAAAAAATATGCATAATCAATACACTTAACTTTTGTAGAAATTATTTTATTCAACTTCTTCAAAAGTTAAACGGATATATTTATTTAACTTGAAAAAGAAACGAATTTTAACAGTTTATGAATTTTTAACAGATTATGTATACTCGACTTTCTTTTTTCTGACTGAGGAATCTTTAATATGAAAGTAATTGCTACTAGCATATGTAAATAAGGCTGAGTTAAGCATTTTTGTAAGCACTGACGAAAGAATGCAGAAATAAGAAGCGAAACAGCAATATCTGAATGACTACCATCGAAGAATGTTCCATTTAAATGTGTTCCCTCAACAATCCATGATATGATCATATGGACAGAAAATCCCATAAGGACACCAATGCCTGGGAATATGGGGAAACAAAATTACATATGAACATTAAACAGTGAAAACAAAACCAGCAAGGACCCAAGAAACCCGCAATGATGCTTATTATCTCAAGGGCACTGCAAATTGTCACATTGTCCATTCACAATGTGAGATGGTAGAAGTACTCCATGCAAAATTTTAGGAAAATAACGGAAAGACTAGAATCAGTGGCTTCATTCTGGTTATGTACCTCATCATCCAAAAACTCTTTGCAAGGCTCCTCTATAGGAAAAAAATTGTGAGCCCCCTCCCTTTCCGACCAGCTCCAACTCCTCGCCCAATCGAACAAAAAGATAATGTAAATATACAGTCTTGGAGTTGACATGACAAGCAACATTGAACTGTTAGTGCATGAGGCAAATCAGTCAGAGTTTTTTTAAGAGATCGAAGATGATTCCATTCCATTCCCAGACTCTTCACCATTTGCAAAAGATGAAGGATTCCCTTGGCTGCGATTCTCCTCACTACCATTTGCGCGAGATTTCCCAGGCCTCACTCTAATATTGTTACCCAATGGGAAAGGCTCCTGCAGCGATAGATTAGATTAATATTGCCTCTGGGGTATATCATATCAGCAGAAAAAAATAGTACAATTAGGTACCAAGCCTTCTATATATCCTTATCCCAGTTTGTTAAATGCACTTAATGCTCGAAACAGTCGAAACAATAGATTGCCTTTTATAGCCATTAAAGTCACCAGTGAAAGTATTCCTTCAAAAAACTTTCTTGCCACACCCAATGCATGTTAACATTAAATATCAAGCAATAAGTTTTGACGTGGGAAAGCCCATTATTAACACCCACTTTACTTGAATCAGCAACTAATATATTAACGGAAACATCAGGAAAATAGTTACATCTAAAGAACAAGCTGATTTACCGGATCGCCAGCATTTGGGCCATCTGTATGGAAAAGAATAGGGCGGCAACGTTTATCTTCATTCATCAGGCTTGAATTCTGAAAATGAGCAATGAGAGCAGCTTTTCCTTGAATTCGGGCATATGCGAGGACTGCTACCTTTTCACTGTTGAACTTCTCCCATTTTTTCCCGTTAAAGGCCTGCACAATATTCCTTATCTATTAAATATATAAACAGATAAACACACAACTCATATCCCAGATAATTAAATCAAATTAGGATTACAAATAACCTTGTGGAATGGAATAATTTGACCAGGATCAATCATATTGATGAATGCATAGCCAACATTACATTTGTTCTGCAACCATTAGTAGAATTTACTTAGAAACACATTTATGATTTGCTTCCTTTAGGGAAAGAGTCAAGCAACTAGCAACTCCAGAAAAATACTTGCCTTGAAATCAATTGGCAAATACAGAAAATCATATGTTCCTCGACATTGTTCATCAATGGCAGCAAGAAGCATCTTTGAAGTATACCTGCCAAAATATTTAAACAAATATAAAAAAGAGACAAACAGAAAGGCCACTGCAAAAGAATAGGCATGCTTCAATCTTTGTAAAATTTGTTAAATCTGTTATGGAAAACCAATTAATCAATATTAAGGCTACAGGCAAAAAATCACAGGCGTCTAAGCAAGCAAAAGAGGGACGGCATTCGTATGGCTAATGCACCAAAATTGAAAGGAAACAAACCAAACAAGCAATTGCCAATGTAACTTATGATAACTTTCTTTGGTAAGATAAGCAATAAGTGGTAACAGCATAAGCAGCAAAATTTACAAAAAGATAGGGAGATAATTGGCATACTTATTGGGAATATTTTTTATCATGAGCGTTGTTCGGCTGTCATCACCACGTAATATGCGGCCTAGGTCAAGTTCGTACTGTTTCTTATCTGCATTGTTGTTAGTGTTTGGTTCGTTTCTTCGAGGATAGAGGTTTCTCATGCGTTCATTGCTAGAATCAAATTTAGAAACCAAATTCATGGGAAGTCTCCCAGGTAAAACATGTGATAATTGCTTAGGAGAGCCTTGCCCAGTATTTGATGTCAATTCTGTACCATTCCCACTAACATGAGAAAATATGTTGTGAGAAGCAGGAGGATGCATCTGCCAGCTACCATGAAAGCCGGGACTTCCCACAGAACCCAATCTAAAACCAGAACCATCAGGTGACTCTCCCAAGTAAGAATGTTGTCTTTCCCAGGGTGAGGCTGTAACAACCGGTGCTGATCCCACTTGATGGTCTATATGTGATGCTCTCAGCACATGGGGAGGTGTTCTAGGAAAGCTGGGTATCTGTGGAAGACATGGAGAACCAGCACCATTAACGAAGGATGGTGTTTTCTGCCAAAGCATGGCATTTGAAGGAGGTTGTTGATGCAAGTTGGAGCCATTCCACATATGATAAAGTCCATGATTGGAGCGGTTTCCATTTCCTGGATATTCAAAATAAAACAAAGATTTCACATACCAGCATTCAAATATAGAACTACTGAATTCATATTTGATATTGGTTCAGTGTACAATTTCCCAGCATCTTCAACCACTTACAAGGTGATAGAAAAACTGACTTCATGATCAACAATCAAATTGGACTGCTTAAATCACAGGCAAGTCTAAATTCACCCGGGTCAATATTTTGACTCTCGGAGTATTTTTGGGTGTCATTAAAACAATGAAAATATTCAAAATCCGAGAATCAACATCAAAATCAACAGTCAAGCTCATTGTTATAAGGTTGTAAATTCCTAGGATGCCATCAAATGTGAACAATGTTCAACCTTTGCAACAAATTGGTCCCTTATCACAATTTTCTACACACAGAAACATTTCAAAACTGTTGTAAATAAAGGAAGCATTTACACGGGGTTTTCTTAGCACGTTAAACTTACCTCCTGCATTAAACTCTGCTAGGTTCCCAGTTGAATTTATTCCCTGAATGTGTCTGCTCTCAGATGATTCCGTTGATCCATTTCCAATATTGGCAGCCATGTTAATGGTACTTGAATAGTTGTAAGGACTGCCATTAGCTAAACTATCACGATATTCAGGTAAAGAATGAGGATGGAACCTCGAAACAGATGCAAATTTCATAGCGTCAATAGTGTTACTGGACTCAAAAACACCAGATACTTTTCCAGTAGATGCCCCTCTTGCGGTCTTGTGAATGTTAGAATTCATATTAAATAGTGAGTTATCAATGAAAGCAGGTAGCTGTGTTGCAGAATGAAATCCTTGATTATATCCATTTTCCAAGCTGCCAGCAGATGCAATAAATCTAGATGACACTCCTGCTGTAAGTTATGTCTAGTGAGACCAAGACCATATTAGGTTTATGAGGAAAAATAGACAAGTGAATTCAGACCAAATCATACCCTTATGTCTTAAGGAAATGTTGTCACTAAGACTATGACCAAGATCAGGTTCATCTTGTCCCTTCTGAGACTGCTGCATCATACTACAAAAGCAAGGTTTCCACAATTGTCAAGATGTTATCTTTTCATCAAGGTGGTTCCAAACAACTATACGTATCAACCTCTAAAAGTAGATAATACTATTAAAGGTGACGAGAATAAATATGGAGATTCAAAATAAGACCTCATAAACAATACAGGTTAAGATTGACACATTTTTAAAGTACAAAAAAATTGCAAAAGTCAATATATTTAGATAAAAAAATTAAATAAAAAAATAAAGAAGAAGCAGTAGCCACCATGTTGCAATCATGGGATGGCCGGGCTCAAGCTTAATGTGCTTCCCAGCAAAGCAGATCCCATTCAATGCACGAAGAGAAGCTTCTGCAGCTCGAACATCATAAAATTCGATAAATTTGACTTGATTCAATTGTGGATATTCATAGATCTGCAAGTACAGAGATAATATTTAAGATACTTGTACCATTACAAAAACAAAAAAAATGGATGAAAACCAACAGGAACAACTCACATCTCTAATTTCTCCATAAAACCCAAATATCTGTTTAAGTTCATCATTCAATACAGATGAATCAAGATCAGATATCATCAGTGTACCATGGCCAATATCTTTCTCTGGAGCATTGCCCTGATATGTCATCAAATAAAGATATATCTATAAGCAAATCATCAAAGATACACACAAGCAATTGAACAAGTAAAACCTATGCCTGTAATAATAAATGATAAGATGAACCATGGAAATATAAACTTTACCCAAATGAAACAAGGAAAAGGAATTATGCATAGATGAGGTTAATGACATCGTTACCTTTGGAATTGAGTAATGTATATCTAGCTTCCTAGATCTCAATGACCTATTTTGAAGTGCCTTCATTGCATTTTGTGCTGCCCTTAGATCATAATATGAAATCATAACAAACCCACGATGCTTGCAAGCAGTGTATATGGTTCGAATATCTCCATATTGCTGCCAGAACAAACAAAATAGTCCATTTTTACATTCCATCGTTAGTGGTATGAAATGCTTCATGAAAACTCTTAAGATAGCAGTCACCATAATAAATGAATAAAGGTTCACCTCAAAGAGAGCCTTAAGTTCAGAGTCTTCAACATTACTATTGATGTTTCTAACAAAAAGTGTTCTAGAAGATTGTTCACCAAAAGGAATTTTTCCTTTAGAGGCTCCAAAGTAATCAGGATCTTCATCAATGAAACTGGTTCCCTTTCCAGGAATTAGAAGTTCATCTCCTTCCAATTCCATGCCTCCACTGCTGCTGAACAAATCAAAATCTTCAAAATCATCATTCATTCTAGCACGAGTACTGCATCCTAACTCGTTAGTGACTCCAGAAAAAAGGTCATCTTCATCAGGAAGGAGATTTCCAATAGTGTCAGCCTCAATTTCTCCTAGAGATTTATGTGGTTCTTCCTCAGGAAGGGAACCAACAGTAATGGGTTGACCAGATGACATTCCATTCCCCAATAACCTCACTGCATTAAGATATAAAGTAAAATCACAAAATCTATAACAAGTAGATAATTTTCTTAGTTTCATACTTGGTGGGACTTGGTGAGGGAAAGGTGCCCTACTTTGTTGTGCTACTTCACAAAAGATAACACGCATATATTCTGCTATGATAAATTGCAATAGATGGCAAGCAAATGAATGTAAATAGAAACTTGTCTATAAAGTACTACAAACTGTAAAAGAAATCAGAACAAGATAATGCTACAAGACACAATACATGCATGCAAACCATATTACCATCCTAGAAACAAATTCTTACACTTTTGGCTAAACACCTCAGACAGCGAGCTTGAAAATAGACTACTTTCACGTGAGGCAGCATTGGTGACAATCTTGCTCCCAATTAGACCATATGAGCTAGATGCTGGCTGCCTATGCACATTAGACCATGACCTTTTAGTATAATTACGGGATTCAGTGGAATCCTTCAGCATCTCTATAGTGCCTGCTTCTCTGCCAAAATGTAGGTCTCCTGTAATTTCCCCAGATAGAGTAGTATGAGAGATTGGCAAGCCAGATTGTCCATTTGTTGAACGGGGTGATGAAGTATTCAAAATAGAGCCAGGTGATGCCGTCATTTCACTCTTGCCTGAAAATTTAAATATAGAAATTACTATATCGAGAAACTAGTGACATATCCAGTAGATAAATGATTTGCTTATTGATGTAAGACAAGCAAACAAACATAAATATACAGATATTACATTATTATTACTTAGCAAAAAAAAAAACAGTAATTTCATAATAAAATTAATGCAAAAATCATATTAACCTTCAAATCCAGCAGAGCACAGAATCCAAATTCATGATTAGCATTAATTGTCCCAGCCATAGCACAATAAAAATGTTTTCCAGACCGAGGTATTTAATTTATACATTCAATAAAAGACATTAATTTATTAAAGTTTGCAGCAATTAGATTGCTACAATAAAAAGAATAAAAAATATTAATTTTAGATGATGCCAATGCCAATTACTTATTACAACCTAAAAATGTTTGCAATGTTGATGAGTGATATTCATTATTCCAGAACAAGCCAAAAAACTACATATTGTTTTCAGCAAAAGAGTGAGAACAGTAAGGGTTAAAAAAGACAAATCAATAATTATTATCACCAATCCCCATAAAGTGAAGTAAATATACCAGTTTGGGAATTTAAGACAATGGCTCGAACTAAAGATACTTGTTAGCAACATTAGCAATCATTTATTCTGAATGCAAACTGGAACATTTAAAAAGAAATTGAAACAGAAAATGGGAGAAATATTGCTTTGAAATGTACAGCTGCATTTCAATTGAGACATGATATAGAACAGAAATATATACGGAAAGATTCTTCAAAAATTAACATGTTCAAACTCAATGATAGTTAATAGCCAATTTCTAAACTGGAGCATAAAACAGTTCACTCATTAACTATCTCTTAGCAAATCTATTTGGTGCATTAATGATGCAATTGACACACAGCTAAACCAGCAGAACATAAGAAACCGTTTTGAACAAATAACAACTATTAGTTGGTCTCACCCTGTATAAAATGGTCATGAATAGATTTTGGCTTCCGTAATCCAATATTCTTCTGCCCAAAAGTTAAACACATGTTTAGCATCAAGGCCATGGAGAACAAGACAAATTGATAACATAATGAGAAAACCGAAGTCTTTTTTTATCATAAGAAAACTGAAATTTAAAATGTAAGATGTTCACGGAACTGATAATCCTTAAAACGATGACGAAACGGTTATAAACTTCGGATAAAAATTAATCTGAGGCGTTGTGACAAAATTTTAGAAAACACGATGAGGCAGTTAGCATAATAATTACCTCAGAAGCATAGGAAATGTCATCCAAAAAGTGGGATGAGGCAGACACACCCCTCTTCTCCATTATTTCAGAAGGCATCCTGTAGCTGTCCAGGAAATACTGAAAGCCTCCTCCCTTGCTAGCTTTGTTAGGCTCTATCCCAGATCATCCTGCGTTAAGTTCAAGGTCATTCGCTTGACAAAAGGAAGGACAGATAACAATGAACATGGCAACTCTATAAAAAATAACTGCTACTGGCAGAAAGAAAAACTCAGACCCATAAAATATCATGTATCATCACAATTACAACATACCAACATCACCACCACCCCTTCACCCCTGAACAAATAAAGAAAAGAGTGGGAAAATGGACTATTGAAAACCCTACCAGAAACATCACCTATATTCAATTGTGAAATTAAAAAAAAAAAAAAAAATAGTATAAAACTAAGCCACAAATAGTTGCATCTTCAACTAAACACTACCAGAAGGAAGGAGAACACAGGATGGTATTAGGAAAAGAAAAACGCTCGCTGTTTACCTACCAACGACCTAACACAGTTTGGCCATTCGCTCGCCAAAAAAATCAAAGAAAAACCATCCATGGAAATTAACACAAAAAAAAAAAACATTTAACTGTAACGACAGCTCTCCCTTTGTTTTCACACAAAAAAAATAAAAAAATACAGAAAACAAAACGTCAAGCTTAAGTTTATAGTACTCCAGCTATTCTGCCACAAAATTACACATATGGAGAGGGAATTTCACAGCGAAAGCCTCAAACATTAACAGATCAAGAGATAAAACCAAAATTTCAGAGAAGCCATAATCTGAAAACACCAACAGATCAAAAACATGAACACCAAAGAAATTCTCATCTCACGGTATACTCATAACAACTACTTCCACAAAAGTGAAAAACTGTTCAACCCCCCAAACAAAAAAAGGAAAAACAAAAACACACGATAAACACAAACCATAACTTTTCTAACAAAACAAAAATTTGCACCTTCTGGATTGGAACCCAACCTCGCTAGCAGAGAAACTCCAAAAATCCCACCTCCACAAAATTCCCCACACTCCTCATCCAGAACAAAGAGAAACGGACAAAAAACCGAATCTCTCAAACGCCCCAAAGCACCGGAATTTCAGAAACAAGAGATCCCACGCTCCCCCCCGCAACAGGAACCTCCTTCCCTTTGCATTGCAATCTGAGACGCTGAGAAAAGGAAAAGCCACGAATAATTATGCAGAAATGGCTCCTTCAAACGGAGCCGCAAACAAAATAAACCCAATTCGAAGGTGCGACCGGGGAAATGGAGGTTGCGAAAAACTCCGGCGAGGAAGAGCGAATTCCCGGCGAGGAAGGCTCGCCGGCGGTCGCTCTCTGGTTTGGAGAGAAAAAACAGACAACGCAACAACAGAGGTGTTTTTTAGTCTTCTGACAGAGAAAGAGAAAGGAAAGGGTGTTAGTTGGCTTTGAAATGCAAAATACAAGAAATAAATTAATAAAAAATAATAAGTAAAAATGAAAACAAGAAATGTGGAAGGAGAATAAATAGGCGTAGAGATAGTGTGGAACTTGTAATGACAACAACAATCTTTAAATTTTTATTTATTATATTTTATAGTGAAAAACAACAAGATGAAAGTTGAAACCTCTCTTTTATATCTGATGAAAGTCTGTCCATTGGTCTTAACTTGGAAAAGTGAGATTTGTAAAATTTATACACTTATATTTACTAATGTTTACTTTTATTACAGTATTTTTTTCTATATTTTCTTCCATAAATGCTTTCTTATTCTGAGATGTCGTTTTGCGAACAATAAATAATTTGTTTACTTTAAATATCTGTATTTTAGAGTGTAAAAAATTTGATAACATATATTTTTCTTACATCAGATCATATATTATATTGGAACCAAAGTTGTTACATCCTAATTATGAAACTGTTGAAAAAAGATGAGAGAACTGTTTCTCTTTTCTTTTTTTATTATTAAAACGGAACTGTTTGTTTTGCTGATGAGAGTGAAACCGTTAATTATGTAATAATTTGTCTGCACGCATATCTATGTTTTATTTTTCATGTTTAATTCATGCATTGGATGATCTATTTTCCTGGTTTTAAATATATAACATTATGTTTTCTAAAATGTAAATAAATTTATTTGCTATTTAATTTTTAGAGTTCCCTTTCTTCGATTCTCTTGTTATTATTATTTCTGAAAATCGCAAAATTTTAGTAGACATGGATAAAAGAATTTGAATTCGTGGATATATGCGAGGGGATATTAAATAGATATTTTTAATAAATATATTATAATTATTTAACTATCTGTTTATCAAATGAATATATTTGTAAATATTCGTTATCCATTAATGATTATTTATAGATTTTATTTAAATATTATTTTTTAAATAAGAAATCAAAATAACATTTTAGTAAAAAGAATAAAAATTCAAGATTTTTTTAAAATTTAATTTTATATAGTTCTAACTTTCTATTTAGACTCATAAAATTGAAGTTAACTCTACAAATTTATTCTTTTAAATTTATATCTTAGTGTTTGAATTCCTTTCTAAAATTTTAATTTTATTTAGATTAATATTTCAAGAAAAATTTTATTTAGATTAATATTTTAAGAAATTAAATATGTTTTTAGTTCATAAATTTTAAGATAAAATTAAAATTAGTCTTTTTTAAATTTTTAGATATTTTAGTTTTGATGCATTTTATTTTTTGGATTTTACAAATAAATATATATATATATATATATAGTCATCTTAAATTAATAATTTTAATATTTTTAACATGTTAAATGATGTTTAAAATTGATATTTGAATTAAAATATGTTAAATAGTCTAAATAATTTAAATTTTAACCTAAAATATCACTTGATATGTCACAAAAAAATTTAATGTATTAGATCAAAATGACTATATTAATTCATTTATATTATATCAAAATATTATGTTAACTCATTTATAAAATTTGAGAATCAAATAATATTTAAACAATGAATTTTAATTATTTCCTATTAAGATTTAAAAATTAAAAATATATTTAATCTAATAATATTTTCATTTGAATTATTTCAAATATTTTTATAAACAATTCTATTTAAAATTAAAAAAAATATGAAAATATCATGGTTAAATATCTAAATACCCCTAAAGATAAAACAATAAAAATCGTTAATATTTTAACAAGTAATCAGGTCATGAAACAATTATGAAGCCAATTTTTTGGACAGAGAAGTAACCGTTAAACACTATCTGTAATGAACCAGACCCGCTTGTGTTTCTATGCATGTCACAAAATAATTGTTATATAAATGTTTAAAATATATTATCGTGTTCTATCCAGAGAATAATGGATTTTTGTATTGAAAAGATAAAATGTTATCCTTAGCATGGACATATTTTTTTTCTTCTTTTAGTCAGACATGAACTGTTGTATTTATTCACAGGTATTTTTTAACTTTCAAAGTAAGTATACAATAAATTGTTTCTAAATTTTTTCTACTGAATATCGCCTAAATTACTATTTCAGAAATAAAAGTATTATGTCAAAATATTTTTCACGTATTAAAAATTTAGTAAAATCATAAACATATATTTAATAAATTTTAAGTAATTACTGGACACATTTAATAATTTATAAATATTTTAAGAAAAACGAATTTAATAATTTTTAATATTTTAATTCATTAAATTATATTAAATTTATTAATATCAATCTTGTATATAAGCAAAATGATAATGAATAACTAACTTAAAAAGTGAACAAAATACTTTGACCTATGAATATTTATTTGTATACCATATTAATGAACTTTCCTACTTAATTAAGAGAAAAAATATTTTTTTTGTTTTAATTTTTTCGTTTTCGTTCAAAAACTGTCTTAATATTACAATTAAAAAAGACACACATTTCTTTCTATGTTTACTAAAAGTATTATTTTCATTACATAAAGGATTAATGTTATTAAAAATATTCCATGTAAAGTTTAATTTTAAGTTATATAACTATATTTTAATGGAACAATCCCTTCTCATTTATTGCACATTAAGTGTAAACTTTTGTAGGAAAAAATATATACATTCTTTAATAATTATTTCCTCCATTAAAAAATACAAATGATTAGTTTTTATATTTCCCATGAAGAAATAAATGCATTTAGTATGTATTATTCTGAATATTTTTGAATTTCTTAATTACATGAATATATATTAAATACTTTGTAGGTTTGGAATATTTGATACATTTAATTAATAATTTGAATAATATAAAAATTAAAATTTTACATTTATTGAAAATATGTAATAATGTTTTAAAATTTTAATAATAATACAAATTTCCATGTGAACGATTAGTTAAATTAATAAATCTTTTAACTTTTTCATCACACTTTCTTAAATATATTATTTATTTAAGAATATCTGAGGCAAAACTTTAATTTAAATTTTTAATTTCTTTTAGTGAATCTTTTGGTGTGACAAAAAATTAGGGGTGACAACATGGGTTGGGCTCAACGGACCAGCCCGTCAGTCCGTAGGAAAGAGATAGGTTGGATTAGGATCTTCAACCCGTAGCCTGTTTCAACCCAACCATGGGTTGCATTACGGGTTGGTTGTAGGTTGCTCCGTAACTCATGAGTGCAAAAGAAATTAGGTTGGTAGGTGTGGCACGTGAGTGCAAATCGCACTCCTACACAACAACCTTTACCCTCAAAAGTCTCTCACTCGCACAAGTACAACACAATAACCCTTGAACCCTTGACAGAGAGGAAGCTCACGATGTTTGCGCCCACAACAACCTAGAAAGCTTTAAAGACATGGTGGTCACTGACGGAGGAAGAAGTAAGTTACGAGTCACAATGGTCATTGACGGAGGAAGAAGCGAGTCGCGTCCACTACTTGTCATTGACGAAGACGAAGGTCTTGGCATTGACGGCTAGCCACGACGGTGATGTGGTTCGTTTTTACAGTTTTTGAAAAATTTCTCCCTTTTTGCTCTAATCGTTCATTGACATTGGTCAATCATAGTAATGGCGAAAACCCTCGACACTAAACTAACCCTGGTAGCCGCAACTATGAAACCCCCCACTGTAGTTCAATTGTTTCAGTGTGAAATAAGCTTGACAAATTTTGGTGATGTTTTTATTGCTTGATTCCTTGTGATGTTTTGGGAGTATTGAATGATTATGAGAATGTTAGCTAAATTTTGTTTCACATTTTTTTAATTTTCAATATTAACTAAAAACCCATTTTTTTATTTTTTTTGAAAATAAATTTATTCACCCAGACGAAATTGGGTGTTGACAGCTGCCCCTCTTTACTTAGATTTTATTAGATAATTTGAAATTTTGACTTTTTCATATTATCGTAATAAAAGATAAGTAAAGATAAAAACACTAATTTCGTTCGGGTTTCAAAAGAAGACAAATTTGAAGACAAATTTGACCATACCAAGTAGAGGGTCTCGGTTTGACACACTAATTCTTTTTGTTTTTTTTTTTTTACTTTTTGAAAAAACCAAATTAGACCAATCCCGTTGAGAGGGTTTATTCAAAAGATTCGGTGACCATTACCATGTGGAGGGCCTCGATTTGAATTTTTTTTTTTTAATATTTTTTTGAGAAAAAATTAGACCAATCCCGAGGAGAGGGTCTATATCCAAAAGATTCAGTGACCATTACCATGTAGAGGGTCACGATTTGACAAACCATATTCTTTTTGTACTTTCACTTTTTGAAAAAGAGATTAGACCAATCCCGAGGAGAGGGTCTATATCTAAAGGATTCGATGACCATTACCATGTAGAGGGTCCCGATTCAAAAAAAAAAAAACAATGACCATTGCCTCGCAGATGGCCTCAATATGACATAAGAAATTAATGACCATTGCCTCGTAGAGGGTCTTGATGTAAAGAGATCGATGACCATTGCCACGTAGAGGGCCTCGATGTGACATAAGAAATAAATGACCATTGCCTCGCAGAGGGTCTTGATGTAAAGAGATCGATGACCATTGCCTCGCAAAGGGCCTCGATGTGACACAAGAAATCAATGACCATTGCTTTGAAGAGGGTCTTGATGTAAAGAGATCGATGACCATTGCCTCGCAGAGGGCCTCGATGTGACATAAGATATCAATTACCATTGCTTTGTAGAGGGTCTTAATATAATGAGATCGATGGCCATTGCCTCACAGAGGGCCTCGATGTGACATAAGAAATCAATGACCATTGCCTTGCAGAGGGTCTTGATGTATAAAAAGAGAATCTGAATTTTACTTTTGAAGTGTTGACAAACATTGCGTGTATGTCTAACATTGGTGAGACTTAAAAAAAAATTATCATTGTTGACTTTTTTTGAAATGATTTTCAATGATTTTGTGGATTATGATGGATGACATGTTATGATTTTCTTTTTGAACCTATATGATGATGCATACATGGATGCGTGGATGCATGGGTGGAATTTGCTTTTTTTCATTTTCCTTTTTAATTTGAGAGCAAGGAAAACAAGGCTTAGAGGCTAGAAAAAAAACTGTGAGGCCAAACAAAATTGGGTTTAGGGGCCAGTGTGGAAACTGGGTTTGAGGTTAGTGTGAAATCTAGGCTTAGGAACCAGTATGGAAGTTGGGCTTGGGGGCCAGTGTGGAAACTAGGCTTGGGTGTTGACTATCAAGAAGTTTGAGTTGACCATGTAGTTGTTTATTCATGAAGTTGATGTACTCAATGCATATATGGATGATGGCTTGGTATGATGCATGAAATGCCTTATGTGTGAATTTTCCTTTTGTATATTTTCGAAAACAAATTCGAATTGACCCCCATTTCATTGTTATTTCGAATTCATGGAATCATTCTACTTTGAATTTTTTTAATTTTTCAAATCATTTCTTTGGTCTAATCAGTTATCTAACAAACACTTTTTTAATCATTTTTTTGAAACACTATTTGAATGACATGCATGAAATTGCCAAGGGCTTGAAAAGGTTTGGATGAGGTGATGAAGATTAACTAGGGAGTTGCCCCAATTTGAATTGGTCTTGGGACACAAAATGTGTTTGGCTTTCCCAGTTATGGATGGTATGAAGAAAATGATTGGGATTTAAAAAAAATTGCCCCTAGTGTGAGAGCCAAGGATGGTCTTAGGGTGCAAAAGCGTGTTTGACTTTTCCCAAAAGAGGAGATTAAAAAAATGACGGGGTCTTCACAAGTTGCTCCTGATGTGATCACAGTCTTCAATGTAAATAAATGCTCCAATTCAAAATGAATGATGGGAATATATGAATCACAAACAAAGTGACTGCCCCAGTTTGGGTTTGGGATTGATAAAGATGGACTATGTTAAGGTTGGTCAAGGTTTAGGCTTAGAGCGGAGGATACTGTATGAGCAAAAATGGAATTTCATGATGAATGAATTGAAAGGGGACAACCGAAGTTTAGCTTAATTGCCTGATTGTGCATGCTAATTTTGTAGTTTTGAAAACATGTCAACCAAATATAAACTGCCCCAGTGTTTAAAAGAAAATCTCTGAACACACTTTTTTAATCTTTTTTTTATAATTTTTTTTAGAACAAACCTGTTAGCAAATCAAAATTTTCCTTTAAATAAAACCTTCGAAAGATAATCTTTGATCTGTATGGACTTTATTAGGCTTGTAATATGGCCAAGGCTAGGGGTATGGAAATAAATGATAGTAAAGGCCCAAACAAGTGATGTGAGGATTGTTTCAACAAGGATCTTTGAATACTGTTTCATTCAGAATTTGTTTGACTTCATTTCGTTCACCTTTTTTTTCTTTCTATATTTTGACATTTTATTCTCATTCTTTAAACTTTTGCTTCTTTTTTTTTCTATATAACCATGTCATTTCTTTCTTTCTTTTTTTTGTTGATATTTTTGTATTGGTGAACTACAAGTCGGATGAAACAAATGCAAACATTATGTCAATCCTCAGTGGGAGGGTGATCCTTGTTTATGGTAATTTGAAAGAAATTTTTTGGAAGGCTCAAATTGGGTAGCAAAGGATAATTACTTTTGTTTTTTTTTCTGGATAAAGAAACATGGCCACACATCATTTCAAAACATGATTGTTTTTTCTAAAAAAAATTAATTCACAAGAAAATAATTGATTTTATCTTACAGGATGCCCCTTGTTTGGTTCTCTTTTCTCACTTTCTTTGTCTTATTTTTTGCCTAGACTGTCCTTCAAAGTTGTTAGTCTAGTGAACTTTTCTTCCTTTTGTTTTTCGGTGTATTCAGAGAATTTATGGTAATCCTTTTTAAGATATGTGTCCCCTTTATGATAATTCTCCATGGAAAAGAAAACAAGGTTTATGGTGGAAGAGAGATGGAAAGGAAAATAGATTTGAGCAATTTCATGTATGCAAGACTATATGATGCTTCAAAAGACATGACAACAAACAAAATTTTATTTCTTTATTCAACAGACTGATTTGACCAAAGAATGTTTTATTATTTTTCATCATTTTTCACAAGAAAGATTCCAAGAATTTGGTGATAAGAGAATTCGGAAACAATTTGAACTTATTGTAGTGTAATTTTATTTTTTTAAATTTATGTTGATGCATGCTATGTGTTTGAATCTTTGGATAACGTATCATGAATGACCACGAAATGGAATGCAATGCATGTTTGTTGTGCCTCACATGACACCACTTATTCACATGATATGCTAATGAAATGTATGTTTATGGCTAATAATGGTGTGATTGTGATGCATTTATTATTATATACAAGGAAAGGTGAGGGTAAATGACGCAAATAGTCTCCCTTTAGTGTCTCTATTTAACACGGGTTTGATGCTTAAAGTTCTAAGGGAAAGTATATGTGCTCACAAGGATAGTTCCCTAATACCTAAATATCAAGGTCACTAGAGCTATGGCCTACTTCATGGCATTTCCCACGACAGTTGGTAAACAACAAGAAGTGGGAGTACCAATGAAGCAAACAAACTCTAGTTGGGGTTCTCACAATGACCACTTGGGAAGTACATCCACTGTGACACTGCTACACAATCCCCTCTAATTCTAAGCAACTCAAACCCGGGTATAGGGCCCCACTCATGTAATGAATAAAATGTGTGTGTGTGAAGGGAGAACACAATGTATACCTAAACCCACACCTGACAATTATTCCAAATACAAAAATTAAGAAGAATATACACATACAATTATTCTAAATATAAAAAAAACACATACAAAAACAATAAGAAAGAAAAAATATGAAGAAAAACCACATCAATTTTGCACATCCAAATAAATGGTCTAACTCTCTAGCATCCCCAGTGGAGTCGCCATCTGTCGCAACCGAAATCGCGACGGGACGACGAACCAAAAAATAAAATTTGTAAAAACAGAGTTTGGAGTCGCCACCATAGTTATTATAGGAAACTATGGAAAACCATAAAAAAAAAGCAAGGTTTGCGAAAAACCAGATTTTGGGTAGGGGAGTCGGTTACGTGTAAGGAAGGTATTAGCACCCCATAACGTTCGTCCTAAGACGGTACCTTTAATTAAATGTGCAAAAGTTATGTAGTTTTTTCAAAATATTTAATTTTTCCCAAAAACATTAATAAAAGAATGTACAAAAAATAACAAAACTATTTTTTTTGATTTTTTGGGCCCGACAAGGATTAATCCTCACTCCTACGTATCTCCATGTGAATGGAGAATCAGGGTTACGTAGTTCTTTTTGAAAAATCTATTTGGAAAATTATTTGAAAATGATTTAATTTGTTTTATAATTTTGAAAATCTTTTTATTTAAATTTTAGTATTATTTTAAAATTGGTGTCACGCAACGCGAGCGGCCGGATAGACACTTCAAATAAATTCTTTTTTTTGTTCTAATCTTTTATTTTTTATTTTTTTAATCATTTATAAATTTTTAATATTTTTTTAAAAATTATTTTAGAGTAGTTGTGGATGTCATTGCGACGTGAGCAACCAAATAGATATAAAAAAGTAAACAAAGAAAGTTATATTTTATTTGTAGATCATCTGTATATATTTTTTTTAAAAAAAGCAAAAGTCTAAATTGGATATCATGCGACGCGAGCAGTCGGGCAGACAATAAAGAAAGGGGAAAAATATTTTTTATGTTTAAAAAAAAAGAATGAAAATTGAAATAAAACTAAATCAAAAGATGAAAGAATTGAGAGTGACGTACTTTAAAAGGTTTCAATATCTCCTCACCTTTTCTCTTTTTTTTTCTTCCTTTTCTAATATTTTTGTGTTTGTTTTTCCAATAGAGATAAAGATGAGAGGTGTCTATGTGGGTGGTAAAGAGAGGAAGAGAGAGTGTAGAGAATTTTTTTTCTTTTTTCTACCTCCTTCAATATGTTGAGGTGTGTATGTGGGAGTGGTGATGGGAAAGAATTAGAGTAGTGTATTGAATTTTTTTTGGTATGACAGAGTGCGTATTTATACTCACACCTTGCAATATCAATGCAATCCCAATCTTAATTGTAACGAACAATATAAGGAAGAAATTGGTCATGATAGCAACACATCATGAGAATCAAATCATAGTAAATCAGAGCACAAAATCAATATTGATTCTAACCATTAACAAATCAGAACACAAAATCAATCCCAATTAGTAATATTGATTATAACCATTTGAAGAAATATTTCTTCTAATTATTAGAATCATATCACTAATTTCTCTTCTAGGAACAAGGGTAAAAAGCAGGTTGAGTTGTTGGGCTCATGAGAAGGAGTGCGATAATTAATAACAAATTGGGCTCTTCCCTCTTTATTCCTTCTTTTTCTTTTTTCTTTTTTTTTTTAAAGTTGATGTTTGAAAATATTTTTGAAGAAAATTTTGTTTCACATATTTTTTATTTTCAATATTAACTAAAAAACCCTTTTTTTTCGAAAATAAATTTATTCACCCGGACGAAATTGGGTGTTGACAGTATACCTTGAGTTATGGCTCGAAATGACATCTCTTGAGTTATGGCTCGAGATGGCGGATGAACACGAGGAACTCTTGAGTTGTGGCTCGGGTTGGCGAGTGTTACCGGTATGAATGTGCACATCGTGGCGTGTACAGATGGGTCTAGTTAGATTGCCCTCTTCAGTAACAAGCTAACGAGTTTGGTAGTCTTGGGACGTTACGAATGTTATTCATATTGGGAACTCCGTCTAACATTATAGTGTGTGATCCGTAGCATGGTTTCCTGCACATGCTCTACCAGTTGTGGTTGGTAGGTGTGGCATCAAGACATCTTGAAGTATTCATCAAAAGACGTAGAACACGGATGACATGATGGTGGCCATGTGTGTGAAATCAAAGGATATGAGTTCCTTTGGTGTGATTGAAATTATATGAATTGTGTGCATATGTTTTATTTTGTTACCTCACCCTATCTGCTTGTGTTTAGCGATGATCGTGTACGCGATACACAGGAGTAGATGATGTTGTAGGTGGATCTGGTGAGGCCTAGAGACGGAGCAGGGATAGACCAGGATTATCATAGTTTTGATGATTTTACTATGTTTTGATTACATTGTAAACTTTATCAGACATGGATATTTTATGAGAATTTTATGAGCATGGACTTATGGTTATAAAGTTTCTTATATGATAATGGGAATAAAGTTTTAATTTTCCCGCGTTTTTGGGAATCTCAGTTATAATAAATGAAGTGTATTATTTATTTCTTTATTTTATTATTTAAATCCGTATATCCGGTCGGTATGTTACACATAACACATACCTAGTTCATCTTTGTTGGCACAAATAACCTAGATGATTTGGTGTTTGAAGATTTGATGAAGTTTTGATGAAGGTACTTGAAGCCATTACCTTGGAACATGTTAGAACCATGCTTACATTGATGGAGATATGGAGATTTGATGTTTCACATGTTGATCAAGCCTTGTATGTGTGCTCTCTATCTAGATTAATCATGGGGAAACCAAGCTTGAAAATTGTAATTCATGTTGTAGACCATTTTGCTTTAATTAGATGTATAGGGTCTTAGTTATGTCTTTTAATCTATTGAAATGTTTTTCAACAGGTTAAATGATGTCTTTTAATTTGTTGAATGAATTTTAAACAAATTAAAAGGTTAGCTGTAGTAGACTTAACTGAGACTTATTCAATTAGTTGATTCATTTTGTAATCGATTGATTTAACTTAAATGAAATCAATAAGTTGATTTGAAAATCAACCTGTTGAATTTCGTAATAATTTGACTATTAAAGTTATATTTTTCGGAAGAGAGTTGTGAAAACCATTTTTGAGTGCAAAATCTTTTTGGAAACTATGGAATTCTCTCTCTTTTTGTGATCATACATAGTGCAACTGGTGAAGATTGATCTTGGATCATTCTTAGAGCATTTTGCTTGGTGTTTGAAGCTTTAAGAAGGTGGTTATGGTAGGCAAGGCTGTGCTACCATTGAGGTTTGATCTTTCTCAAGCTTTTAGGTTGTGCTTGGTGGTTTTCCAGGTCTACAAGAGGTGTCTTGCTATGCTGGTTTGATTCTTATGTGATTCAAGAGTCACTATATGGTGTTCTTGCATATTTTAAAAGTGTAAGGGTGTGAACTTTGTAAATCTTTTGAAATAGTGCAAAGTCAGGCTTGGATTGCCTTGACTAACTGGATGTAGCTCAAGTTTGAGTGAACCAGTATAAAAATCTTGTGCATTGCTCTTTTCTCTAACCCTTCTATCTTGCATTACACTTTAAAGTTTAAAGAATTTTTATATAAACCATCTTTTTGACATTTTTGTGTGATCTGGTGTTATCTACAACGTTACTCTTGTTTGTATAACTCATTTGAACCTATCTTGACTGATCTTTCATATTGATCTTGCTTTAAATCACAAATTTGCATTTATGCATATTTTCTAGTTTTTCAGTCGACTATTTTTGTGTTTTAGTGTTTTAATCGATTGTTTCTATCAGTACTAGTTCTATCTGTATTTGTTTAATGAAATCAATTGGTTAACTCTGTTTTTGATCGATTGAAAGTGTCAAGTCCATAAGTGTTTGCATCCATACTTGGTGGTTGATTTGATACAATTAAAATTTGTTTTAGGCTTTTAAAAGTCACCTTGTTTTAGTATATTTTAGTAGATTTCTTCCAATTCACAAAGCTTGTTCAGGAATCATTTAAAGTTCAATTGCTTATCCTAGTTTATTCCTTGGTTAATCACTACATTACATTAGTCAGTGAGGAAATCAAGTTTGACTAAATCTTTACGCGACTAGAGGTTTATTAGAATCAATACGTAGACTTTATGACATAGTTTAGATGTCTTTTAAAGGGTTTTAATAGGTTAAAAGGCTTACTGCATATAGTTCTGATATGAATGTATTCAATTAGTTAAATTGCTATGGAATCAACTGATTTCACTTATGTCAAGTGAAATCAATAGATTGTACAGACAAATCAACTTGTTAAATTCACTTATATGCAAACTATATAAGTTGGTTTTTTAGAGAATAGGAAGAGTTATGTGATTTTTGAGTACATAAATAGTGAAACCAATTTGGAAAACTCTCTTTGGATTACACAATGTGTAACTCGTGATTGAAGATCTTTGAATCTTGGAGCAATTCATGCTTGGTTTTGAAGCATTGAAGGACACATTTTGGTTGGCTAGGGAGAGCCACCATGATGACTTGGGCCTAGCCATAGGCCCAATTAAAGGCCAATCATTATACTTCTTTCATGGGTCTAAGAGCTTCAAGACCATAATGGGTCTAAAGGACTCCAAATGCTTCTCTCATGGGCCAAAAAGGAGAACAAGCTTCCGAAAAGTCCATTAGTGTAGTTTAAAATTGGGCCAATCTAGAAAAGTAGATTGGATCATAAATCCCCTAGCTTTTGAAATTGGATCCATTTAAGCCAAATTTCAAAAGCCAAGGCTGAGAATGTTGCTAGCTTGTCAATGCTTTGCACATTTAGCACATGGTGCAAATGAGGGAAGTGTGACATGCCAAATGGCAACTAATCCATGAAATGTGGATCTAGGAAGTTAGATTTAGATCTAGATTGAGCATTTGCATTTCATTTAGGTGCTAATTTAGCTTGCATTTGGAGACTACCTTCTACTATAAATGAAGGTCTCCATACCATTGTAAAAACACTCTTGAATGTGCAATGTTATGATGTTGAGATTACTTGCCAAAATTCTTTTAGAGTCACCTAGTTTTCCTCCTCTAAGATTGGACCAACTTTATTAGAGTTTCTCCACCACCACTCAATTCACCATCACTAAAACCTCTAATCTCCATCTTGCTTCCGCTGAATCACACCATGGAGCGTCATTCTTCCATTAAGCTCACTCAAGGAGGGTCATCACACCACCAAGGTTTGGTTGTTCCTTTTCTTTTAGGTGTTTCCTGGTGTGATTCAAGGTCTACAAGTGGGATCTTGTGGGAATCAAGAATCTTGGTGTTTTTGTTTGATTCAAAAGTAAAATCTTTGTGGGATTATGTAATTCTTTTGAAATAGTGCACTGTTAGACTTAACTTGCCTTAACAAAATAGATGTAGCTTAAATTGGAGTAAACAAGTATAAAAACCTTTTTTGAGATTCTTTTTCCCTTACCTTGCTCTTCATTTAAACTTCAAGAAAATTGGTTTAATAAATCCTTTTAAGGTTTTTGTGTGATTTGATGTAATCTGGTGGTGCAACTAAGTTTGATATATGAATTGAAATGAATCATGTTTTGTAATGCATGTTGTTTGAATGATTTTTGTGATTTGTGTTTTTCTGCAGAATTTCCTAGTATATTAGTCTATTAATTTTATATTTTAATCTATTGAATCATATTGGCCTGTCTAAGTGTTTATTGTTTCATCAAATCAACTTGTTATTTTTCTCTTTCAATCGACTAACATGTTAATAGTGCTTTTCTTAATGGATTTATTAAAGAAGATGTGTATGTTGAAGAACCTCCTAGTTTTGAGGATTATAAGTTTCCAATCACATCTATAAGTTAAAGAAAGCACTATATGGATTAAAACCAACTCTTAGATCTTGGTATGAAAGATTACGTACTTTTCTTTTAGAAAATTATTTTACTAAAGAAAAAATTGATTCAAATCTTTTTATTAAAAGAGTAGGTGAACATATTTTGCTAATTCAAGTGTATGTGGATCAACTGATAACTATCTTTGTGAAGGATTTGCAAGTATTATCTAAGGAGAGTTTGAAATGTCAATGATAGGAGAATTTACATTCTTTCTTGGGTTTCAAATTAAGCAAATGAAAGGTGTAACCTTCATATCAAATCCAATTTCGGCAAAGAAGTCTTAAAGAAATTTGGAATAGATACGACTAAGGAGGCAACATCATGTTACTTGGATAAAGATGAGAAATGTGTGGAAGTCAACCAAACCATGTTTAGAGGCATGATAGGATCTTTATTGTATCTCACTACTAGTATATATAATATTATGCAAAGTGTGTGTGTGTGTGTGTGTGTATGTACTAGATTTCAGTCCATTCCTAGAGAACTGTTTCTTTTGGATTATGGTACCCTTCAAGAGCCTCTCCTAGTTTAATAGGTTATTTTGATGCTGATTGTGGAGGGTGTAAAATTGACAAAGAAAAGCACTAGTGGTACATGTCATCTCTTAGGATGTTCTTTAGTGTGTTGGCATTTAAAGAAACAAGCATGTGTGTCTCTATCAACCATTGAAGCTGAATGAATATATTGTTGTAGGAAATTATTGTGCTCAAATTTGTTGGATGAAACAACATCTAAAAGATTTTGATATCCTCTTAAACCATTATTAAAATGTGACAATACTAGTGCAATTAATCTCACTAAAAATCCTATAATGCATTCTAGGACCAAGCATATAGAGATTAGACATCATTTTCTAAGAGATCACATAAGTAAAGGAAATTGCATGATAGAATATGTAGACACCAAACATCTATTAGCTAATATTTTTACAAAACCTCTTGCCAAAAGATAGGCTTTATGAACATAGGAGAGATTTAGGGATACTAGATATGTCTTAAGAATATAAAATCATGCATTTTAATGATTTCCAAAAAATAATGCCACAATAATCAATTATCACAGGTGATAATCGATTATCAACCCTCATACAACATTAAAGATAATTTTGGAATAACCGATTATCTTATGAGATAATTGATAAAACAACTTTAGTAAAATGGTAAAATATTTGTCTAGAATATAATCGATTATTCAATTAGAATAATCAATTATCGAATTTTTAGAACTTTTCTGGGCTTCAAAGTTTGAAATGATAATCAATTATCACTTTAAAATAATTGATTATCACACTATACATGACAATTTTATTTTGAAAAAGTAGTTGTTGTATCGACTATTTTGCATTGATTTTTGGAAACTAGCCGTTGGAGACTCCAATGCTATAAATTTGAGCCTCAAAAATTGATTATTCTCTCATCAATTGCTCATTTCTCACATATTCCTCTTGTTTGAACCTTAAACCATCTTCAAGCTTAAATCTCTCTTAAATTTTTGTCTTCACTCAACTTTCTTGTTTTTGCAATGGTTGAATCTTCAAGAAGGAAGTTTCCCACCAAAAGAAGGAGCCTTCATCCTTCAACTCAACCACAACCCAAAAATTCTTCCATTGAAGGATGGGTTCCTGAAGAAGAAAAAAGAGCGTAGTTTATCAAAGTCTAGAAGGAAAAAACATTAATTGTACCCAAGTCCATTAGTTTTAACTGGTTCCTTGCCTCTTGGTTTCAATTTCCATCCCTTTTTACTAATCAAGGCATCAAATACTTTGTGGAAATGCAAGGCTTTTACTATCCCGATTTGGTAAGAGTGTTCTTTTAAAATTTTAAATCTAGGAAGGGTATAACTTTCCCAGCAAAGTTAAAGGAATCAATATTATTCTTTGATGATGATATTTGGGATAATGCGCAAAGTTTCCCACTAAAAAACATGTTGTGCCAATACTTAGTGGATTTAAAGGTTTTAACAGGCTACTGACATATATTGATCATTCTTAAAGAATCCTCAATAGCGAGTAGGAAAACAACTCCTGGCAGGTGGACTAAAAATGGATGGAAGACTTATTCACTACTTAATTGTTTGGATTTTATGTCTCAAGGGCACGAATCGTGCTCAATGCATTGTAGCAAATCTCTTAATCATTTATGGGATGCTAAATAATGTGTCTATGGATTGGTCCAACCTAATTATTAATACCATGCTCAAAGCCAAGAGATATCCTGCATATACTTTACCAAACTCACTGCTCATTTCTAGGATTTGTGATTACAAAGATGTGAATAAAAGTGGTGAGCATGTTCAAAGGACGATTGAAGCAAATCAAAGTACCGAAAGTTCACTCAAACAAAATGAGGTTTGTTCCTTTAGGAAATCATTATATTCGCAAAGATGATGTGCCCTAAAATTGCTCTGAGGATGATGAAGAAATTATTGTCCTACTTCTGTTGATGTTGGTTCCTCAAGTGGTGTCGATGGACCTTCCTCCTCTATGGAAGAAAAGATTGCAAATATGAATAGGAGAATGGAAGAACTCTTCTTCAAAGGTCTGGACATGCAAAAGTGGTTGATCTCCTTAGGGGTTTAAATATTAGAGTTTCTAACCTAGAAGATAAATTTGATGACCACTTGGTGATGATGATGAGGATGATAAGTGGGAAGATTTTTAAAGAAATTAATTTCTTTTGTTGCGTAAATTGTTTTCTTCAGTTGTGTTTTTATTATATGGATTATCAAATTTAGGTGGAACTTATTTTTATGTGTTATCTAATTCAAAGGGAGATCTCTCATAATGTTTCTTTTGTTTAATGATAAAGAAGGAGGAGAAAAGTTTAAAGCAATATAACATTGGTTTATTTAATGCATTCCTTGTTAAATTAGTGAACATATAGGTTATTGCAAAGGCTTTAAACACAAATTTGGATCATCATTAAAAGGGGGGAGATTGTTGGTAAAATAAGAGGATTTGTGTTGCAAGATTTTGATGATGATAACTGCAAGAAACTCGAAGAAAATATTGGAAATATTATTTTATTATGTAATTGTTTAACGTGTTTGTAATAAGTCTTTTGTTAGTGAATAGTTCGTATGAAAAACTTAGCTTAGAAAGTCACAACCAATAGCTTGCACATGATCACTCTATGAAGGTTTATGTTTTCGCGAAATGTTTTGTGATAATCAATTATCACTTAATATAATTGATAATCGTAAGTATTTTTCCAGTTTTTCAGAAATAGCTCTGGAATAATCGATTATCTTAGAGGATAATCAATTATCATTGCGAAATAATGTTTTAGAAAAAGCTTATGGAATAATCGATTATCCTAAGTGATAATCGATTATCACTAGAAGTTATAACTTGTCTTTTGAATTTTTAACGTAATTTTCGAAAGTTTTTATATGTAGTCCTAAACCCATTTTGCAAATAACCTTTTAGTGAATTAGAAGTTTATTGTTATGCTTGTAAAGAAACTTTTTATGTGTTTTGAACATGGGATTTGAATAACTTAGTGTGGGTAGAGCGACAACTTTCACCAAGTGGGTTCTTAGGGGATTGAATGTTGTTGTTGGTTCTAGGAAAACTATTCATCCTTTGTGTGACTCAAAGGAAGTGTTTTTCATCTCTTAAGTCTTTAGGAGAGGTGAATTTTAAACCCTATAACTTTTTTTATTTATGATTGTATTGTGATTTATTTTAGTGATTGAGTTAATCTCTCTTCTTGCTAGATTAACTACTAGACATAAGGTCTTTTTGATCCGAACCAATATAAATATCTTGTGCCAATATTCTTTTTCTTTACTGTATTTATTTATTTATTTGCAATTACATCAAAGGAAATATTTCTTAATTGGACGTAAAATTTTGAGAAAAATTTTAAGTATTAATTTTTATTAAACAAACCAATTCACCCCCTTTTGGTTTTTGTCTACACATGAACATACCCCTGCGCGATTCTAACACATTTTGTAGGGATGATTTTTATTACAAGTATTAAGGAAGTTAAAATTTTTCTAAGAAATATTCCTTTATTTTGGGAGATTTGTTTGTTGCTTTAGTGAATTAGCTTTGTGTGTGATGTTCTAGGTCTCTACAGGTGATACTAGCTCAATGTTAGAGGGGATTAGCAATCTGTGTGGATGAATTTAGCTTCTTGCAATGGTGGTTGTTGTAACATCCTGCTAGGATATTACGAATTTAAGTAATAAAAATAAAGAAATAAAGGAAAAATCGCATTTATTATGAATTTTTTTCCCAAAAACGCGGGAAAAAATTTAAAACTTTAATTAATCGTAAAATAACTTAAATCCATACTTATAAAATTCAAATACAATATTCAGGTCTGATAATATAAAATTTTACAATTTATTCAAAATCATAAATAAAAAAACTGGTAAAACTTGTCTCCTAGACTAGCCTCACTCCGGCTATATGCCTCACTAGATCTAGCTGCAACATCATCTGCTCACGTGTAATGCAATACATGATCATCGCCAAACACAAGCAGATAGGGTGAACTAACAATATAAAACATATATAACATTCAGATATATATTATCCCTTGATTTCAAACCAAAAGGTCACGACCAAGTAATCCATGTTCTACGTCTTTGGATGAATACCTCAAGATGTCTTGCTGCCACACCTACAAGCCATAACTTGAAGAACATGTGTGGGAAACCTGCTACGGACCACACTCCGTAACAACAGGTGGAGTTCCCAATACGAATATAGTTCGTTGTAAGACCCGAGAAATTTAATTAATTAAATAATTAATTAATTAATAAATACAGGTAGTGGGAACCTTTATGACAATTTATGCTAGCTTTTATGACATGGAAAAAGTACTAGCTCAAATGGATGAGAGTAGTTGGTTATTATGAAAGGACTTGGGTTTGAGTCTTGTGTATGCCATATGTTTGTAATTTAATTGATTATTTTTTTTTATTAATAATATGCTTGATCATGATGAGTGATAATATAATCCTATATTTATAGGAATTATCATGAAACATGGATTGGTTGAATTAGTTGTACAATTGCTTTGGGGATTGATTGGTTGTGTGTTTGGACCTTGGTAGACATGAATTAAACTTCCTTTTTGCTAAAATCGTATCGTTTTTGGCATGGATGAGGAAGGTCAGAAACCTTAGCCATCGTAGGGAGCAATTGGAAGGGCTGAGTTAATCAGCTGTTAATGGAATTTGATGGCCATTAACGAGTTTGTTAATGCCATTTTCATTTTTATGAACAATTAAGAATAGTTAAATGAGTTTAAGGTGGAAAAAGGAGAGGAAGGGAGAGAGCAAGTGAGGGACTGGTTTTGGCAAGGCAACATGGAGAGTGCATTTTTGGGCTAAGTAGAGAGAGTATTGTAAGACCCGAGAAAATTAAGTAAGTAAATAAACATTTATCTAATAAATGTGAGGGAAAGAATCTATAAAGTAATTAATGCGGAGAATTATGACAAAGGAACAATGGTAGCTCAAGTGGTTAGAGTTTTTCTTCTATTTACGACACACATATAATTATTATTTATTATTATTATTATTACATTACTATTATTATTATTATTTTATTATTATTATTTTATTTTACTATTATTTAATTATTATTTTTACTACTATCATTGTTTTATTTTAATGATGATTTTATTATCATTATTATTGTTTTATTATTATTGATTTATTTTATTATTATTGTTTTATCTTATTAGTATTACAATTTTATTATTATTTTTCATTTTATTTTATTATATTATTATTTTATTTATTTATAGTTATCTTTTATTATTATTATTATTATTATTATTATTTATATTATTATTATTATTATTATTATTATTATTATTTTTCTTATTATTATTATTATTTATATTCTTCTTCTTCTCATTATTCTTATTAATTTCATTTTTATTTTATTTTATAATTATTTTTATTTTTATTAGTATTATTATTTAATTTTAATTTACTATTATTGTTATTATTATCATTGTTTTGTTTTATTGATGATTTTATTATTATTATTGTTTTATTATTATTGCTTTATTTTATCATTACTATTATTATTTTATTTTTATTATTTTATCTTATTAATACTAATGTTTTATTATTATTGTTTTATTTTATTTTATTATTATTTTTATTATTAATATTTTTATTTATAAAATTTTGTTTTATTATTATTATTATTATTATTATTATTTTTTAGTTTTTTTATTTTTATTTTATTTTATAATCATCTTTATTAATATTATTATTTTATTTTTTTTATTTTATTTCACTATTATTTTATTATTATTGTTATTATTATCATTGTTTTATTTTATTTATGATTTTATGATCATTATTATTGCTTTATTTTGTTATTATTATTTTATCTTATTAGTATTATTTTATTATTATTATTATTATTATTATTATTATTATTATTATTATTGTTTCATTTTATTTTATTATTATTTTCATTATTATTATTATTATTTTTATTGTTTCGTTTGATTATTATTATTATTATTATTATTATTTTAATCGTTGTTGTTTTTTTATTATTATCATTATTACTATTTTATTGTTCGTGCGATATTTGGGCAATGGTTATGTGTTCTTCCTGGTTTGTATATTGTTTAGTTGTCCAGGATTGTGTGTTGGGTATAACACTTTGTTTTGATGGTTTTATGTGGATTTATTGTGATTCTCTAGGTTGTATAAAAGCAAGAATATGGTTGCATTTGATGTATGACCATGTGATATTGTGTAGTTGAGTTCAACTTAATGATATGGAAGTGTATTTACTTGTCATGAATGCCTTGTATAAATAGGTTCATTGGAACTGAGTGTCTTGTGTAAATAGGTTCATTGGAACCTATTTTAGACTGCCCAATACTAGTAAATTACAAGTTAATAGTGTGGCCTCTGGCGGAACGATGTAAACCGCCAAGAGATAGGCCACAAAGTGAGCTCTAGAGTAAAACCCGAGATTTAGCGCTTGGCGACGGAAGTGGTCCCACCAAGCGGTGTGTTGTAGAAATGGGCTTGGACCAAAATCTAGTGGGTTGACGCCCAGTAGCGCCAAGTGTTCTGTCAGGTGGTCTAGAATGCGAGTTAACCTAGCGATGTAGATGTTGTGCTAGGAGGTTTTGGATGTAGTGATAGATTACGCGAGGGATTCTACACAGCTTTGGATGGAGGTCTTGATGCGATGCTTTGCTGGGGGCACAATTATGAGTGCAACTTGTATTGGGGTAACACGTGGCCACTCAATGTTGTAGCCTGATGGTTTTGGAAGTCCAGTGGAGTGTGTGAGATCGTTGCTCGTACGGATGGTTTTCGGAAGATTGCCCTCCTCGGTGTTATCCGACAAGTTTGGTAATCTTGGGACAAATACAAACTACGGTTCGTATTTGGGAACTCCACTTGGTGTCATAGATCGTGGCCGTGGCAAATTTATTCTCGCGTGTGGACTATTAGGTAGTGGCCTGTAGTCGGAGGGGCGAGTAGACACTCGTGGCAATAAAGATCGATCAATGTAATCATTAAAGGGTGTAGAATCAAGAGGCGTCTAGAGGAAGATTTGGAAGTCGAGAATTAAGGATTATGGCTTGTGAGTCTTAGGAAAAACAACGCTCTTACTGAGTTTTGGTGAACAGGTAAGGGTTGTGCTCTTGCCGGGTTTTGGTGAGTAGGCAAGGGTGGTTGCTTGTAAGTTCTAAGGAAAGTAATGCTCTTACCAAATTTTGGTGAACAGGTAAGGGTTATTGCTTGTTCTTCCCAGGAGGTGTTAGGGCGTAGGAAAGGAAACTGATTGGTTATGAGAGAATAGTATACTATGTGATAAGACTTGGGAGTATTATAACTGTTGGAATATTGTATAATTATTTATTATATTGTGTAGTGCAATTTTATTTTGTTGAGCTCACCCTATTTGCTTGTGTTTGGCGATGATCGTGTAATGCGTTACACGGGAACATATGATGTTGCAGGTATTGTCGGTGAAGCATAGTTTCTGATGAAGGATTATCTTGTTTCCTTTTAGAGTTATGAATATGGTGAAGTTATTTAAGAAAGCTTTTTGAAAATTCCCACTGGACATTAAGATAGCAAGCTATCTAGATGTGAATGTTCATTTCTCAAGCTCATGAAAGGAAGAAGAGAGTTGGATTCAAGCTTAAACTCACACAACATTAACAACACTTAAAGAACCAAAATGAAAGAAGAAACATTAAAAATGGAAAGCATAGAAGATGAAGCATGGAAGAAGCTCGCCACTCATAGGGGGGCATCTAAGCCAACCAAGCCCTAGAGATGAGTGATGGTGCCGCCACTTGCAAGCAAGATAAGGCAAAGGTGAGTTCACTTCTAGGAAGGAGAGCTCACGAAAATTTAAAGGTTGAAACACAATAGTTTAGAAACAAAATGATCAACCCTTTTACAAGACAAGGAGCACCCTTTAAATAGGAGTTCATAGGGGTCCTTTAGCAAATACAAAAACATGAAAAAGGATTAACTAGCAAACCCTAAACCTAATGTGAGAGTGAGTCTTGGCCAAGTGAAGGAAGATGATTGGTGGAGGCATTCCCATGAGGATTCTAGGCCAAAAGAGGAAGGAGACCAAGTGACCTTCTAAGGCATAAACCATAAAGGCAAAAGGAGACAAGGTACATGTCTACTTTTGCTTTTGCTTTATGCTTTTTGCTTTCCTCTCTCTTCCACTTCATCCAAGTGCTCCAATCACCAAGTGCCACCTAGCCATGCTCTACTTTCTCTTAATTACCTACAAAACAAGACAAACAAGGATTAGCATGTTGGTTTAAGTTAATCTAATCTTGGTCAAAGGTCAACTTTGGATCAAAGTCAACAAGTCAACCAAAATAAATCAACTAGAAACCAACTTAGGGAATTCAAACTAAAGTAATGCAAAACAAAGATAAAGGTGATGGAATAGAAGACTCCCCTCTAGACATGCTTCTAGTGATCCTTCTTGATGGAGCTTCTAAGGAGGTGGTCATGCCTTCATCATCCTCCCCTTCTTGGAGAGAATTCGACCACGAATTCTTAAACCCTACATCAAAAGGAGAAAGGTCACAAACATTAAATGAGTTACTTATGTTGTAGCTTGGGGGTAAGTCTAACTCATAAGCATTGTTGTTAATTCTCCTAATGACTTGAAAGGGGCCATCCCCTCTAGGGAGGAGCTTAGACTTCCTTTGAGTAGGGAATCTCTCCTTTCTCAAGTGAAGCCAAACCCAATCTCCCTCTTGGAAGATGACTTCCTTTCTTCCCTTATTACCATCCTCTTGTTGTTTCTTAACTCTCCTCTCAATGGTTTCCTTAACTTGTGAATGCAAGTCTTGGATGTACTTGGCTTTGGTCTCACCATCTTGGCAAGTCCATGCCTCATGAGTGGGTAGGGGAAGGAGGTCTAAAGGAGTTAGGGGATTGAACCCATACACAACCTCAAAAGGGGAATGAGAAGTAGTGGAATGCACAACCCTATTGTAGGCAAACTCTATGTGGGGAAGAAGTTCCTCCCACTCTCTAATGTTTTGCACTATCATACATCTTAGCATTTGCCCTAGGGTTCTATTAACCACCTCGGTTTGGCCATCACTTTGGGGATGACAAGTGGTGGAGAAAAGAAGCTTGGTGCCAAGTTTACCCCACAAGGTTCTCCAAAAATGGCTTAGGAACTTGGAGTCCCTATCACTTACAATGGACCTAGGTAGGCCATGTAGTCTTACCACTTCCTTGAAGAAAAGATTTGCAATATAAGTTGCATCATCAATCTTATGGCAAGGAATGAAATGGGCCATCTTAGAGAACCTATCCACCACTACAAAAATGGAATCCCTACCTTTTTTGGTCCTTGGGAGACCTAAGACAAAATCCATAGAAATGTCAACCCAAGGCTTGGAAGGGATAGGCAAGGGGGTGTAAAGACCATGGGGTTGGACTCTAGACTTGGCTTTCATGCATGCTATGCAACCTTTGCAATGCCTATCTACATGCTTCCTCATGTGAGGCCAATAGAAGTGTTCTTTCAAGACTTCCAAAGTCTTGTTTGGCCCAAAATGCCCCATTAATCCTCCCTCATGTGCCTCTCTAATGAGTGAGGCTCTTAAGGAACCTTGGGGAATGCAAAGTCTCTTACCTTTGAAAAGATATTGATTGAGAAGGTAAAAGTCTTTGTAAGCCCCTTGGTGGCACTCACTAAGAATGGGGGAGAAATCAACATCCTTTGGATACAATTCCTTAATATGATCAAAACTAAGAAATTTAGTTTCAAGAATGGAAAGGAGGGAATGCCTTCTTGAAAGTGCATCCGCCACAATGTTAGCCTTTCCTTGCTTATGTTTGATCACATATGGGAATTGTTCTAAGAACTCTACCCACCTAGCATGTCTCTTGTTTAACTTGCCTTGGCTTTTCAAAAATTTGAGTGACTCATGGTCACTATGTATCACAAACTCCTTTGAAAGAAGATAGTGTTGCCAAGTTTGCAAAGTTCTCACAAGAGCATAAAGCTCTTTGTCATAGGTGGAGTAGTTGATGTGACTCCCCTTGAGTTTCTCACTAAAATAAGCTATGGGGTGCCCTTCTTGGAGAAGCACGGCCCCAATGCCTATATTGGATGCATCACACTCAATTTCAAAAGTTTTGGAGAAGTTAGGGAGGGCTAAGAGTGGTGCATTGATCAATTTTTGTTTTAAAGTTTCAAAAGCCTTTTCTTGATCTTTGCCCCACTTATAGGTCACACCTTTCTTGACCAATTCATTGAGAGGGGCAGCTATGGTGCTAAAGTTTGGCACAAACCTCCTATAGAAACTAGCTAACCCATGGAAAGACCTAAGCTCACTTACATTCTTTGGGGGAGGCCAATCCTTGATTGCCATCACTTTTTCTTGGTCCACATGGACCCCATGTTGATTTATTTTGAAACCTAGGAAGATCACATGATCCATCCCAAACACACATTTCTCCATGTTAGCATACAAGGATGCCTTCCTTAAGGTTTCTAACACACTCCTTAAATGATGCAAGTGGTCATCTTGAGACATACTATAAATGAGAATGTCATCAAAGTATACCACAACAAACTTCCCTAAGAACTCTCTAAGAACATGGTGCATGAGTCTCATGAATGTACTAGGTGCATTGGTCAAGCCAAAAGGCATGACTAACCACTCATATAATCCAAACTTAGTCTTGAAAGAGGTTTTCCATTCATCACCTTCTTTGATTCTAATTTGATTGTACCCACTTTTCAAGTCTATTTTGGAAAATATGGTTGCACCATGTAACTCATCAATCAAATCATCTAACCTAGGAATGGGATGCCTATACTTGATGGTTATGTTGTTGATAGCCCTACAATCTATGCACATTCTCCATGTTCCATCCTTTTTGGGGACTAGGATCACGGGCATTGCACAAGGACTCATGCTATGTTGCACCCACCCCTTTTCTAACAACTCATTCACTTGTTTTTGAATTTCTTTAGCCTCCTCGAGACTAGTCTTATAGGCTGGCCTATTAGGCAAAGATGAGCCTTGTATGAAATCAATTTGGTGTTCTATACCTCTTAGGGGTGGGAGACCTTTTGGAGGTTCTTGAAAAACATCTTTGAACTCATCTAAGACTAATGACAAGTCTAAGGGACATCTAGAGTGAGGGTTTTGGAAGGAGGGGGAAGATTCACTAGGATAAGCTAGGAAGATGGGTTTTTGGGCAAGCATTACCTTCTTCACCCCCTTGAGAGTGATCATGCTCTTCTTGGACTCATGCCCTTGCGCCTTCTTTTGCGCCTTCTCTTCTTTTCTTTTCTTAATCATTTGCAATTGGTCCTCATTGACTTCTCTTGGTGAAAGAGGTAGTAATGTGATCTTTTTGCCTTGGAAGCTAAAGGTAAATTTGTTAGCATGGCCATCATGAAAAGCTTTTCTATCAAATTGCCATGGCCTTCCTAATAAAATGTGAGTTGCTTCCATGGGCACTAAGTCACATAATACCTCATCCTTGTAGTTTCCAATGGAGAAGTTAATAAGGACTTGTTTGTCCACTTTAATTTCACCTTCCTCACTAAGCCAAGAAAGCTTATAGGGCTTGGCATGAGGGATGGTTTTCAAGCCAAGCTTGTCCACAACCCTTGTGCTAGCCACATTAACACAACTTCCACTATCAATTATGAGGGAGCAAGTTTTGTTGTTGATTTGGCACCTTGAGTGAAAAATATTTTCTCTTTGGTTTTCAAATTCTTTAGGCACTTGGCCTAGCATGCGCCTAACCACCAACAAACCTCCTTCATTAGGTTTGATTTCATCCTCACTTGAAGATTGGGAAGAAGTGTGGGAGGAAGAACTTTTAGGGGAGGGGGGAGAAGAATGTTCACTTTCAACCTCTCCTTTAGGGTTCAAGATCATGTTCCTTTTTGTTGGGCAATTTGAAGCAATGTGACCATAGCCCAAACACTTAAAACATTTGATGGAACTAGTTCTTGAACTTTGAGAAGAGTTTGCATTTTCATGGGAGGTTCTAGACGAATTGGTCCTAGGTGGGTGGTCTTTGGAAGGAGGTTTCTCATCCTTTCTTTCTTTTCCTTTCCAAGTTCTAGAGTAGTATTCATTGTATGAAGTATTCCTCTTGGCCTCTTGTTTCTTTTTCAATTGACTTTCAACTTTTAAGGCCAAGTGTAAAATTTTGTCAAGAGTGGAATACTCATACAACTCAACTACATCTTGAACTTCTCTTCTAAGACCACTCACAAATCTAGCTACCTTTTCTTCTTCACTTTCAAATTGGAGTCCTACTTTGAGAAGCATTGACTCCATCATTTTAAAATATTCATTCACACACATAGACCCTTGTTGAAGCCTTTGGAGCTTCAAAAGAGTCTCCCTCCTATAGTAGGAAGGAACAAATCTAGCGCGCATCAAAGTTTTAATGTCCATCCAAGAGGCCGCGGGTGGCTCTTGGTTAATATTGTCCATACACAATTGATGCCACCATGTCATGGCATAATCTTCAAATTCTAAAACTACTAAATCTACTTGTTCTTGATTACTAACTAAATGAATATTGAAGATTTGGTCCACTTTTTGGTCCCACTATATGTAGAGGTTTGGATCATTCTCCCCCTTGAACTTTGGAATCTTGATTGGTGGAGGTTGTCTTTGTGGGAGTTGATTGCGCCTTCCACCACCATCATAGCCGTATGTTCTTCTTCTTCCACCATGGCTAGAGTCCTCGGAAGAGGACCTCCTCCTTCTCCTCTCATCTTCCCTAAGTTCAAGTCTTTGGATGTGCTCTTGTAGGAAGATCTCACTTTGCCTCCTATCCGCCCTCAATTGGTCAAAAGTTTCTCTCCTACTCACTTCCATCTCACGTAAGATGTTGGCAAGGGTTATTTGTCCACTTTCTTGGGCCATAGGAGTCACCATGGGAGGGGAATAAGGTGAGGCCGACTCCTCCTCTTCTTCTACCTCCAAGATTGGATCCATATTCATGTTCCTACACCAAAAACTCACCAAAAACCGAGACAAGGAAGAGGTTAGCTAACAAATAATTCCAAACCCGAGACCAAGTGTGGTCTTCTCAAGCACCCAAGTGTTTTTGATCACACTCCCAAAGCACACAAGCAAGGCTAGCACTCAAAAACCTTCCAAAGAAGTGAAAACACCTTTAAAGAGATGAAAACCTTTTCAAAGCTCAAACAAGTGGCTCGGCCACAACACTCTAGGAAGACAAGGAAAAGAAAACTACTAAGACAAAACAAAGATTACCTAAAGACAAGCAAGCAAAGCTAAAAAAAAACAAGAAAGTTTAACTTCTAAGGAAACCTGTTTTTTAAAGACAAAACTTGAACAAGACTAAAACAATGAAAAGCACTTTTAAGGACTCTATGGAAAGCATTTGAACAAGCCAAGATTATACCTCAAATTATGCATACACCATGAAAGATCATAACCAAGTCAAAGCATGGAACTAATTTGCCAATATCACCCAAAATCCAAGTATAAATTTTGGTAGCATAACACCTAGTAAAAATGGCCAAATGGATTCACCAAGCATTGTAAAAGCTCTCGGCCAAACTGTTTTTGGTCTTGAAAACACTTTTTCTTTTCAAAACTAGGTACTTCAAATGATGAGAAGGATGTTTTAGGGTGTCTTGAACACTTAGTTCCTTAAAATTAGGTCAAAATCAATTTCAAGGAGCATACAACAACACAAGGCATAGATCTCATGCAATAGTTCAAAAACTTAGAAACAAGAACAAGAAAACTCAAAGAAGCATATGACAAGAGACTCAAGCAAAAGTTAGACACATTAGAGACTCAACATGACATACACAAAGACACAAACATGTAGCTATCATGCATTTAAACTCATGGATTTGAGGCTCAAAGAGTAAGTATCAAAAGACATGTTATCCAACCACATTTAGGAGCAAAAGAGTCACAAAACCGAAGCCAAAATTGCCACAACATAACCTGAAAACGTTGTTTTTCGTATTCTCGGCAGCTCTGACCTTTGCTCACTCATTTGATCATAACTCTCTCCACAGAACTCCAAATGCGTTAATTCTTTTTTTGTTGGAAACTAGACTCACAGAGCTTTCTTTTGATATAAAGAACGTTACTTTTGGACCACTGAGCTAGCTGCAGTATTTTTTTTCAAAAACGCACACGTTGCTGCCAGCACTGTTTTTTATGTGGACCACTCAAGATAGCTACACAAGACAAGGTTAGAACATGAAAACACCATATTCAAGGACAACCAAAGCTCTAGATACCAAATGATGAAGGATTATCTTGTTTCCTTTTAGAGTTATGAATATGGTGAAGTTATTTAAGAAAGCTTTTTGAAAATTCCCACTGGACATTAAGATAGCAAGCTATCTAGATGTGAAGGTTCATTTCTCAAGCTCATGAAAGGAAGAAGAGAGTTGGATTCAAGCTTAAACTCACACAACATTAACAACACTTAAAGAACCAAAATGAAAGAAGAAACATTAAAAATGGAAAGCATAGAAGATGAAGCATGGAAGAAGCTCGCCACTCATAGGGGGGCATCTAAGCCAACCAAGCCCTAGAGATGAGTGATGGTGCCGCCACTTGCAAGCAAGATAAGGCAAAGGTGAGTTCACTTCTAGGAAGGAGAGCTCACGAAAATTTAAAGGTTGAAACACAATAGTTTAGAAACAAAATGATCAACCCTTTTACAAGACAAGGAGCACCCTTTAAATAGGAGTTCATAGGGGTCCTTTAGCAAATACAAAAACATGAAAAAGGATTAACTAGCAAACCCTAAACCTAATGTGAGAGTGAGTCTTGGCCAAGTGAAGGAAGATGATTGGTGGAGGCATTCCCATGAGGATTCTAGGCCAAAAGAGGAAGGAGACCAAGTGACCTTCTAAGGCATAAACCATAAAGGCAAAAGGAGACAAGGTACATGTCTACTTTTGCTTTTGCTTTATGCTTTTTGCTTTCCTCTCTCTTCCACTTCATCCAAGTGCTCCAATCACCAAGTGCCACCTAGCCATGCTCTACTTTCTCTTAATTACCTACAAAACAAGACAAACAAGGATTAGCATGTTGGTTTAAGTTAATCTAATCTTGGTCAAAGGTCAACTTTGGATCAAAGTCAACAAGTCAACCAAAATAAATCAACTAGAAACCAACTTAGGGAATTCAAACTAAAGTAATGCAAAACAAAGATAAAGGTGATGGAATAGAAGACTCCCCTCTAGACATGCTTCTAGTGATCCTTCTTGATGGAGCTTCTAAGGAGGTGGTCATGCCTTCATCAGTTTCAGAGAAGGGCTAGCTTGGGGAAAAGCCTTTATGATGCTATCTTGTTTGTTGGATTTTAAACATTTTGTAAACATTTATCTTACTAGACTCAGAATTTGTAATCGACAATTATAGTTTGTAGATTTTGGTTTATTGTGGTATAATAAATGTTTTAAATTTTCCTACGTTTTGGAAAAAAGGAATTGTCATAAATGCGATTTTATACTTATTCCCTATTTTAATTTAAATTAGTAATATCCGGTCGGGATGTTATTATGAGTCCATCTTCAAGAGTAAGGAAGCAGAGGAGAAGCCATGCGGAATTGATGAAGCTTCCATGGAGAAGGATGAAGGTGTGGAAGCTAGAAGATGAGAGGAGAAATGATGCGGCAATGGTGTTTGGAGAAGCTCTCAAGTGAGGTTGGGCCAACACTCAAGGAAGGGGGCTAGAGAAAACCAAGAAGGAGAACTCTAGCCTAAGTTGATTCACAAAAAGAGAGGAGTCTGGAGTCATCTCAACAGAATTTCTCTACTATATTCATGAATGAAAATACAAGGGTCCTAAGCTCTCTATTTATAGTAGAAAAGGAGAGCCAAATGGTCTAGAAAAAGTGGAGGGAAAAAGGAGTCTATAAAGTTGAATTTTGGAGCCAAAAAGGAGCATGTGGGAGGTGCGACTTGGCACCTAAGCAAGTCACACTTGTCTTGCCATGGGAAGCTAACTCTCATCCTTGGAGAGCAAGTTTGAGAAGCTTCTAGGCTTTCCTAGAGTAGACACACTACTCTTGGCCCATTTGGCCCAATTCCCCTTTTTGGTCCAAAATTACTTCTAAAGCCCAATTTCCTCTAAGGCCCAATACATGGCCCAAAGAAAACCCTATTCTACTGGCCCATAATACAAAGCCCAAAATAAAATCCTAATCTAGTATTTACAAGCAAAGTGTCCTAGGCTAGGTCTTCACATTTTCTTTGGCCCATGTGAAGTTCATCTTGGGCCTTGCATGCGCATTTAAGGCCCATTCCTCTTGTATTCTCCTAGCCATAAAAAGAATCAAGACAATTAAAGATAGCACAAAAGAATGACCTAATAAAATTATAAGGCCTAAAATGATTATTTATTTAATGACAAAGAAAAACTAAATGGGCCAGGCCATTGGCCCACAGCTTTGAAAGCTTGATTCCTCCAGGATAAAAAATATGTATGCAGTAATCATCAAACAATTTTTCTGTTACTTTCCGAAGTGGAAGCAGAATATATTTGTAAGGGCGATATGAAGAAGGCCTTTTAATTTTGGAAGGATTTGGTACATAGCCTACTTCACCAATATACTACTTGTCACTTTGACTTAATTGATACCTAAAAGGTAACTCTAGGTCAAAGAAGATTTTTGGAAATTCTTTTGAAGTGTTTATAATGAATGATGAAGGTGGAAAAACAATTTTAGGGAGAACTAAGACAAAAGTATTAACAACAAATAAAGAAGAGTTGAAAGATGGAATTACTCCCTTGAGGTCTATGCAAGGATTTGTAGGATGTTGTATCTCTACTTCCCTAAGCATTATTTCTTTTCTCTCAATCTCTTCCTCTTTTCTTTTAAACTCTGCCTCTTGTCTTACTCTCTTTTCCTCTTCATATTCTATTCTCTTTTCTTCCTCCTTTTGTTTTCTCAACTTCTCCTCTTCTTCTCTCAATTCTTGTCTCATGGACAGGCTTAGAAACCAAACCTTTCCTAGCAGAAATCTCTAAATTTCTTTCACAAAAATTCTCAATAAAATTTCCCAACAAGACAGATCTTAATTGTGAAAAACAACTTCCAAAGTGTGTGAAATCTTATGACCAAAGAAAGGTCAACTAAGTGTTTAAAGATTTGCACCTAGATATCACGGTGACCTAAAACATAGAAGCAATCATACAAATTACACAAAACCTTGACATTTAAAACATAAAGGCAAAAAACATAAAAAATGAAAACATAAACTAGATGAAAATCCTAAGTGAAAATTCAAGTGGCCTTTGGAACCCCTTGAACCTCACACTACATCTTAAACTATTACAATTAAATGCTAAGGATGAGATTGCTCTAAAGCATTTTCCCACCTAAGCCAAATAAAAGGAGAAAACTGAAAGAAAATTACACAAAATCCATGACATCAAAACAGCAAAAACCAAAATAAAACTATGCTATGCCAAGCTATGTCTCTCAAGCTCTCGGTCCAGCCTCCAAAGTGTGTCTCCCTCAAGTGTTTGCTTTGAATTTTCTCCTTTGTGAACTTCACTTGTAGCTTGGAGTTCCACTTTGGTTTCCACCTCCTAGGATGCTACCTTGAGTATTTGGTTACCTCCAAAGAAATCTTCCACCAAGAATGTAACACCAAACCAAAGAAGCCAATAAGGAAAAACAAGAAAAGCTTAAATGAAAGAAGAGCTAAACTCAAGTGGAATATAGCTGAAACATACTCAAAGATTTAACAAAGAAAGACAAACTAGAAATAAGGCAAACAAACAAGTTAAGCACTCAAATGAATTACCTAAAGAATGGCACTAGAATTGAAGAGAAAATCTAAAAAAGAAGTGCTCAAACATGAAGCTTATAGTACTCATTGCAACAATGCCAAATGAAGGGAAGAATCCACTTGAAATTAAGGAAACTCAAGGCAATATAGAGCACACACCTAAGCCAAGAATTATATCAACAAAGAGCACTTAAAACACAGCAAAACGCACACAAAATAGCACTGAAAATGAATTTTTCAGAAACTGGCAGTCCAGAAAATGCTGATTGATGCCCCAACTTCATAAATTTTTCATATTTTTTGTACTCAACATTTTTTAGTCATTCTTTTTTTGTTATTTTCGTCTATCTCTCTTCTTTAATAGGAAAAAATCAGAAAAAAGTTTTGTCGAACCATGTGTTCAGGATAAATCACAAACAATAGGTGTGCGTGCAGTGAAAACTGAAAATAGAGACTAGAGCATAGTTGCTCACGAAAATTGAGAAGATGTTCTATGAAATTCAAGTAGAATGAACTTGATTATGATCTAGAATCAAGCATGAATCATAGAAGAACATCTAGAACACACAAAAGCAAGAATCTAATCGGTGAAATGGATCAAAAATAGTGAGAACATGCCTTACACATCCATAAGCATCACTTTGATGTTCATTGCTCTTTTGTGTGATGTAGGACTTGGTTCTCATCAAGAAAATGCAGAAAATAGCAAATGAAACGAAAATGGAGATGAAACAAAACACTTAAACATGACTTAAGACAAAACACAAGATGATAAATTGAAAATAAATGGAAACCACCGAATGAAAATGAAGAACACACACTAGGAATCAAAGAAAATGTTGCTGGAAAAATATATGGAACTTAAGAACAAATGTGAACCAAAAATCATGGAGATCTACCATTTGAATCCATAGAATTCATGTAGACTCATAGATGTTCGGTTGATTTGAAGGAAACTTGAAGAAAACTCAAAGAAAATGGAAGAACAACACAAAAAATGAAAGAATACAAAGAAAAATGGATGAACAACACGAAAATTGAAAGAAAAACCACAAGGAAGATGAACTTATCTCTTGATGTCAAGCTTGATCAACCAAGGCTCTAGATACCACATGATGAGTCCATCTTCAAGAGTAAGGAAGCCAAGGAGAAGTCATGCGGAATTGATGAAGCTTCCATGGAGAAGGATGAAGGTGTGGAAGCTAGAAGATGAGAGGAGAAATGATGCGACAATGGTGTTTGGAGAAGCTCTCAAGTGAGGTTGGGCCAACACTCAAGGAAGGGGGCTAGAGGAAACCAAGAAGGAGAACTCTAGCCTAAGTTGATTCACAAAAAGAGAGGAGTCTGGAGTCATCTCGACAGAATTTCTCTACTATATTCATGAATGAAAATACAAGGGTCCTAAGCTCTCTATTTATAGTAGAAAAGGAGAGCCAAATGGTCTAGAAAAAGTGGAGGGAAAAAGGAGTCTAGAAAGTTGAATTTTGGAGCCAAAAAGGAGCATGTGGGAGGTGTGACTTGCCACCTAAGCAAGTCACACTTGTCTTGCCATAGGAAGCTAACTCTCATCTTTGGAGAGCAAGTTTGAGAAGCTTCTAGGCTTTTCTAGAGTAGACACACTACTCTTGGCCCATTTGGCCCAATTCCCCTTTTTGGTCCAAAATTACTTCTAAAGCCCAATACATGGCCCAAAGAAAACCCTATTCTATTGGGCCCAAAATACAAAACCCAAAATAAAATCCTAATCTAGTATTTACAAGCAAAGTGTCCTAGGCTAGGTCTTCACATCTTCCTTGGCCTATGTGAAGTTCATCTTGGGCCTTGCATGCGCATTTAGGGCCCATTCCTCTTGTATTCTCCTAGCCATAAAAAGAATCAAGACAATTAAAGATAGCACAAAAGAATGGCCTAATAAAAGTATAAGGCCCAAAATGATTATTTATTTAATGACAAAGAAAAACTAAATGGGCCAGGCCATTGGCCCAAGCTAAAAAGCCCTTTAGGGTGATATTCATCATCCCTTCCCTCTTGAAGAGGATCTGTCCTCAGATGTAGAGGATTCTTTAAGGCCCACAGCTTTGAAAGCTTGATTCCTCCAAGATAAAAAATATGTATGCAGTAATCATCAAACAATTATTTTGTTACTTTTTGAAATGGAAGGAGAATATATTTGTGAGGGCTATATGAAGAAGGCCTTTTAATTTTGGAAGGATTTGGTACATAGCCTACTTCACAAAAATACTGCTTGTCACTTTGACTTAATTGATACCTAAAAGGTAACTCTAAGTCAAAAAAGATTTTTGGAAATTCTTTTGAAGTGTTTAAAATGAATGATGAAGGTGGAAAAACAATTTTAGGGAGATGTTTATGTGGGTTAATAGAAATTAAATTATCATGCTCTTGCTTTGAAGATATATTAATTCTGTGATGTTTTTCGTCGTATAATGCGTGAACATAATGCCTTTGCCTGGTGTCGCAACCGAAATCGCGACGGGACGACGAACCAAGATAATTATTTGTTCTTTTTGTTCTATACTAATCTTCAAATTTAAAAAGTTAGTGTGGTATCTTGATCGTGGGTGTTCAAGAGACATGACTGCATATAAGAAGAAGTTTATAAATTTCAAGAGAAAGGAACAAGGCTTTGTTACTTATGGGGATAATAATAAAGGCAAGATCCTTAGAGATTAAGGACATGTTACTTTTTGAAGGATTAAAGCACAATCTTCTAAGTATTAGTCAACTTTGTGATGAAGGACTCAAGGTGATATTTGAAAGTGATTATTGCATCATTCACCACAAAGATTCAAAGGAAGTTGCTCTAAAAGGTACAAGACACAATAACATCTATTTAATTAGTATTGATCATGCATCATCTAAAAATATTACATGTTTAGTTGTTAAAGAGGAAAAGAGTTGCTCATATTCATATCCAATATTTGAATAAATTGATATCTAAGGATCTAGTAAATGGATTGCCAAAATTGCATTTTAAGAAAGATAAACTTTGTGATGTTTGTCAAAATGGTAGACGAGTAAAATCCTCTTTTAATTCTAAAAATGTTATTTCTACTTTAAGACCTTTGGAACTTTTGAACACAGATTTTTTTGTCTTTCAAGGATAAAAAGCGTTGGTGAAAATTTTTATGCTCATATAATTGTTGATGATTATTCAAGATATCCATGGAATTTCTTTCTTACTTTGAAAAGTGAAGCATTCAACGCTTTTAAGAAATTTGCAAAATTGATTCAAAATGAAAAATATTTGAAAATCAAAGTTTTGAGAAGTGATCATGAAGGTGAGTTTTAAAATGAATCTTTTGAATTGTTTTTTAAGAACATGGCATTTCACATAAGTTGTAGAAAGGAATCAAATGTTCCTAAATATTTTTAGGTTGATGTTGTGAGTACTGCTTTTGTTGTCTTCACTAGAATGCTCATTAAGCTGATTTTAAAAATTACTCCTTATCAATAGTTTAAAGGTAGGAAGCCAAATATTGCTCATTAAGAATTTTTGGATGTAAATGTTTTGTGTTAAATAATGGAAAAGAGAATTTGGGAAAGTTTGTTTCTAAAGCCAATGAAACTATATTTTTGGGGTATTCTCTTACTAGTAAAGCATATACAATCTTTAATAGAAGAACTTTAAATGTAGAAGAATGTATGCACATTGTTTTTGACGAAATTGTGGACTTTGAGGAAAACCTTCTTGAGTCAAATAAATCAAATTCAAGTGATGAAGAGTACCTAAAGAAGGCATTTGATGAAATGTATCTAAATGAGAATCCACCAAACTTAACTTGACGATCTTGCAAAAAGTTTGAGATCACCAAGAGGATTGTCATTAGACAACATCATAAGAGATATCTCAAAGGGAGTAACTACTAGAAATATGACTAGATTTTGCATGACTGTAGCTTTTGTTTCATAGATTGAACTAAAAAATGTGGAAGAAGCTCTTCAAGATGACCAATGATGCATTATAATGTAAGAAGAGTTAAACCAGTTTGAAAGAAATGAAGTGTGGGAGTTAATTCCAAGAAAGGACTCACATCAAGTCATTGGAACAAAGTGGGTATTCAGAAACAAGCTAGATTAATATGGAAACATTACCTAAAACAAAGTTAGGCTTGTTGCAAAAGGATATAATCAAGTGGAAGGTATATATATGATGAAACATATGCTCCGGTGTCGAGGTTAGGGTTATACACCTACTTCTTGCTTATGCTTCAATTATGAAATTTAACTTGTATCAAATGGATGTTAATAGTGCTTTTCTTAATGGATTTATTAAAGAAGATGTGTATGTTGAAGAACCTCCTAGTTTTGAGGATTATAAGTTTCCAATCACATCTATAAGTTAAAGAAAGCACTATATGGATTAAAACCAACTCTTAGATCTTGGTATGAAAGATTACGTACTTTTCTTTTAGAAAATTATTTTACTAAAGAAAAAATTGATTCAAATCTTTTTATTAAAAGAGTAGGTGAACATATTTTGCTAATTCAAGTGTATGTGGATCAACTGATAACTATCTTTGTGAAGGATTTGCAAGTATTATCTAAGGAGAGTTTGAAATGTCAATGATAGGAGAATTTACATTCTTTCTTGGGTTTCAAATTAAGCAAATGAAAGGTGTAACCTTCATATCAAATCCAATTTCGGCAAAGAAGTCTTAAAGAAATTTGGAATAGATACGACTAAGGAGGCAACATCATGTTACTTGGATAAAGATGAGAAATGTGTGGAAGTCAACCAAACCATGTTTAGAGGCATGATAGGATCTTTATTGTATCTCACTACTAGTATATATAATATTATGCAAAGTGTGTGTGTGTGTGTGTGTGTATGTACTAGATTTCAGTCCATTCCTAGAGAACTGTTTCTTTTGGATTATGGTACCCTTCAAGAGCCTCTCCTAGTTTAATAGGTTATTTTGATGCTGATTGTGGAGGGTGTAAAATTGACAAAGAAAAGCACTAGTGGTACATGTCATCTCTTAGGATGTTCTTTAGTGTGTTGGCATTTAAAGAAACAAGCATGTGTGTCTCTATCAACCATTGAAGCTGAATGAATATATTGTTGTAGGAAATTATTGTGCTCAAATTTGTTGGATGAAACAACATCTAAAAGATTTTGATATCCTCTTAAACCATTATTAAAATGTGACAATACTAGTGCAATTAATCTCACTAAAAATCCTATAATGCATTCTAGGACCAAGCATATAGAGATTAGACATCATTTTCTAAGAGATCACATAAGTAAAGGAAATTGCATGATAGAATATGTAGACACCAAACATCTATTAGCTAATATTTTTACAAAACCTCTTGCCAAAAGATAGGCTTTATGAACATAGGAGAGATTTAGGGATACTAGATATGTCTTAAGAATATAAAATCATGCATTTTAATGATTTCCAAAAAATAATGCCACAATAATCAATTATCACAGGTGATAATCGATTATCAACCCTCATACAACATTAAAGATAATTTTGGAATAACCGATTATCTTATGAGATAATTGATAAAACAACTTTAGTAAAATGGTAAAATATTTGTCTAGAATATAATCGATTATTCAATTAGAATAATCAATTATCGAATTTTTAGAACTTTTCTGGGCTTCAAAGTTTGAAATGATAATCAATTATCACTTTAAAATAATTGATTATCACACTATACATGACAATTTTATTTTGAAAAAGTAGTTGTTGTATCGACTATTTTGCATTGATTTTTGGAAACTAGCCGTTGGAGACTCCAATGCTATAAATTTGAGCCTCAAAAATTGATTATTCTCTCATCAATTGCTCATTTCTCACATATTCCTCTTGTTTGAACCTTAAACCATCTTCAAGCTTAAATCTCTCTTAAATTTTTGTCTTCACTCAACTTTCTTGTTTTTGCAATGGTTGAATCTTCAAGAAGGAAGTTTCCCACCAAAAGAAGGAGCCTTCATCCTTCAACTCAACCACAACCCAAAAATTCTTCCATTGAAGGATGGGTTCCTGAAGAAGAAAAAAGAGCGTAGTTTATCAAAGTCTAGAAGGAAAAAACATTAATTGTACCCAAGTCCATTAGTTTTAACTGGTTCCTTGCCTCTTGGTTTCAATTTCCATCCCTTTTTACTAATCAAGGCATCAAATACTTTGTGGAAATGCAAGGCTTTTACTATCCCGATTTGGTAAGAGTGTTCTTTTAAAATTTTAAATCTAGGAAGGGTATAACTTTCCCAGCAAAGTTAAAGGAATCAATATTATTCTTTGATGATGATATTTGGGATAATGCGCAAAGTTTCCCACTAAAAAACATGTTGTGCCAATACTTAGTGGATTTAAAGGTTTTAACAGGCTACTGACATATATTGATCATTCTTAAAGAATCCTCAATAGCGAGTAGGAAAACAACTCCTGGCAGGTGGACTAAAAATGGATGGAAGACTTATTCACTACTTAATTGTTTGGATTTTATGTCTCAAGGGCACGAATCGTGCTCAATGCATTGTAGCAAATCTCTTAATCATTTATGGGATGCTAAATAATGTGTCTATGGATTGGTCCAACCTAATTATTAATACCATGCTCAAAGCCAAGAGATATCCTGCATATACTTTACCAAACTCACTGCTCATTTCTAGGATTTGTGATTACAAAGATGTGAATAAAAGTGGTGAGCATGTTCAAAGGACGATTGAAGCAAATCAAAGTACCGAAAGTTCACTCAAACAAAATGAGGTTTGTTCCTTTAGGAAATCATTATATTCGCAAAGATGATGTGCCCTAAAATTGCTCTGAGGATGATGAAGAAATTATTGTCCTACTTCTGTTGATGTTGGTTCCTCAAGTGGTGTCGATGGACCTTCCTCCTCTATGGAAGAAAAGATTGCAAATATGAATAGGAGAATGGAAGAACTCTTCTTCAAAGGTCTGGACATGCAAAAGTGGTTGATCTCCTTAGGGGTTTAAATATTAGAGTTTCTAACCTAGAAGATAAATTTGATGACCACTTGGTGATGATGATGAGGATGATAAGTGGGAAGATTTTTAAAGAAATTAATTTCTTTTGTTGCGTAAATTGTTTTCTTCAGTTGTGTTTTTATTATATGGATTATCAAATTTAGGTGGAACTTATTTTTATGTGTTATCTAATTCAAAGGGAGATCTCTCATAATGTTTCTTTTGTTTAATGATAAAGAAGGAGGAGAAAAGTTTAAAGCAATATAACATTGGTTTATTTAATGCATTCCTTGTTAAATTAGTGAACATATAGGTTATTGCAAAGGCTTTAAACACAAATTTGGATCATCATTAAAAGGGGGGAGATTGTTGGTAAAATAAGAGGATTTGTGTTGCAAGATTTTGATGATGATAACTGCAAGAAACTCGAAGAAAATATTGGAAATATTATTTTATTATGTAATTGTTTAACGTGTTTGTAATAAGTCTTTTGTTAGTGAATAGTTCGTATGAAAAACTTAGCTTAGAAAGTCACAACCAATAGCTTGCACATGATCACTCTATGAAGGTTTATGTTTTCGCGAAATGTTTTGTGATAATCAATTATCACTTAATATAATTGATAATCGTAAGTATTTTTCCAGTTTTTCAGAAATAGCTCTAGAATAATCGATTATCTTAGAGGATAATCAATTATCATTGCGAAATAATGTTTTAGAAAAAGCTTATGGAATAATCGATTATCCTAAGTGATAATCGATTATCACTAGAAGTTATAACTTGTCTTTTGAATTTTTAACGTAATTTTCGAAAGTTTTTATATGTAGTCCTAAACCCATTTTGCAAATAACCTTTTAGTGAATTAGAAGTTTATTGTTATGCTTGTAAAGAAACTTTTTATGTGTTTTGAACATGGGATTTGAATAACCTAGTGTGGGTAGAGCGACAACTTTCACCAAGTGGGTTCTTAGGGGATTGAATGTTGTTGTTGGTTCTAGGAAAACTATTCATCCTTTGTGTGACTCAAAGGAAGTGTTTTTCATCTCTTAAGTCTTTAGGAGAGGTGAATTTTAAACCCTATAACTTTTTTTATTTATGATTGTATTGTGATTTATTTTAGTGATTGAGTTAATCTCTCTTCTTGCTAGATTAACTACTAGACATAAGGTCTTTTTGATCCGAACCAATATAAATATCTTGTGCCAATATTCTTTTTCTTTACTGTATTTATTTATTTATTTGCAATTACATCAAAGGAAATATTTCTTAATTGGACGTAAAATTTTGAGAAAAATTTTAAGTATTAATTTTTATTAAACAAACCAATTCACCCCCTTTTGGTTTTTGTCTACACATGAACATACCCCTGCGCGATTCTAACACATTTTGTAGGGATGATTTTTTATTACAAGTATTAAGGAAGTTAAAATTTTTCTAAGAAATATTCCTTTATTTTGGGAGATTTGTTTGTTGCTTTAGTGAATTAGCTTTGTGTGTGATGTTCTAGGTCTCTACAGGTGATACTAGCTCAATGTTAGAGGGGATTAGCAATCTGTGTGGATGAATTTAGCTTCTTGCAATGGTGGTTGTTGTAACATCCTGCTAGGATATTACGAATTTAAGTAATAAAAATAAAGAAATAAAGGAAAAATCGCATTTATTATGAATTTTTTTCCCAAAAACGCGGGAAAATTTAAAACTTTAATTAATCGTAAAATAACTTAAATCCATACTTATAAAATTCAAATACAATATTCAGGTCTGATAATCTAAAATTTTACAATTTATTCAAAATCATAAATAAAAAAACTGGTAAAACTTGTCTCCTAGACTAGCCTCACTCCGGCTATATGCCTCACTAGATCTAGCTGCAACATCATCTGCTCACGTGTAATGCAATACATGATCATCGCCAAACACAAGCAGATAGGGTGAACTAACAATATAAAACATATATAACATTCAGATATATATTATCCCTTGATTTCAAACCAAAAGGTCACGACCAAGTAATCCATGTTCTACGTCTTTGGATGAATACCTCAAGATGTCTTGCTGCCACACCTACAAGCCATAACTTGAAGAACATGTGTGGGAAACCTGCTACGGACCACACTCCGTAACAACAGGTGGAGTTCCCAATACGAATATAGTTCGTTGTAAGACCCGAGAAATTTAATTAATTAAATAATTAATTAATTAATAAATACAGGTAGTGGGAACCTTTATGACAATTTATGCTAGCTTTTATGACATGGAAAAAGTACTAGCTCAAATGGATGAGAGTAGTTGGTTATTATGAAAGGACTTGGGTTTGAGTCTTGTGTATGCCATATGTTTGTAATTTAATTGATTATTTTTTTTTATTAATAATATGCTTGATCATGATGAGTGATAATATAATCCTATATTTATAGGAATTATCATGAAACATGGATTGGTTGAATTAGTTGTACAATTGCTTTGGGGATTGATTGGTTGTGTGTTTGGACCTTGGTAGACATAAATTAAACTTCCTTTTTGCTAAAATCGTATCGTTTTTGGCATGGATGAGGAAGGTCAGAAACCTTAGCCATCGTAGGGAGCAATTGGAAGGGCTGAGTTAATCAGCTGTTAATGGAATTTGATGGCCATTAACGAGTTTGTTAATGCCATTTTCATTTTTATGAACAATTAAGAATAGTTAAATGAGTTTAAGGTGGAAAAAGGAGAGGAAGGGAGAGAGCAAGTGAGGGACTGGTTTTGGCAAGGCAACATGGAGAGTGCATTTTTGGGCTAAGTAGAGAGAGTATTGTAAGACCCGAGAAAATTAAGTAAGTAAATAAACATTTATCTAATAAATGTGAGGGAAAGAATCTATAAAGTAATTAATGCGGAGAATTATGACAAAGGAACAATGGTAGCTCAAGTGGTTAGAGTTTTTCTTCTATTTACGACACACATATAATTATTATTTATTATTATTATTATTACATTACTATTATTATTATTATTTTATTATTATTATTTTATTTTACTATTATTTAATTATTATTTTTACTACTATCATTGTTTTATTTTAATGATGATTTTATTATCATTATTATTGTTTTATTATTATTGATTTATTTTATTATTATTGTTTTATCTTATTAGTATTACAATTTTATTATTATTTTTCATTTTATTTTATTATATTATTATTTTATTTATTTATAGTTATCTTTTATTATTATTATTATTATTATTTATATTATTATTATTATTATTATTATTATTTTTCTTATTATTATTATTTATATTCTTCTTCTTCTCATTATTCTTATTAATTTCATTTTTATTTTATTTTATAATTATTTTTATTTTTATTAGTATTATTATTTAATTTTAATTTACTATTATTGTTATTATTATCATTGTTTTGTTTTATTGATGATTTTATTATTATTATTGTTTTATTTTATCATTACTATTATTATTTTATTTTTATTATTTTATCTTATTAATACTAATGTTTTATTATTATTGTTTTATTTTATTTTATTATTATTTTTATTATTAATATTTTTATTTATAAAATTTTGTTTTATTATTATTATTATTATTATTATTATTTTTTAGTTTTTTTATTTTTATTTTATTTTATAATCATCTTTATTAATATTATTATTTTATTTTTTTTATTTTATTTCACTATTATTTTATTATTATTGTTATTATTATCATTGTTTTATTTTATTTATGATTTTATGATCATTATTATTGCTTTATTTTGTTATTATTATTTTATCTTATTAGTATTATTTTATTATTATTATTATTATTATTATTATTATTATTATTATTGTTTCATTTTATTTTATTATTATTTTCATTATTATTATTATTATTTTTATTGTTTCGTTTGATTATTATTATTATTATTATTATTATTTTAATCGTTGTTGTTTTTTTATTATTATCATTATTACTATTTTATTGTTCGTGCGATATTTGGGCAATGATTATGTGTTCTTCCTGGTTTGTATATTGTTTAGTTGTCCAGGATTGTGTGTTGGGTATAACACTTTGTTTTGATGGTTTTATGTGGATTTATTGTGATTCTCTAGGTTGTATAAAAGCAAGAATATGGTTGCATTTGATGTATGACCATGTGATATTGTGTAGTTGAGTTCAACTTAATGATATGGAAGTGTATTTACTTGTCATGAATGCCTTGTATAAATAGGTTCATTGGAACTGAGTGTCTTGTGTAAATAGGTTCATTGGAACCTATTTTAGACTGCCCAATACTAGTAAATTACAAGTTAATAGTGTGGCCTCTGGCGGAACGATGTAAACCGCCAAGAGATAGGCCACAAAGTGAGCTCTAGAGTAAAACCCGAGATTTAGCGCTTGGCGACGGAAGTGGTCCCACCAAGCGGTGTGTTGTAGAAATGGGCTTGGACCAAAATCTAGTGGGTTGACGCCCAGTAGCGCCAAGTGTTCTGTCAGGTGGTCTAGAATGCGAGTTAACCTAGCGATGTAGATGTTGTGCTAGGAGGTTTTGGATGTAGTGATAGATTACGCGAGGGATTCTACACAGCTTTGGATGGAGGTCTTGATGCGATGCTTTGCTGGGGGCGCAATTATGAGTGCAACTTGTATTGGGGTAACACGTGGCCACTCAATGTTGTAGCCTGATGGTTTTGGAAGTCCAGTGGAGTGTGTGAGATCGTTGCTCGTACGGATGGTTTTCGGAAGATTGCCCTCCTCGGTGTTATCCGACAAGTTTGGTAATCTTGGGACAAATACAAACTACGGTTCGTATTTGGGAACTCCACTTGGTGTCATAGATCGTGGCCGTGGCAAATTTATTCTCGCGTGTGGACTATTAGGTAGTGGCCTGTAGTCGGAGGGGCGAGTAGACACTCGTGGCAATAAAGATCGATCAATGTAATCATTAAAGGGTGTAGAATCAAGAGGCGTCTAGAGGAAGATTTGGAAGTCGAGAATTAAGGATTATGGCTTGTGAGTCTTAGGAAAAACAACGCTCTTACTGAGTTTTGGTGAACAGGTAAGGGTTGTGCTCTTGCCGGGTTTTGGTGAGTAGGCAAGGGTGGTTGCTTGTAAGTTCTAAGGAAAGTAATGCTCTTACCAAATTTTGGTGAACAGGTAAGGGTTATTGCTTGTTCTTCCCAGGAGGTGTTAGGGCGTAGGAAAGGAAACTGATTGGTTATGAGAGAATAGTATACTATGTGATGAGACTTGGGAGTATTATAACTGTTGGAATATTGTATAATTATTTATTATATTGTGTAGTGCAATTTTATTTTGTTGAGCTCACCCTATTTGCTTGTGTTTGGCGATGATCGTGTAATGCGTTACACGGGAACATATGATGTTGCAGGTATTGTCGGTGAAGCATAGTTTCTGATGAAGGATTATCTTGTTTCCTTTTAGAGTTATGAATATGGTGAAGTTATTTAAGAAAGCTTTTTGAAAATTCCCACTGGACATTAAGATAGCAAGCTATCTAGATGTGAAGGTTCATTTCTCAAGCTCATGAAAGGAAGAAGAGAGTTGGATTCAAGCTTAAACTCACACAACATTAACAACACTTAAAGAACCAAAATGAAAGAAGAAACATTAAAAATGGAAAGCATAGAAGATGAAGCATGGAAGAAGCTCGCCACTCATAGGGGGGGATCTAAGCCAACCAAGCCCTAGAGATGAGTGATGGTGCCGCCACTTGCAAGCAAGATAAGGCAAAGGTGAGTTCACTTCTAGGAAGAAGAGCTCACGAAAATTTAAAGGTTGAAACACAATAGTTTAGAAACAAAATGATCAACCCTTTTACAAGACAAGGAGCACCCTTTAAATAGGAGTTCATAGGGGTCCTTTAGCAAATACAAAAACATGAAAAAGGATTAACTAGCAAACCCTAAACCTAATGTGAGAGTGAGTCTTGGCCAAGTGAAGGAAGATGATTGGTGGAGGCATTCCCATGAGGATTCTAGGCCAAAAGAGGAAGGAGACCAAGTGACCTTCTAAGGCATAAACCATAAAGGCAAAAGGAGACAAGGTACATGTCTACTTTTGCTTTTGCTTTATGCTTTTTGCTTTCCTCTCTCTTCCACTTCATCCAAGTGCTCCAATCACCAAGTGCCACCTAGCCATGCTCTACTTTCTCTTAATTACCTACAAAACAAGACAAACAAGGATTAGCATGTTGGTTTAAGTTAATCTAATCTTGGTCAAAGGTCAACTTTGGATCAAAGTCAACAAGTCAACCAAAATAAATCAACTAGAAACCAACTTAGGGAATTCAAACTAAAGTAATGCAAAACAAAGATAAAGGTGATGGAATAGAAGACTCCCCTCTAGACATGCTTCTAGTGATCCTTCTTGATGGAGCTTCTAAGGAGGTGGTCATGCCTTCATCATCCTCCCCTTCTTGGAGAGAATTCGACCACGAATTCTTAAACCCTACATCAAAAGGAGAAAGGTCACAAACATTAAATGAGTTACTTATGTTGTAGCTTGGGGGTAAGTCTAACTCATAAGCATTGTTGTTAATTCTCCTAATGACTTGAAAGGGGCCATCCCCTCTAGGGAGGAGCTTAGACTTCCTTTGAGTAGGGAATCTCTCCTTTCTCAAGTGAAGCCAAACCCAATCTCCCTCTTGGAAGATGACTTCCTTTCTTCCCTTATTACCATCCTCTTGTTGTTTCTTAACTCTCCTCTCAATGGTTTCCTTAACTTGTGAATGCAAGTCTTGGATGTACTTGGCTTTGGTCTCACCATCTTGGCAAGTCCATGCCTCATGAGTGGGTAGGGGAAGGAGGTCTAAGGGAGTTAGGGGATTGAACCCATACACAACCTCAAAAGGGGAATGAGAAGTAGTGGAATGCACAACCCTATTGTAGGCAAACTCTATGTGGGGAAGAAGTTCCTCCCACTCTCTAATGTTTTGCACTATCATACATCTTAGCATTTGCCCTAGGGTTCTATTAACCACCTCGGTTTGGCCATCACTTTGGGGATGACAAGTGGTGGAGAAAAGAAGCTTGGTGCCAAGTTTACCCCACAAGGTTCTCCAAAAATGGCTTAGGAACTTGGAGTCCCTATCACTTACAATGGACCTAGGTAGGCCATGTAGTCTTACCACTTCCTTGAAGAAAAGATTTGCAATATAAGTTGCATCATCAATCTTATGGCAAGGAATGAAATGGGCCATCTTAGAGAACCTATCCACCACTACAAAAATGGAATCCCTACCTTTTTTGGTCCTTGGGAGACCTAAGACAAAATCCATAGAAATGTCAACCCAAGGCTTGGAAGGGATAGGCAAGGGGGTGTAAAGACCATGGGGTTGGACTCTAGACTTGGCTTTCATGCATGCTATGCAACCTTTGCAATGCCTATCTACATGCTTCCTCATGTGAGGCCAATAGAAGTGTTCTTTCAAGACTTCCAAAGTCTTGTTTGGCCCAAAATGCCCCATTAATCCTCCCTCATGTGCCTCTCTAATGAGTGAGGCTCTTAAGGAACCTTGGGGAATGCAAAGTCTCTTACCTTTGAAAAGATATTGATTGAGAAGGTAAAAGTCTTTGTAAGCCCCTTGGTGGCACTCACTAAGAATGGGGGAGAAATCAACATCCTTTGGATACAATTCCTTAATATGATCAAAACTAAGAAATTTAGTTTCAAGAATGGAAAGGAGGGAATGCCTTCTTGAAAGTGCATCCGCCACAATGTTAGCCTTTCCTTGCTTATGTTTGATCACATATGGGAATTGTTCTAAGAACTCTACCCACCTAGCATGTCTCTTGTTTAACTTGCCTTGGCTTTTCAAAAATTTGAGTGACTCATGGTCACTATGTATCACAAACTCCTTTGAAAGAAGATAGTGTTGCCAAGTTTGCAAAGTTCTCACAAGAGCATAAAGCTCTTTGTCATAGGTGGAGTAGTTGATGTGACTCCCCTTGAGTTTCTCACTAAAATAAGCTATGGGGTGCCCTTCTTGGAGAAGCACGGCCCCAATGCCTATATTGGATGCATCACACTCAATTTCAAAAGTTTTGGAGAAGTTAGGGAGGGCTAAGAGTGGTGCATTGATCAATTTTTGTTTTAAAGTTTCAAAAGCCTTTTCTTGATCTTTGCCCCACTTATAGGTCACACCTTTCTTGACCAATTCATTGAGAGGGGCAGCTATGGTGCTAAAGTTTGGCACAAACCTCCTATAGAAACTAGCTAACCCATGGAAAGACCTAAGCTCACTTACATTCTTTGGGGGAGGCCAATCCTTGATTGCCATCACTTTTTCTTGGTCCACATGGACCCCATGTTGATTTATTTTGAAACCTAGGAAGATCACATGATCCATCCCAAACACACATTTCTCCATGTTAGCATACAAGGATGCCTTCCTTAAGGTTTCTAACACACTCCTTAAATGATGCAAGTGGTCATCTTGAGACATACTATAAATGAGAATGTCATCAAAGTATACCACAACAAACTTCCCTAAGAACTCTCTAAGAACATGGTGCATGAGTCTCATGAATGTACTAGGTGCATTGGTCAAGCCAAAAGGCATGACTAACCACTCATATAATCCAAACTTAGTCTTGAAAGAGGTTTTCCATTCATCACCTTCTTTGATTCTAATTTGATTGTACCCACTTTTCAAGTCTATTTTGGAAAATATGGTTGCACCATGTAACTCATCAATCAAATCATCTAACCTAGGAATGGGATGCCTATACTTGATGGTTATGTTGTTGATAGCCCTACAATCTATGCACATTCTCCATGTTCCATCCTTTTTGGGGACTAGGATCACGGGCATTGCACAAGGACTCATGCTATGTTGCACCCACCCCTTTTCTAACAACTCATTCACTTGTTTTTGAATTTCTTTAGCCTCCTCGAGACTAGTCTTATAGGCTGGCCTATTAGGCAAAGATGAGCCTTGTATGAAATCAATTTGGTGTTCTATACCTCTTAGGGGTGGGAGACCTTTTGGAGGTTCTTGAAAAACATCTTTGAACTCATCTAAGACTAATGACAAGTCTAAGGGACATCTAGAGTGAGGGTTTTGGAAGGAGGGGGAAGATTCACTAGGATAAGCTAGGAAGATGGGTTTTTGGGCAAGCATTACCTTCTTCACCCCCTTGAGAGTGATCATGCTCTTCTTGGACTCATGCCCTTGCGCCTTCTTTTGCGCCTTCTCTTCTTTTCTTTTCTTAATCATTTGCAATTGGTCCTCATTGACTTCTCTTGGTGAAAGAGGTAGTAATGTGATCTTTTTGCCTTGGAAGCTAAAGGTAAATTTGTTAGCATGGCCATCATGAAAAGCTTTTCTATCAAATTGCCATGGCCTTCCTAATAAAATGTGAGTTGCTTCCATGGGCACTAAGTCACATAATACCTCATCCTTGTAGTTTCCAATGGAGAAGTTAATAAGGACTTGTTTGTCCACTTTAATTTCACCTTCCTCACTAAGCCAAGAAAGCTTATAGGGCTTGGCATGAGGGATGGTTTTCAAGCCAAGCTTGTCCACAACCCTTGTGCTAGCCACATTAACACAACTTCCACTATCAATTATGAGGGAGCAAGTTTTGTTGTTGATTTGGCACCTTGAGTGAAAAATATTTTCTCTTTGGTTTTCAAATTCTTTAGGCACTTGGCCTAGCATGCGCCTAACCACCAACAAACCTCCTTCATTAGGTTTGATTTCATCCTCACTTGAAGATTGGGAAGAAGTGTGGGAGGAAGAACTTTTAGGGGAGGGGGGAGAAGAATGTTCACTTTCAACCTCTCCTTTAGGGTTCAAGATCATGTTCCTTTTTGTTGGGCAATTTGAAGCAATGTGACCATAGCCCAAACACTTAAAACATTTGATGGAACTAGTTCTTGAACTTTGAGAAGAGTTTGCATTTTCATGGGAGGTTCTAGACGAATTGGTCCTAGGTGGGTGGTCTTTGGAAGGAGGTTTCTCATCCTTTCTTTCTTTTCCTTTCCAAGTTCTAGAGTAGTATTCATTGTATGAAGTATTCCTCTTGGCCTCTTGTTTCTTTTTCAATTGACTTTCAACTTTTAAGGCCAAGTGTAAAATTTTGTCAAGAGTGGAATACTCATACAACTCAACTACATCTTGAACTTCTCTTCTAAGACCACTCACAAATCTAGCTACCTTTTCTTCTTCACTTTCAAATTGGAGTCCTACTTTGAGAAGCATTGACTCCATCATTTTAAAATATTCATTCACACACATAGACCCTTGTTGAAGCCTTTGGAGCTTCAAAAGAGTCTCCCTCCTATAGTAGGAAGGAACAAATCTAGCGCGCATCAAAGTTTTAATGTCCATCCAAGAGGCCGCGGGTGGCTCTTGGTTAATATTGTCCATACACAATTGATGCCACCATGTCATGGCATAATCTTCAAATTCTAAAACTACTAAATCTACTTGTTCTTGATTACTAACTAAATGAATATTGAAGATTTGGTCCACTTTTTGGTCCCACTATATGTAGAGGTTTGGATCATTCTCCCCCTTGAACTTTGGAATCTTGATTGGTGGAGGTTGTCTTTGTGGGAGTTGATTGCGCCTTCCACCACCATCATAGCCGTATCTTCTTCTTCTTCCACCATGGCTAGAGTCCTCGGAAGAGGACCTCCTCCTTCTCCTCTCATCTTCCCTAAGTTCAAGTCTTTGGATGTGCTCTTGTAGGAAGATCTCACTTTGCCTCCTATCCGCCCTCAATTGGTCAAAAGTTTCTCTCCTACTCACTTCCATCTCACGTAAGATGTTGGCAAGGGTTATTTGTCCACTTTCTTGGGCCATAGGAGTCACCATGGGAGGGGAATAAGGTGAGGCCGACTCCTCCTCTTCTTCTACCTCCAAGATTGGATCCATATTCATGTTCCTACACCAAAAACTCACCAAAAACCGAGACAAGGAAGAGGTTAGCTAACAAATAATTCCAAACCCGAGACCAAGTGTGGTCTTCTCAAGCACCCAAGTGTTTTTGATCACACTCCCAAAGCACACAAGCAAGGCTAGCACTCAAAAACCTTCCAAAGAAGTGAAAACACCTTTAAAGAGATGAAAACCTTTTCAAAGCTCAAACAAGTGGCTCGGCCACAACACTCTAGGAAGACAAGGAAAAGAAAACTACTAAGACAAAACAAAGATTACCTAAAGACAAGCAAGCAAAGCTAAAAAAAAACAAGAAAGTTTAACTTCTAAGGAAACCTGTTTTTTAAAGACAAAACTTGAACAAGACTAAAACAATGAAAAGCACTTTTAAGGACTCTATGGAAAGCATTTGAACAAGCCAAGATTATACCTCAAATTATGCATACACCATGAAAGATCATAACCAAGTCAAAGCATGGAACTAATTTGCCAATATCACCCAAAATCCAAGTATAAATTTTGGTAGCATAACACCTAGTAAAAATGGCCAAATGGATTCACCAAGCATTGTAAAAGCTCTCGGCCAAACTGTTTTTGGTCTTGAAAACACTTTTTCTTTTCAAAACTAGGTACTTCAAATGATGAGAAGGATGTTTTAGGGTGTCTTGAACACTTAGTTCCTTAAAATTAGGTCAAAATCAATTTCAAGGAGCATACAACAACACAAGGCATAGATCTCATGCAATAGTTCAAAAACTTAGAAACAAGAACAAGAAAACTCAAAGAAGCATATGACAAGAGACTCAAGCAAAAGTTAGACACATTAGAGACTCAACATGACATACACAAAGACACAAACATGTAGCTATCATGCATTTAAACTCATGGATTTGAGGCTCAAAGAGTAAGTATCAAAAGACATGTTATCCAACCACATTTAGGAGCAAAAGAGTCACAAAACCGAAGCCAAAATTGCCACAACATAACCTGAAAACGTTGTTTTTCGTATTCTCGGCAGCTCTGACCTTTGCTCACTCATTTGATCATAACTCTCTCCACAGAACTCCAAATGCGTTAATTCTTTTTTTGTTGGAAACTAGACTCACAGAGCTTTCTTTTGATATAAAGAACGTTACTTTTGGACCACTGAGCTAGCTGCAGTATTTTTTTCTAAAACGCACACGTTGCTGCCAGCACTGTTTTTTATGTGGACCACTCAAGATAGCTACACAAGACAAGGTTAGAACATGAAAACACCATATTCAAGGACAACCAAAGCTCTAGATACCAAATGATGAAGGATTATCTTGTTTCCTTTTAGAGTTATGAATATGGTGAAGTTATTTAAGAAAGCTTTTTGAAAATTCCCACTGGACATTAAGATAGCAAGCTATCTAGATGTGAAGGTTCATTTCTCAAGCTCATGAAAGGAAGAAGAGAGTTGGATTCAAGCTTAAACTCACACAACATTAACAACACTTAAAGAACCAAAATGAAAGAAGAAACATTAAAAATGGAAAGCATAGAAGATGAAGCATGGAAGAAGCACGCCACTCATAGGGGGGCATCTAAGCCAACCAAGCCCTAGAGATGAGTGATGGTGCCGCCACTTGCAAGCAAGATAAGGCAAAGGTGAGTTCACTTCTAGGAAGGAGAGCTCACGAAAATTTAAAGGTTGAAACACAATAGTTTAGAAACAAAATGATCAACCCTTTTACAAGACAAGGAGCACCCTTTAAATAGGAGTTCATAGGGGTCCTTTAGCAAATACAAAAACATGAAAAAGGATTAACTAGCAAACCCTAAACCTAATGTGAGAGTGAGTCTTGGCCAAGTGAAGGAAGATGATTGGTGGAGGCATTCCCATGAGGATTCTAGGCCAAAAGAGGAAGGAGACCAAGTGACCTTCTAAGGCATAAACCATAAAGGCAAAAGGAGACAAGGTACATGTCTACTTTTGCTTTTGCTTTATGCTTTTTGCTTTCCTCTCTCTTCCACTTCATCCAAGTGCTCCAATCACCAAGTGCCACCTAGCCATGCTCTACTTTCTCTTAATTACCTACAAAACAAGACAAACAAGGATTAGCATGTTGGTTTAAGTTAATCTAATCTTGGTCAAAGGTCAACTTTGGATCAAAGTCAACAAGTCAACCAAAATAAATCAACTAGAAACCAACTTAGGGAATTCAAACTAAAGTAATGCAAAACAAAGATAAAGGTGATGGAATAGAAGACTCCCCTCTAGACATGCTTCTAGTGATCCTTCTTGATGGAGCTTCTAAGGAGGTGGTCATGCCTTCATCAGTTTCAGAGAAGGGCTAGCTTGGGGAAAAGCCTTTATGATGCTATCTTGTTTGTTGGATTTTAAACATTTTGTAAACATTTATCTTACTAGACTCAGAATTTGTAATCGACAATTATAGTTTGTAGATTTTGGTTTATTGTGGTATAATAAATGTTTTAAATTTTCCTACGTTTTGGAAAAAAGGAATTGTCATAAATGCGATTTTATACTTATTCCCTATTTTAATTTAAATTAGTAATATCCGGTCGGGATGTTATTATGAGTCCATCTTCAAGAGTAAGGAAGCCAAGGAGAAGCCATGCGGAATTGATGAAGCTTCCATGGAGAAGGATGAAGGTGTGGAAGCTAGAAGATGAGAGGAGAAATGATGCGGCAATGGTGTTTGGAGAAGCTCTCAAGTGAGGTTGGGCCAACACTCAAGGAAGGGGGCTAGAGAAAACCAAGAAGGAGAACTCTAGCCTAAGTTGATTCACAAAAAGAGAGGAATCTGGAGTCATCTCAACAGAATTTCTCTACTATATTCATGAATGAAAATACAAGGGTCCTAAGCTCTCTATTTATAGTAGAAAAGGAGAGCCAAATGGTCTAGAAAAAGTGGAGGGAAAAAGGAGTCTATAAAGTTGAATTTTGGAGCCAAAAAGGAGCATGTGGGAGGTGCGACTTGGCACCTAAGCAAGTCACACTTGTCTTGCCATGGGAAGCTAACTCTCATCCTTGGAGAGCAAGTTTGAGAAGCTTCTAGGCTTTCCTAGAGTAGACACACTACTCTTGGCCCATTTGGCCCAATTCCCCTTTTTGGTCCAAAATTACTTCTAAAGCCCAATTTCCTTTAAGGCCCAATACATGGCCCAAAGAAAACCCTATTCTACTGGCCCATAATACAAAGCCCAAAATAAAATCCTAATCTAGTATTTACAAGCAAAGTGTCCTAGGCTAGGTCTTCACATTTTCTTTGGCCCATGTGAAGTTCATCTTGGGCCTTGCATGCGCATTTAAGGCCCATTCCTCTTGTATTCTCCTAGCCATAAAAAGAATCAAGACAATTAAAGATAGCACAAAAGAATGACCTAATAAAATTATAAGGCCTAAAATGATTATTTATTTAATGACAAAGAAAAACTAAATGGGCCAGGCCATTGGCCCACAGCTTTGAAAGCTTGATTCCTCCAGGATAAAAAATATGTATGCAGTAATCATCAAACAATTTTTCTGTTACTTTCCGAAGTGGAAGCAGAATATATTTGTAAGGGCGATATGAAGAAGGCCTTTTAATTTTGGAAGGATTTGGTACATAGCCTACTTCACCAATATACTACTTGTCACTTTGACTTAATTGATACCTAAAAGGTAACTCTAGGTCAAAGAAGATTTTTGGAAATTCTTTTGAAGTGTTTATAATGAATGATGAAGGTGGAAAAACAATTTTAGGGAGAACTAAGACAAAAGTATTAACAACAAATAAAGAAGAGTTGAAAGATGGAATTACTCCCTTGAGGTCTATGCAAGGATTTGTAGGATGTTGTATCTCTACTTCCCTAAGCATTATTTCTTTTCTCTCAATCTCTTCCTCTTTTCTTTTAAACTCTGCCTCTTGTCTTACTCTCTTTTCCTCTTCATATTCTATTCTCTTTTCTTCCTCCTTTTGTTTTCTCAACTTCTCCTCTTCTTCTCTCAATTCTTGTCTCATGGACAGGCTTAGAAACCAAACCTTTCCTAGCAGAAATCTCTAAATTTCTTTCACAAAAATTCTCAATAAAATTTCCCAATAAGACAGATCTTAATTGTGAAAAACAACTTCCAAAGTGTGTGAAATCTTATGACCAAAGAAAGGTCAACTAAGTGTTTAAAGATTTGCACCTAGATATCACGGTGACCTAAAACATAGAAGCAATCATACAAATTACACAAAACCTTGACATTTAAAACATAAAGGCAAAAAACATAAAAAATGAAAACATAAACTAGATGAAAATCCTAAGTGAAAATTCAAGTGGCCTTTGGAACCCCTTGAACCTCACACTACATCTTAAACTATTACAATTAAATGCTAAGGATGAGATTGCTCTAAAGCATTTTCCCACCTAAGCCAAATAAAAGGAGAAAACTGAAAGAAAATTACACAAAATCCATGACATCAAAACAGCAAAAACCAAAATAAAACTATGCTATGCCAAGCTATGTCTCTCAAGCTCTCGGTCCAGCCTCCAAAGTGTGTCTCCCTCAAGTGTTTGCTTTGAATTTTCTCCTTTGTGAACTTCACTTGTAGCTTGGAGTTCCACTTTGGTTTCCACCTCCTAGGATGCTACCTTGAGTATTTGGTTACCTCCAAAGAAATCTTCCACCAAGAATGTAACACCAAACCAAAGAAGCCAATAAGGAAAAACAAGAAAAGCTTAAATGAAAGAAGAGCTAAACTCAAGTGGAATATAGCTGAAACATACTCAAAGATTTAACAAAGAAAGACAAACTAGAAATAAGGCAAACAAACAAGTTAAGCACTCAAATGAATTACCTAAAGAATGGCACTAGAATTGAAGAGAAAATCTAAAAAAGAAGTGCTCAAACATGAAGCTTATAGTACTCATTGCAACAATGCCAAATGAAGGGAAGAATCCACTTGAAATTAAGGAAACTCAAGGCAATATAGAGCACACACCTAAGCCAAGAATTATATCAACAAAGAGCACTTAAAACACAGCAAAACGCACACAAAATAGCACTGAAAATGAATTTTTCAGAAACTGGCAGTCCAGAAAATGCTGATTGATGCCCCAACTTCATAAATTTTTCATATTTTTTGTACTCAACATTTTTTAGTCATTCTTTTTTTGTTATTTTCGTCTATCTCTCTTCTTTAATAGGAAAAAATCAGAAAAAAGTTTTGTCGAACCATGTGTTCAGGATAAATCACAAACAATAGGTGTGCGTGCAGTGAAAACTGAAAATAGAGACTAGAGCATAGTTACTCACGAAAATTGAGAAGATGTTCTATGAAATTCAAGTAGAATGAACTTGATTATGATCTAGAATCAAGCATGAATCATAGAAGAACATCTAGAACACACAAAAGCAAGAATCTAATCGGTGAAATGGATCAAAAATAGTGAGAACATGCCTTACACATCCATAAGCATCACTTTGATGTTCATTGCTCTTTTGTGTGATGTAGGACTTGGTTCTCATCAAGAAAATGCAGAAAATAGCAAATGAAACGAAAATGGAGATGAAACAAAACACTTAAACATGACTTAAGACAAAACACAAGATGATAAACTGAAAATAAATGGAAACCACCGAATGAAAATGAAGAACACACACTAGGAATCAAAGAAAATGTTGCTGGAAAAATATATGGAACTTAAGAACAAATGTGAACCAAAAATCATGGAGATCTACCATTTGAATCCATAGAATTCATGTAGACTCATAGATGTTCGGTTGATTTGAAGGAAACTTGAAGAAAACTCAAAGAAAATGGAAGAACAACACAAAAAATGAAAGAATACAAAGAAAAATGGATGAACAACACGAAAATTGAAAGAAAAACCACAAGGAAGATGAACTTATCTCTTGACGTCAAGCTTGATCAACCAAGGCTCTAGATACCACATGATGAGTCCATCTTCAAGAGTAAGGAAGCCAAGGAGAAGTCATGCGGAATTGATGAAGCTTCCATGGAGAAGGATGAAGGTGTGGAAGCTAGAAGATGAGAGGAGAAATGATGCGACAATGGTGTTTGGAGAAGCTCTCAAGTGAGGTTGGGCCAACACTCAAGGAAGGGGGCTAGAGGAAACCAAGAAGGAGAACTCTAGCCTAAGTTGATTCACAAAAAGAGAGGAGTCTGGAGTCATCTCGACAGAATTTCTCTACTATATTCATGAATGAAAATACAAGGGTCCTAAGCTCTCTATTTATAGTAGAAAAGGAGAGCCAAATGGTCTAGAAAAAGTGGAGGGAAAAAGGAGTCTAGAAAGTTGAATTTTGGAGCCAAAAAGGAGCATGTGGGAGGTGTGACTTGCCACCTAAGCAAGTCACACTTGTCTTGCCATAGGAAGCTAACTCTCATCTTTGGAGAGCAAGTTTGAGAAGCTTCTAGGCTTTTCTAGAGTAGACACACTACTCTTGGCCCATTTGGCCCAATTCCCCTTTTTGGTCCAAAATTACTTCTAAAGCCCAATTTCCTCTAAGGCCCAATACATGGCCCAAAGAAAACCCTATTCTATTGGGCCCAAAATACAAAACCCAAAATAAAATCCTAATCTAGTATTTACAAGCAAAGTGTCCTAGGCTAGGTCTTCACATCTTCCTTGGCCTATGTGAAGTTCATCTTGGGCCTTGCATGCGCATTTAGGGCCCATTCCTCTTGTATTCTCCTAGCCATAAAAAGAATCAAGACAATTAAAGATAGCACAAAAGAATGGCCTAATAAAAGTATAAGGCCCAAAATGATTATTTATTTAATGACAAAGAAAAACTAAATGGGCCAGGCCATTGGCCCAAGCTAAAAAGCCCTTTAGGGTGATATTCATCATCCCTTCCCTCTTGAAGAGGATCTGTCCTCAGATTTAGAGGATTCTTTAAGGCCCACAGCTTTGAAAGCTTGATTCCTCCAAGATAAAAAATATGTATGCAGTAATCATCAAACAATTATTTTGTTACTTTTTGAAATGGAAGGAGAATATATTTGTAAGGGCTATATGAAGAAGGCCTTTTAATTTTGGAAGGATTTGGTACATAGCCTACTTCACAAAAATACTGCTTGTCACTTTGACTTAATTGATACCTAAAAGGTAACTCTAAGTCAAAAAAGATTTTTGGAAATTCTTTTGAAGTGTTTAAAATGAATGATGAAGGTGGAAAAACAATTTTAGGGAGATGTTTATGTGGGTTAATAGAAATTAAATTATCATGCTCTTGCTTTGAAGATATATTAATTCTGTGATGTTTTTCGTCGTATAATGCGTGAACATAATGCCTTTGCCTGGTGTCGCAACCGAAATCGCGACGGGACGACGAACCAAGATAATTATTTGTTCTTTTTGTTCTATACTAATCTTCAAATTTAAAAAGTTAGTGTGGTATCTTGATCGTGGGTGTTCAAGAGACATGACTGCATATAAGAAGAAGTTTATAAATTTCAAGAGAAAGGAACAAGGCTTTGTTACTTATGGGGATAATAATAAAGGCAAGATCCTTAGAGATTAAGGACATGTTACTTTTTGAAGGATTAAAGCACAATCTTCTAAGTATTAGTCAACTTTGTGATGAAGGACTCAAGGTGATATTTGAAAGTGATTATTGCATCATTCACCACAAAGATTCAAAGGAAGTTGCTCTAAAAGGTACAAGACACAATAACATCTATTTAATTAGTATTGATCATGCATCATCTAAAAATATTACATGTTTAGTTGTTAAAGAGGAAAAGAGTTGCTCATATTCATATCCAATATTTGAATAAATTGATATCTAAGGATCTAGTAAATGGATTGCCAAAATTGCATTTTAAGAAAGATAAACTTTGTGATGTTTGTCAAAATGGTAGACGAGTAAAATCCTCTTTTAATTCTAAAAATGTTATTTCTACTTTAAGACCTTTGGAACTTTTGAACACAGATTTTTTTGTCTTTCAAGGATAAAAAGCGTTGGTGAAAATTTTTATGCTCATGTAATTGTTGATGATTATTCAAGATATCCATGGAATTTCTTTCTTACTTTGAAAAGTGAAGCATTCAACGCTTTTAAGAAATTTGCAAAATTGATTCAAAATGAAAAATATTTGAAAATCAAAGTTTTGAGAAGTGATCATGAAGGTGAGTTTTAAAATGAATCTTTTGAATTGTTTTTTAAGAACATGGCATTTCACATAAGTTGTAGAAAGGAATCAAATGTTCCTAAATATTTTTAGGTTGATGTTGTGAGTACTGCTTTTGTTGTCTTCACTAGAATGCTCATTAAGCTGATTTTAAAAATTACTCCTTATCAATAGTTTAAAGGTAGGAAGCCAAATATTGCTCATTAAGAATTTTTGGATGTAAATGTTTTGTGTTAAATAATGGAAAAGAGAATTTGGGAAAGTTTGTTTCTAAAGCCAATGAAACTATATTTTTGGGGTATTCTCTTACTAGTAAAGCATATACAATCTTTAATAGAAGAACTTTAAATGTAGAAGAATGTATGCACATTGTTTTTGACGAAATTGTGGACTTTGAGGAAAACCTTCTTGAGTCAAATAAATCAAATTCAAGTGATGAAGAGTACCTAAAGAAGGCATTTGATGAAATGTATCTAAATGAGAATCCACCAAACTCAACTTGACGATCTTGCAAAAAGTTTGAGATCACCAAGAGGATTGTCATTAGACAACATCATAAGAGATATCTCAAAGGGAGTAACTACTAGAAATATGACTAGATTTTGCATGACTGTAGCTTTTGTTTCATAGATTGAACTAAAAAATGTGGAAGAAGCTCTTCAAGATGACCAATGATGCATTATAATGTAAGAAGAGTTAAACCAGTTTGAAAGAAATGAAGTGTGGGAGTTAATTCCAAGAAAGGACTCACATCAAGTCATTGGAACAAAGTGGGTATTCAGAAACAAGCTAGATTAATATGGAAACATTACCTAAAACAAAGTTAGGCTTGTTGCAAAAGGATATAATCAAGTGGAAGGTATATATATGATGAAACATATGCTCCGGTGTCGAGGTTAGGGTTATACACCTACTTCTTGCTTATGCTTCAATTATGAAATTTAACTTGTATCAAATGGATGTTAATAGTGCTTTTCTTAATGGATTTATTAAAGAAGATGTGTATGTTGAAGAACCTCCTAGTTTTGAGGATTATAAGTTTCCAATCACATCTATAAGTTAAAGAAAGCACTATATGGATTAAAACCAACTCTTAGATCTTGGTATGAAAGATTACGTACTTTTCTTTTAGAAAATTATTTTACTAAAGAAAAAATTGATTCAAATCTTTTTATTAAAAGAGTAGGTGAACATATTTTGCTAATTCAAGTGTATGTGGATCAACTGATAACTATCTTTGTGAAGGATTTGCAAGTATTATCTAAGGAGAGTTTGAAATGTCAATGATAGGAGAATTTACATTCTTTCTTGGGTTTCAAATTAAGCAAATGAAAGGTGTAACCTTCATATCAAATCCAATTTCGGCAAAGAAGTCTTAAAGAAATTTGGAATAGATACGACTAAGGAGGCAACATCATGTTACTTGGATAAAGATGAGAAATGTGTGGAAGTCAACCAAACCATGTTTAGAGGCATGATAGGATCTTTATTGTATCTCACTACTAGTATATATAATATTATGCAAAGTGTGTGTGTGTGTGTGTGTGTGTATGTACTAGATTTCAGTCCATTCCTAGAGAACTGTTTCTTTTGGATTATGGTACCCTTCAAGAGCCTCTCCTAGTTTAATAGGTTATTTTGATGCTGATTGTGGAGGGTGTAAAATTGACAAAGAAAAGCACTAGTGGTACATGTCATCTCTTAGGATGTTCTTTAGTGTGTTGGCATTTAAAGAAACAAGCATGTGTGTCTCTATCAACCATTGAAGCTGAATGAATATATTGTTGTAGGAAATTATTGTGCTCAAATTTGTTGGATGAAACAACATCTAAAAGATTTTGATATCCTCTTAAACCATTATTAAAATGTGACAATACTAGTGCAATTAATCTCACTAAAAATCCTATAATGCATTCTAGGACCAAGCATATAGAGATTAGACATCATTTTCTAAGAGATCACATAAGTAAAGGAAATTGCATGATAGAATATGTAGACACCAAACATCTATTAGCTAATATTTTTACAAAACCTCTTGCCAAAAGATAGGCTTTATGAACATAGGAGAGATTTAGGGATACTAGATATGTCTTAAGAATATAAAATCATGCATTTTAATGATTTCCAAAAAATAATGCCACAATAATCAATTATCACAGGTGATAATCGATTATCAACCCTCATACAACATTAAAGATAATTTTGGAATAACCGATTATCTTATGAGATAATTGATAAAACAACTTTAGTAAAATGGTAAAATATTTGTCTAGAATATAATCGATTATTCAATTAGAATAATCAATTATCGAATTTTTAGAACTTTTCTGGGCTTCAAAGTTTGAAATGATAATCAATTATCACTTTAAAATAATTGATTATCACACTATACATGACAATTTTATTTTGAAAAAGTAGTTGTTGTATCGACTATTTTGCATTGATTTTTGGAAACTAGCCGTTGGAGACTCCAATGCTATAAATTTGAGCCTCAAAAATTGATTATTCTCTCATCAATTGCTCATTTCTCACATATTCCTCTTGTTTGAACCTTAAACCATCTTCAAGCTTAAATCTCTCTTAAATTTTTGTCTTCACTCAACTTTCTTGTTTTTGCAATGGTTGAATCTTCAAGAAGGAAGTTTCCCACCAAAAGAAGGAGCCTTCATCCTTCAACTCAACCACAACCCAAAAATTCTTCCATTGAAGGATGGGTTCCTGAAGAAGAAAAAAGAGCGTAGTTTATCAAAGTCTAGAAGGAAAAAACATTAATTGTACCCAAGTCCATTAGTTTTAACTGGTTCCTTGCCTCTTGGTTTCAATTTCCATCCCTTTTTACTAATCAAGGCATCAAATACTTTGTGGAAATGCAAGGCTTTTACTATCCCGATTTGGTAAGAGTGTTCTTTTAAAATTTTAAATCTAGGAAGGGTATAACTTTCCCAGCAAAGTTAAAGGAATCAATATTATTCTTTGATGATGATATTTGGGATAATGCGCAAAGTTTCCCACTAAAAAACATGTTGTGCCAATACTTAGTGGATTTAAAGGTTTTAACAGGCTACTGACATATATTGATCATTCTTAAAGAATCCTCAATAGCGAGTAGGAAAACAACTCCTGGCAGGTGGACTAAAAATGGATGGAAGACTTATTCACTACTTAATTGTTTGGATTTTATGTCTCAAGGGCACGAATCGTGCTCAATGCATTGTAGCAAATCTCTTAATCATTTATGGGATGCTAAATAATGTGTCTATGGATTGGTCCAACCTAATTATTAATACCATGCTCAAAGCCAAGAGATATCCTGCATATACTTTACCAAACTCACTGCTCATTTCTAGGATTTGTGATTACAAAGATGTGAATAAAAGTGGTGAGCATGTTCAAAGGACGATTGAAGCAAATCAAAGTACCGAAAGTTCACTCAAACAAAATGAGGTTTGTTCCTTTAGGAAATCATTATATTCGCAAAGATGATGTGCCCTAAAATTGCTCTGAGGATGATGAAGAAATTATTGTCCTACTTCTGTTGATGTTGGTTCCTCAAGTGGTGTCGATGGACCTTCCTCCTCTATGGAAGAAAAGATTGCAAATATGAATAGGAGAATGGAAGAACTCTTCTTCAAAGGTCTGGACATGCAAAAGTGGTTGATCTCCTTAGGGGTTTAAATATTAGAGTTTCTAACCTAGAAGATAAATTTGATGACCACTTGGTGATGATGATGAGGATGATAAGTGGGAAGATTTTTAAAGAAATTAATTTCTTTTGTTGCGTAAATTGTTTTCTTCAGTTGTGTTTTTATTATATGGATTATCAAATTTAGGTGGAACTTATTTTTATGTGTTATCTAATTCAAAGGGAGATCTCTCATAATGTTTCTTTTGTTTAATGATAAAGAAGGAGGAGAAAAGTTTAAAGCAATATAACATTGGTTTATTTAATGCATTCCTTGTTAAATTAGTGAACATATAGGTTATTGCAAAGGCTTTAAACACAAATTTGGATCATCATTAAAAGGGGGGAGATTGTTGGTAAAATAAGAGGATTTGTGTTGCAAGATTTTGATGATGATAACTGCAAGAAACTCGAAGAAAATATTGGAAATATTATTTTATTATGTAATTGTTTAACGTGTTTGTAATAAGTCTTTTGTTAGTGAATAGTTCGTATGAAAAACTTAGCTTAGAAAGTCACAACCAATAGCTTGCACATGATCACTCTATGAAGGTTTATGTTTTCGCGAAATGTTTTGTGATAATCAATTATCACTTAATATAATTGATAATCGTAAGTATTTTTCCAGTTTTTCAGAAATAGCTCTGGAATAATCGATTATCTTAGAGGATAATCAATTATCATTGCGAAATAATGTTTTAGAAAAAGCTTATGGAATAATCGATTATCCTAAGTGATAATCGATTATCACTAGAAGTTATAACTTGTCTTTTGAATTTTTAACGTAATTTTCGAAAGTTTTTATATGTAGTCCTAAACCCATTTTGCAAATAACCTTTTAGTGAATTAGAAGTTTATTGTTATGCTTGTAAAGAAACTTTTTATGTGTTTTGAACATGGGATTTGAATAACCTAGTGTGGGTAGAGCGACAACTTTCACCAAGTGGGTTCTTAGGGGATTGAATGTTGTTGTTGGTTCTAGGAAAACTATTCATCCTTTGTGTGACTCAAAGGAAGTGTTTTTCATCTCTTAAGTCTTTAGGAGAGGTGAATTTTAAACCCTATAACTTTTTTTATTTATGATTGTATTGTGATTTATTTTAGTGATTGAGTTAATCTCTCTTCTTGCTAGATTAACTACTAGACATAAGGTCTTTTTGATCCGAACCAATATAAATATCTTGTGCCAATATTCTTTTTCTTTACTGTATTTATTTATTTATTTGCAATTACATCAAAGGAAATATTTCTTAATTGGACGTAAAATTTTGAGAAAAATTTTAAGTATTAATTTTTATTAAACAAACCAATTCACCCCCTTTTGGTTTTTGTCTACACATGAACATACCCCTGCGCGATTCTAACACATTTTGTAGGGATGATTTTTTATTACAAGTATTAAGGAAGTTAAAATTTTTCTAAGAAATATTCCTTTATTTTGGGAGATTTGTTTGTTGCTTTAGTGAATTAGCTTTGTGTGTGATGTTCTAGGTCTCTACAGGTGATACTAGCTCAATGTTAGAGGGGATTAGCAATCTGTGTGGATGAATTTAGCTTCTTGCAATGGTGGTTGTTGTAACATCCTGCTAGGATATTACGAATTTAAGTAATAAAAATAAAGAAATAAAGGAAAAATCGCATTTATTATGAATTTTTTTCCCAAAAACGCGGGAAAATTTAAAACTTTAATTAATCGTAAAATAACTTAAATCCATACTTATAAAATTCAAATACAATATTCAGGTCTGATAATCTAAAATTTTACAATTTATTCAAAATCATAAATAAAAAAACTGGTAAAACTTGTCTCCTAGACTAGCCTCACTCCGGCTATATGCCTCACTAGATCTAGCTGCAACATCATCTGCTCACGTGTAATGCAATACATGATGATCGCCAAACACAAACAGATAGGGTGAACTAACAATATAAAACATATATAACATTCAGATATATATTATCCCTTGATTTCAAACCAAAAGGTCACGACCAAGTAATCCATGTTCTACGTCTTTGGATGAATACCTCAAGATGTCTTGCTGCCACACCTACAAGCCATAACTTGAAGAACATGTGTGGGAAACCTGCTACGGACCACACTCCGTAACAACAGGTGGAGTTCCCAATACGAATATAGTTCGTTGTAAGACCCGAGAAATTTAATTAATTAAATAATTAATTAATTAATAAATACAGGTAGTGGGAACCTTTATGACAATTTATGCTAGCTTTTATGACATGGAAAAAGTACTAGCTCAAATGGATGAGAGTAGTTGGTTATTATGAAAGGACTTGGGTTTGAGTCTTGTGTATGCCATATGTTTGTAATTTAATTGATTATTTTTTTTTATTAATAATATGCTTGATCATGATGAGTGATAATATAATCCTATATTTATAGGAATTATCATGAAACATGGATTGGTTGAATTAGTTGTACAATTGCTTTGGGGATTGATTGGTTGTGTGTTTGGACCTTGGTAGACATGAATTAAACTTCCTTTTTGCTAAAATCGTATCGTTTTTGGCATGGATGAGGAAGGTCAGAAACCTTAGCCATCGTAGAGAGCAATTGGAAGGGCTGAGTTAATCAGCTGTTAATGGAATTTGATGGCCATTAACGAGTTTGTTAATGCCATTTTCATTTTTATGAACAATTAAGAATAGTTAAATGAGTTTAAGGTGGAAAAAGGAGAGGAAGGGAGAGAGCAAGTGAGGGACTGGTTTTGGCAAGGCAACATGGAGAGTGCATTTTTGGGCTAAGTAGAGAGAGTATTGTAAGACCCGAGAAAATTAAGTAAGTAAATAAACATTTATCTAATAAATGTGAGGGAAAGAATCTATAAAGTAATTAATGCGGAGAATTATGACAAAGGAACAATGGTAGCTCAAGTGGTTAGAGTTTTTCTTCTATTTACGACACACATATAATTATTATTTATTATTATTATTATTACATTACTATTATTATTATTATTTTATTATTATTATTTTATTTTACTATTATTTAATTATTATTTTTACTACTATCATTGTTTTATTTTAATGATGATTTTATTATCATTATTATTGTTTTATTATTATTGATTTATTTTATTATTATTGTTTTATCTTATTAGTATTACAATTTTATTATTATTTTTCATTTTATTTTATTATATTATTATTTTATTTATTTATAGTTATCTTTTATTATTATTATTATTATTATTATTATTATTTATATTATTATTATTATTATTATTATTATTTTTCTTATTATTATTATTTATATTCTTCTTCTTCTCATTATTCTTATTAATTTCATTTTTATTTTATTTTATAATTATTTTTATTTTTATTAGTATTATTATTTAATTTTAATTTACTATTATTGTTATTATTATCATTGTTTTGTTTTATTGATGATTTTATTATTATTATTGTTTTATTTTATCATTACTATTATTATTTTATTTTTATTATTTTATCTTATTAATACTAATGTTTTATTATTATTGTTTTATTTTATTTTATTATTATTTTTATTATTAATATTTTTATTTATAAAATTTTGTTTTATTATTATTATTATTATTATTATTATTATTTTTTAGTTTTTTTATTTTTATTTTATTTTATAATCATCTTTATTAATATTATTATTTTATTTTTTTTATTTTATTTCACTATTATTTTATTATTATTGTTATTATTATCATTGTTTTATTTTATTTATGATTTTATGACCATTATTATTGCTTTATTTTGTTATTATTATTTTATCTTATTAGTATTATTTTTTTTTTTTTTTATTATTATTATTATTATTGTTTCATTTTATTTTATTATTATTTTCATTATTATTATTATTATTTTTATTGTTTCGTTTGATTATTATTATTATTATTATTTTAATCGTTGTTGTTTTTTATTATTATTATCATTATTACTATTTTATTGTTCGTGCGATATTTGGGCAATGGTTATGTGTTCTTCCTGGTTTGTATATTGTTTAGTTGTCCAGGATTGTGTGTTGGGTATAACACTTTGTTTTGATGGTTTTATGTGGATTTATTGTGATTCTCTAGGTTGTATAAAAGCAAGAATATGGTTGCATTTGATGTATGACCATGTGATATTGTGTAGTTGAGTTCAACTTAATGATATGGAAGTGTATTTACTTGTCATGAATGCCTTGTATAAATAGGTTCATTGGAACTGAGTGTCTTGTGTAAATAGGTTCATTGGAACCTATTTTAGACTGCCCAATACTAGTAAATTACAAGTTAATAGTGTGGCCTCTGGCGGAACGATGTAAACCGCCAAGAGATAGGCCACAAAGTGAGCTCTAGAGTAAAACCCGAGATTTAGCGCTTGGCGACGGAAGTGGTCCCACCAAGCGGTGTGTTGTAGAAATGGGCTTGGACCAAAATCTAGTGGGTTGACGCCCAGTAGCGCCAAGTGTTCTGTCAGGTGGTCTAGAATGCGAGTTAACCTAGCGATGTAGATGTTGTGCTAGGAGGTTTTGGATGTAGTGATAGATTACGCGAGGGATTCTACACAGCTTTGGATGGAGGTCTTGATGCGATGCTTTGCTGGGGGCACAATTATGAGTGCAACTTGTATTGGGGTAACACGTGGCCACTCAATGTTGTAGCCTGATGGTTTTGGAAGTCCAGTGGAGTGTGTGAGATCGTTGCTCGTACGGATGGTTTTCGGAAGATTGCCCTCCTCGGTGTTATCCGACAAGTTTGGTAATCTTGGGACAAATACAAACTACGGTTCGTATTTGGGAACTCCACTTGGTGTCATAGATCGTGGCCGTGGCAAATTTATTCTCGCGTGTGGACTATTAGGTAGTGGCCTGTAGTCGGAGGGGCGAGTAGACACTCGTGGCAATAAAGATCGATCAATGTAATCATTAAAGGGTGTAGAATCAAGAGGCGTCTAGAGGAAGATTTGGAAGTCGAGAATTAAGGATTATGGCTTGTGAGTCTTAGGAAAAACAACGCTCTTACTGAGTTTTGGTGAACAGGTAAGGGTTGTGCTCTTGCCGGGTTTTGGTGAGTAGGCAAGGGTGGTTGCTTGTAAGTTCTAAGGAAAGTAATGCTCTTACCAAATTTTGGTGAACAGGTAAGGGTTATTGCTTGTTCTTCCCAGGAGGTGTTAGGGCGTAGGAAAGGAAACTGATTGGTTATGAGAGAATAGTATACTATGTGATGAGACTTGGGAGTATTATAACTGTTGGAATATTGTATAATTATTTATTATATTGTGTAGTGCAATTTTATTTTGTTGAGCTCACCCTATTTGCTTGTGTTTGGCGATGATCGTGTAATGCGTTATACGGGAACATATGATGTTGCAGGTATTGTCGGTGAAGCATAGTTTCAGAGAAGGGCTAGCTTGGGGAAAAGCCTTTATGATGCTATCTTGTTTGTTGGATTTTAAACATTTTGTAAACATTTATCTTACTAGACTCAGAATTTGTAATCGACAATTATAGTTTGTAGATTTTGGTTTATTGTGGTATAATAAATGTTTTAAATTTTCCTACGTTTTGGAAAAAAGGAATTGTCATAAATGCGATTTTATACTTATTCCCTATTTTAATTTAAATTAGTAATATCCGGTCGGGATGTTATTATGAGTCCATCTTCAAGAGTAAGGAAGCAGAGGAGAAGCCATGCGGAATTGATGAAGCTTCCATGGAGAAGGATGAAGGTGTGGAAGCTAGAAGATGAGAGGAGAAATGATGCGGCAATGGTGTTTGGAGAAGCTCTCAAGTGAGGTTGGGCCAACACTCAAGGAAGGGGGCTAGAGAAAACCAAGAAGGAGAACTCTAGCCTAAGTTGATTCACAAAAAGAGAGGAGTCTGGAGTCATCTCAACAGAATTTCTCTACTATATTCATGAATGAAAATACAAGGGTCCTAAGCTCTCTATTTATAGTAGAAAAGGAGAGCCAAATGGTCTAGAAAAAGTGGAGGGAAAAAGGAGTCTATAAAGTTGAATTTTGGAGCCAAAAAGGAGCATGTGGGAGGTGCGACTTGGCACCTAAGCAAGTCACACTTGTCTTGCCATGGGAAGCTAACTCTCATCCTTGGAGAGCAAGTTTGAGAAGCTTCTAGGCTTTCCTAGAGTAGACACACTACTCTTGGCCCATTTGGCCCAATTCCCCTTTTTGGTCCAAAATTACTTCTAAAGCCCAATTTCCTCTAAGGCCCAATACATGGCCCAAAGAAAACCCTATTCTACTGGCCCATAATACAAAGCCCAAAATAAAATCCTAATCTAGTATTTACAAGCAAAGTGTCCTAGGCTAGGTCTTCACATTTTCTTTGGCCCATGTGAAGTTCATCTTGGGCCTTGCATGCGCATTTAAGGCCCATTCCTCTTGTATTCTCCTAGCCATAAAAAGAATCAAGACAATTAAAGATAGCACAAAAGAATGACCTAATAAAATTATAAGGCCCAAAATGATTATTTATTTAATGACAAAGAAAAACTATGTATGCAGGATAAAAAATATGTATGCAGTAATCATCAAACAATTTTTCTGTTACTTTCCGAAATGGAAGCAGAATATATTTGTAAGGGCGATATGAAGAAGGCCTTTTAATTTTGGAAGGATTTGGTACATAGCCTACTTCACCAATATACTACTTGTCACTTTGACTTAATTGATACCTAAAAGGTAACTCTAGGTTAAAGAAGATTTTTGGAAATTCTTTTGAAGTGTTTATAATGAATGATGAAGGTGGAAAAACAATTTTAGGGAGAACTAAGACAAAAGTATTAACAACAAATAAAGAAGAGTTGAAAGATGGAATTACTCCCTTGAGGTCTATGCAAGGATTTGTAGGATGTTGTATCTCTACTTCCCTAAGCATTATTTCTTTTCTCTCAATCTCTTCCTCTTTTCTTTTAAACTCTGCCTCTTGTCTTACTCTCTTTTCCTCTTCATATTCTATTCTCTTTTCTTCCTCCTTTTGTTTTCTCAACTTCTCCTCTTCTTCTCTCAATTCTTGTCTCATGGACAGGCTTAGAAACCAAACCTTTCCTAGCAGAAATCTCTAAATTTCTTTCACAAAAATTCTCAATAAAATTTCCCAATAAGACAGATCTTAATTGTGAAAAACAACTTCCAAAGTGTGTGAAATCTTATGACCAAAGAAAGGTCAACTAAGTGTTTAAAGATTTGCACCTAGATATCACGGTGACCTAAAACATAGAAGCAATCATACAAATTACACAAAACCTTGACATTTAAAACATAAAGGCAAAAAACATAAAAAATGAAAACATAAACTAGATGAAAATCCTAAGTGAAAATTCAAGTGGCCTTTGGAACCCCTTGAACCTCACACTACATCTTAAACTATTACAATTAAATGCTAAGGATGAGATTGCTCTAAAGCATTTTCCCACCTAAGCCAAATAAAAGGAGAAAACTGAAAGAAAATTACACAAAATCCATGACATCAAAACAGCAAAAACCAAAATAAAACTATGCTATGCCAAGCTATGTCTCTCAAGCTCTCGGTCCAGCCTCCAAAGTGTGTCTCCCTCAAGTGTTTGCTTTGAATTTTCTCCTTTGTGAACTTCACTTGTAGCTTGGAGTTCCACTTTGGTTTCCACCTCCTAGGATGCTACCTTGAGTATTTGGTTACCTCCAAAGAAATCTTCCACCAAGAATGTAACACCAAACCAAAGAAGCCAATAAGGAAAAACAAGAAAAGCTTAAATGAAAGAAGAGCTAAACTCAAGTGGAATATAGCTGAAACATACTCAAAGATTTAACAAAGAAAGACAAACTAGAAATAAGGCAAACAAACAAGTTAAGCACTCAAATGAATTACCTAAAGAATGGCACTAGAATTGAAGAGAAAATCTAAAAAAGAAGTGCTCAAACATGAAGCTTATAGTACTCATTGCAACAATGCCAAATGAAGGGAAGAATCCACTTGAAATTAAGGAAACTCAAGGCAATATAGAGCACACACCTAAGCCAAGAATTATATCAACAAAGAGCACTTAAAACACAGCAAAACGCACACAAAATAGCACTGAAAATGAATTTTTCAGAAACTGGCAGTCCAGAAAATGCTGATTGATGCCCCAACTTCATAAATTTTTCATATTTTTTGTACTCAACATTTTTTAGTCATTCTTTTTTTGTTATTTTCGTCTATCTCTCTTCTTTAATAGGAAAAAATCAGAAAAAAGTTTTGTCGAACCATGTGTTCAGGATAAATCACAAACAATAGGTGTGCGTGCAGTGAAAACTGAAAATAGAGACTAGAGCATAGTTGCTCACGAAAATTGAGAAGATGTTCTATGAAATTCAAGTAGAATGAACTTGATTATGATCTAGAATCAAGCATGAATCATAGAAGAACATCTAGAACACACAAAAGCAAGAATCTAATCGGTGAAATGGATCAAAAATAGTGAGAACATGCCTTACACATCCATAAGCATCACTTTGATGTTCATTGCTCTTTTGTGTGATGTAGGACTTGGTTCTCATCAAGAAAATGCAGAAAATAGCAAATGAAACGAAAATGGAGATGAAACAAAACACTTAAACATGACTTAAGACAAAACACAAGATGATAAATTGAAAATAAATGGAAACCACCGAATGAAAATGAAGAACACACACTAGGAATCAAAGAAAATGTTGCTGGAAAAATATATGGAACTTAAGAACAAATGTGAACCAAAAATCATGGAGATCTACCATTTGAATCCATAGAATTCATGTAGACTCATAGATGTTCGGTTGATTTGAAGGAAACTTGAAGAAAACTCAAAGAAAATGGAAGAACAACACAAAAAATGAAAGAATACAAAGAAAAATGGATGAACAACACGAAAATTGAAAGAAAAACCACAAGGAAGATGAACTTATCTCTTGACGTCAAGCTTGATCAACCAAGGCTCTAGATACCACATGATGAGTCCATCTTCAAGAGTAAGGAAGCCAAGGAGAAGTCATGCGGAATTGATGAAGCTTCCATGGAGAAGGATGAAGGTGTGGAAGCTAGAAGATGAGAGGAGAAATGATGCGACAATGGTGTTTGGAGAAGCTCTCAAGTGAGGTTGGGCCAACACTCAAGGAAGGGGGCTAGAGGAAACCAAGAAGGAGAACTCTAGCCTAAGTTGATTCACAAAAAGAGAGGAGTCTGGAGTCATCTCGACAGAATTTCTCTACTATATTCATGAATGAAAATACAAGGGTCCTAAGCTCTCTATTTATAGTAGAAAAGGAGAGCCAAATGGTCTAGAAAAAGTGGAGGGAAAAAGGAGTCTATAAAGTTGAATTTTGGAGCCAAAAAGGAGCATGTGGGAGGTGTGACTTGCCACCTAAGCAAGTCACACTTGTCTTGCCATAGGAAGCTAACTCTCATCTTTGGAGAGCAAGTTTGAGAAGCTTCTAGGCTTTTCTAGAGTAGACACACTACTCTTGGCCCATTTGGCCCAATTCCCCTTTTTGGTCCAAAATTACTTCTAAAGCCCAATTTCCTCTAAGGCCCAATACATGGCCCAAAGAAAACCCTATTCTATTGGGCCCAAAATACAAAACCCAAAATAAAATCCTAATCTAGTATTTACAAGCAAAGTGTCCTAGGCTAGGTCTTCACATCTTCCTTGGCCTATGTGAAGTTCATCTTGGGCCTTGCATGCGCATTTAGGGCCCATTCCTCTTGTATTCTCCTAGCCATAAAAAGAATCAAGACAATTAAAGATAGCACAAAAGAATGGCCTAATAAAAGTATAAGGCCCAAAATGATTATTTATTTAATGACAAAGAAAAACTAAATGGGCCAGGCCATTGGCCCAAGCTAAAAAGCCCTTTAGGGTGATATTCATCATTCCTTCCCTCTTGAAGAGGATCTGTCCTCAGATGTAGAGGATTCTTTAAGGCCCACAGCTTTGAAAGCTTGATTCCTCCAAGATAAAAAATATGTATGCAGTAATCATCAAACAATTATTTTGTTACTTTTTGAAATGGAAGGAGAATATATTTGTAAGGGCTATATGAAGAAGGCCTTTTAATTTTGGAAGGATTTGGTACATAGCCTACTTCACAAAAATACTGCTTGTCACTTTGACTTAATTGATACCTAAAAGGTAACTCTAAGTCAAAAAAGATTTTTGGAAATTCTTTTGAAGTGTTTAAAATGAATGATGAAGGTGGAAAAACAATTTTAGGGAGATGTTTATGTGGGTTAATAGAAATTAAATTATCATGCTCTTGCTTTGAAGATATATTAATTATGTGATGTTTTTCGTCGTATAATGCGTGAACATAATGCCTTTGCCTGGTGTCGCAACCGAAATCGCGACGGGACGACGAACCAAGATAATTATTTGTAAAAAAAGAGTTTGGAGTCGCCACCATAGTTATTATAGGAAACTATGGAAAACCATAAAAAAAAAGCAAGGTCTGCGAAAAACCAGAATTTGGGTTTGGGAGTCGGTTACGCGTGGGGAAGGTATTAGCACCCCACAATGCCCGTCCTAAGACGGTACCTTTAATTAAATGTGCAAAAGTTTTGTGGTTTTTCAAAATATTTAAGTTTTCCCAAAATTAGTAATAAAAGAATGTACAAAAAACAAAACTATTTTTTTTTTATTTTTTGGGCCCGACGAGGATTAATCCTCGCTCCTACGTATCTCCATGTGAATGGAGAATCAAGGTTACGTAATTCTTTTTGAAAAAGCTATTTGGAAAAATATTTGAAAAATGATTTAATTTGTTTTATAATTTTGAAAACCTTTTTATTTAAATTTTAGTATTATTTTAAAATTGGTGTCACGCGACGCGAGCGGCTGGATAGACACTTGAAATAAATTCTTTTTTTTAATCTTTGATCTTTTTTTATCTTTTATAATTTTTCATATTTTTTTAAAGTTATTCAAAAGTAGTTGTGGATGTCATTGCGTCGTGAGCAACCAAATAGATATAAAAGAGTAAACAAAGAAAGTTATATTTTATTTTTAGATCATCTGTATATATTTTTAGAAAAAACAAAAGTCTAAATTAGATGTCATGCGACGCGAGCGGCCGGTCAGACAATAAAGAAAGGGGAAAATATATTTTTATGATTAAAAAAAAGAATGAAAATTGAAAAAAAACTAAATCAAAAGATGAAAGAATTGAGAGTGACGTACCTTAAAACAATTTCAATATCTCCTCACCTTTTTTCTTTTTTTTTCTTCCTTTTCTAATATTTTTTTGTTTGTTTGTTTTTTCCAATAGAGATAAAGATGAGAGGTGTCTATGTGGGTGGTAATGAGAGAAAGAGAGAGTGTAGAGAATGTTTTTTTCTCTTTTTTTTTTACGTCCTTCAATATTTTTTTTAAAAGAGAGATAAAAGAGAAGGTGTGTGTGGGAGTGGTGATGGGAAAGAATTAGAGAAATATAAAGATTTTTTTTTCGGTCCCTTTTTCATATGACAGAGTACGTAATTTATATTCACATATTGCAATCTCAATGCAATCTCAGCCTTAATTGTAATGAACAATATAAGGAAGGAATTGGTTATGATAACAACACATTATGGTAAATCAGAGCACAAAATCAATCCCAAATTAGTAATATTGATTCTAACGATTAACAAATAAGAGCACAAAATCAATCCCAATTAGTAATATTGATTAGAACCATTTGAAGAAATATTTCTTCTAATTATTAGAATCATATCACTAATTTCTCTTCTAGGAACAAGGGTAGAAAGCAGGTTGAGTTGTTGGGTTCATGAGAAGAAGTGCAATAATTAATAACGAATTGGGCTCTTCCTTCTTTATTCCTTTTTTTTTCATCTCTCTTTTTTTTTCTAAAATTAAAGTTTGAAAATCTTTGAAGAAAATAATGTTTCACATTTTTTTTATTTTTTTTTGAAAATAAATTTATTTACCCGAACGAAATTGGGTATTGACAGCTGCCCCTCTTTACTTAGATTTTACTAGATAATATGAAAATTTGAATTTAATTTTCATATTATCGTAATAAAAGATAAGTAAAGATAAAAACACTAATTTCGTTTGGGTTTCAAAAGAACACAAATTTGACCATTCCAGAGGGTCTCAGTTTGGCACACTAATTCTTTTTGTTTTTTTTTAACTTTTTGAAAAAACCAAATTAGACCAATCCCGTTGAGAGGGTTTATTCAAAAGATTCGGTGACCATTACCATGTAGAGGGCCTCGATTTGAAAATTTTCTTTTTTTTTTTGTTTTTTGAGAAAAGATTAGACCAATCCCGAGGAGAGGGTCTATATCCAAAAGATTCAGTGACCATTGCCATGTAGATGGTCACGATTTGACAAACCATATTCTTTTTGTACTTTGACTTTTTGAAAAAGAGATTAGAGCAATCCCGATGAGAGGGTCTATATCTAAAGGATTCGATGACCATTACCATGTAGAGGGTCCCGATCCGAAAAAAAAACAATGACCATTGCCTCGCAGATGGCCTCAATGTGACATAAGAAATTAATGACCATTGCCTCGCAGAGGGTCTTGATGTAAAGAGATCGATGACCATTGCCTCGCAGAGGGTCTTGATGTGACACAAGAAATCAATGACCATTGCTTTGGAGAGGGTCTTGATGTAAAGAGATCGATGACCATTGCCTCACAGAGGGCCTCGATGTAAAGAGATCGATGACCATTGCCTCGCAGAGAGTCTTCATGTAAAGAAAAGGAAATCAATGACCATTGCCTCGCAAAGGGTCTTGATATATATAAAAGGAGAACTTTAATTTTTCTTTTGAACTGTCGACAAACACCAAGTGAATGCCTAACGTTTTTGAGACTTAAATAAAAAATATCGTTTCTGACTTTTTCTTTTTTCTGTAAATGATTTTCAATGATTTTGTGGAGTATGATGAATGATTTGATGATGCATGAAATGTTATGATTTTATTTTTTAAACTATATGATATGCTTGCATGGATGCGTGAATGCATGAGTGGAATTTGCTCTATTTTTCATTTTTTCATAAATCTAAGAAATGTTGGAGGAGTTATGCATATGCAGACGTTATGAATCATTGATGATGTATGACATGCTATGATTTTCTTTTTAAACTTAGTGGATGCGTGGATGCATGGATGCATGGGTGAATTTTACTTTATTAAAAAAGATGAATTACTCATGTATGCATGACTTGGTATGATGTATGAATTTTTCTTTTGCATTTTTTTGAAAACAATATTCGAATTGATTCTCATTTCATTATTATTTCTAATTCATGGAGTCATTCTACTTTGATTTTTTTTTACTTTTCTAAATCATTTCCTTGGTCTAATCAATTTACTAACAAACACTTTTTTAATCATTTCTTTGAAACATTACTTGAATGACATGCATGAAATTGTGCCAAGGGCTTGAAAAGGTTTGGATGAGGTGATGAAGATTAACTAGGGAGTTGCCCCAATTTGAATTGGTCTCGGGGCACAAAATGTGTTTGGGCTTTCCCCAGTTACTGATGGTATGAAGAAAATGATGGGGACTTCAAAAATTTGCCCCTAGTATGAGAGCCTAGGATGGTCTTATGGTGCAAAAGCGTGTTTGGTTTTTCCCAGTTGAGGAGGTGGAAAAATGATAGGGTCTTCACAAGTTGCCCCTAATGTGATCACAATCTTCAATATAAATAAATGCCCCAATTCAAAATGAATGATGAGAATATATGAATCAAAAACAAAATGACTGCCCCAGTTTGGGTTTGGGATTGATAAAGATGGACTATGTCAAGGTTGGTCAAGGTTTAGGCTTAGAGCGGAGGATACTGTAAGAGCAAAGATGAAGTTTCATGAAGAATGAATTGAAAGGGGACAACCCAATTTTAACCAGATTGCTTGATTACATGTATTGATTTTGGAGATTTGAAAACATGTCAACCCAACATAAACTGCCCCGGTGTTTAAAAGAAAATCTCTGAACACACTTTTTCAATCTTTTCTTTTTACCTTTTTTATAGAACAAACCTGTTAACAAATCAAATTTTTCTTCTAAATTAAAACCTTCGAAAGATAACAACCAATCTTTGATCTGTGTAGACTTTATTAGGCTTGTATCGTGGCCAAGGCTAGGGGTATGGAAGTGAATGATAGTAAAGGCCCAAACAAGTGATGTGAGGGTTGTTTCAAACAAGGATCTTTGAATAATGTTTCATTCAAAATTTGTTTGACTTCTTTTTGTTCACCTTTTTTTTATATCTTTCTTGATATGACCAATGATATTTCTTTTTTTTTATATATTTTTGTATTGGTGAACTGCTAGTCAGATGAAACAAATGCAAATATTATGTCAACCCTCAGTGGGAGTGTGATCCTTGTTTAGGGTAATTTGAAAGAAATTTTTTGGAAGACTCAAATTGGATAGCAAAGGATAATCACTTTAGTTTTTTTAGATAAAGAAACATGGCCACACATCTTTTCAAAACATGATTGTTTTTTCTAAAAAAAATTTAATTCACAGGAAAATAATTGATTTCATCTTACAGGATGCCTCTTGTTTGGTTCTCTTTTTTCACTTTTTTCTTGTCTTATTTTTTTGCCTAGACTGTCCTTCAAAGTTGTTAGTCTAGCGAACTTTTCTTCCTTTTGTTTTTCGGTGTGTTCAGAGAATTTATGGTAATCCTTTTTAAGATATGTGTCCCCTTTATGATAATTCTCCATGGAATAGAAAACAAGGTTTATGGTGGAAGAGAGATGGAAAGGAAGATAGATTTGAGCAATTTCATGTATGCAAGACTATATGATGCTTCAAAAGACATGACAACAAACAAAATTTTATTTCTTTATTCAATAGACTGATTTGACCAAAGAATGTTTTATTATTTTTCATCATTTTTCACAAGAAAGATTCCAAGAATTTGGTGATAAGAGAAGTGGGAAACAATTTGAACTTATTGTAGTGTAAATTTTTTTTTGTTTTTTTTTAAATTTATGTTGATGCATGCTATGTGTTTGAATCTTTGGATAACATATCATGAATGACCACAAAATTGGATGCAATGCATGTTTGTTGTGCCTCACAGGGGCACTTATTCACATGATATGTTAATGAAATGTATTTTTATGGCTAATAATGGTGTTATTGTGATGCATTTATTATTATATACAAGGAAAGGTGAGGGTAAAGCACGTCAATAGTCTCCCTTTAGTGCCTTTATTTAACATGGGTTTGATGCTTAAAGTTCTAAGGAAAGTATATGTGCTCACAAGGATAGTTCCCTAATACCTAAATATCAAGGTCACTAGAGCTATGGCCCACTTCATGGCATTTCCCACGACAGTTGGTAAACAACAAGAAGTGGGAGTACCAATGAAGCAAATAAACTCTAGCTGGGGTTCTCACAATGACCACTTGGGAAGTACATCCACTGTGACACTGCTACATAATCCCCTCTAATTCTAAGCAACTTAGACCCAGGTATAGTGCTCCACTCATGTAATGAATAAAATGTGTGTGTGTGAAGGGAGAACACAATGTATACCTAAACTCACACCTGACAATTATTCCAAATACAAAAATAAAGAAGAATATACATATACAATTATTCTAAATAAAAAAAATAAAAAACATATACCCAAAAAAAAGGAGAAAGAAAAAATATGAAGAAAAACCACATCAATTTTGCACATCCAAATAAATGGTCTGACTCTTTAGAGTCCCCAGTGGAGTCGCCATCTGTCGCAACTGAAATCGCGACGGGACGACGAACCAAGATAATTATTTGTAAAAAAAGAGTTTCGAGTCGCCACCATAGTTATTATAGGAAACTATGGAAAACCATAAAAAAAGCAAGGTTTGCGAAAAACCAGAATTTGGGTCCGGGAGTCGGTTACGCGTGGGGAAGGTATTAGCACCCCACAACGCCCGTCCTAAGATGGTACCTTTAATTAAATGTGCAAAAGTTTTGTGGTTTTTCAAAATATTTAAGTTTTCCCAAAATTAGTAATAAAAGAATGTACAAAAAACAAAACTATTTTTTTTATTTTTTGGGCCCGACGAGGATTAATCCTCACTCCTACGTATCTCCATGTGAATGGAGAATCATGGTTACGTAGTTCTTTTTGAAAAAGCTATTTGGAAAAATATTTGAAAAATGATTTAATTTGTTTTAGAATTTTGAAAACCTTTTTATTTAAATTTTAGTATTATTTTAAAATTGGCGAGCGGCCGGATAGACACTTGAAATAAATTCTTTTTTTTAATCTTTGATCTTTTTTATCTTTTTAATCTTTTATAATTTTTCATATTTTTTTAAAGTTATTTAAAAGTAGTTGTGGATGTCATTGTGTCATGAGAAGAAGTGCAATAATTAATAACAAATTGGGCTCTTCCCTCTTTATTCCTTTTTTTTTCATCTCTCTTTTTTTCTTTTTTTTTTCTAAAATTAAAGTTTGAAAATCTTTGAAGAAAATAATGTTTCACATTTTTTTTAAAAATAAATTTATTTACCCGGGCGAAATTGGGTGTTGACACCTGGCAGTGAAGAGCTGCCACCAAGCAATGCGCGTGGTGTTTTGTTCACGAAAAACGTTGTTTTTCATGTTTTCACGGAGTAGGTATCAGCAGGCGTTGGTTTTGTACCGCCAGGTGCCAAATTCCTGACTTTTGGGCGTTAGGCGCCAAGCTCCTGACTTTTGGGCGCTAGGCGCCACCATTTTTCTAGTCTGCGTAGTTTTCGTAAAACTACATTTCCCGGTTCGCTAACCGTTCGATTTAGGTGAAATTTTTACAAGTGGTCCATAACATGTCGTCTCAACATGTAGTTCTTCACTTTCATAACATGTGATTTGGAGGTCAATAGCTAGAGATATATGTTACTCATGATTGCTAGTTTTGAAGTCTTTAAAATGCATGAATAAACTCTTGATAATTTCAAGTAACTACTAATGTGGCATGAGTTGGAAGCATGATTGGGTTATGTTGTAAGTCCCTATGAATTTGAATGTTCCTTTGGGTTAGTCACATGTTGAGAATTGGTTTATTGGTGAATGCATGTGTATCAATATAAATTAAATTGTTGCATAGGAGGTGCGAAGTACTATATTAATTTGCATTGGTGCATAGAATCATGTGCTTAAGTTGTTAGAGGGTTGTTGCTTTATATTTGATATGAGCATTACTCTTAGGTTCAAATTGAATGTTGGCATTGATTTAAGGTGTGAGTATGTATGAATTATAAAAGAGAGGAATATGTGCTTATACTTGAAAGATGCATATGTGCTGTGATGTTGTAATTTGGAGTATATAAATATTATGTTGATTTTTGCATGTTTGAGAATTGAATGGTTGAATGCTAGGAACTGAATTAGTGTACCTAAAACTAGTATTGTCACATTACTGGTGTAGCGCCTGGCGGTGCAGAGTGGACCGCTAGGCGATAGTAGGAAATAGGGAAGTCTTGTGTGTTGTGGCGCCCGATAGTGATGTGGAACCACTAGGCGGTCTGCACTGCCATTTCGCCTGGCGGCGCTTAGGCTGTGCCAAGTGGTGGTGCAGTGGCAAGGTGTATTCGTGATACGTTTTGCATTGCTTGTTGTGTTTGTCTTGGTCTGGGATATGCTTGATATTGTCATGAGCGGGTAGGTTCATGGCTGGTGGTGAATACGTGATGATATGAGCGAGGAGGTTCATATCTTGATACTCTCATGTGGGGATACGAGCGAGTAGGTTTCTATGTTCCGTGCTCACACTTGAGAGATGTTGTGAGCAAGGAGGTTTATGGCTGGTGGATCACGTGTGTTGATTACGAGCGGGGAGGTCCGTGGAGTTGGACTACGAGCGGGGAGGTTCGTAGAGGCAGGACCATGAGCGGGCAAATTGGTGGAAGCATTGGAATCCCTAAGACCAACTTAAGTATGTACCTCGTATAGTGTAGACTACTTTTCTTAATTTTGTTTTGATGTTGTGATGTGAGAATTGGATCAGGAGATGCTATACCATGAGCAGGTAGGTTCATGGTTGGTGGTGAACACACGATGATATGAGTGAGGAGGTTCATATCTAGAAACTCTCGTGTAGGGATACAAGCGGTTAGGTTCGTATGTTCCGTGCTCACACTTGAGAGATGCTGTGATTGGGGAGGTTTGTAGCTGGTGGATCACGTGTGTTGGACTACAGGTGGAGAGGTCTGTAGAATTGGACTACGAGAGGGGAGGTTCGTAGAGGCAGGACCACGAGCGGACATGTTTGTAGAAGCATCATATATCCTAAGTCCATGGTCAATTATTTGTGTGACTTGTAGGTTGAAAAGCCTTGGGGTATTAAGGTATTGGCCAAGAATTAACAAGAATAAAATAGTTTGGTGTATCTTAATTTTATTAACTTATATGTTAACTGTTTGTGAGCTCACCCTTTTTGTGTGTGTTTGGCGATGATCGTGTAAAAAAATTTTATGGAAGTTTTTTATGGAAGTTTACTATCATTTTATTTTCAGATTTTTTTAAACCGTATTTTTACTAGAATATGAACTAGCATGGATTATTGGAACATCGTGTTTTAATTTGATAAGTTTAATAAATGTTTTAAATTTCCCGCATTTTGGGAAAGACATTTAAATAAATGTGACTTTATTATTTCTTTTATTTTATATTATTTAAAATTAGTAATATCCGACCATGATGTTACATTCATAATGTCCCAAGATTACCAAACTCGTCAACTAATACTAAGGAGGGCAATCTATCTGGACCCATCCGTACAAGCCACAACTCGCACACTCATACCGACAACACTCGCCAACCCGAGCCACAACTCAAGAGTTCCTCGTGTTCATCCGCCATTCCGAGCCAGAACTCAAGAGATGGCATTCTGAGCCACAACTCAAGGAATGCCACATGTTTAACCCCTATCTCGAGCCACAACTCAAAGGATACGTTTCGAGCCACAACTTAAGGAATACCCAACAAGCCGACCTTTAAGGTATCACCAAAGCCTTGTAGACCATGCACATAAAAACACCAAGTCGCCTGCCTCTGCGTTATTGCCTGGCGTTGCTCTAGAGATGCCAGGCGAACTCGCTTCCAGACTGCTTGGCGGGGGACACATGCCACCAGGCGCCAAGCGCCTCTGATGCCACTGTTTTTGTAGGTATTGCTTGGCGGGACAACCTTGACCGCCAAGCGCCACATGCTCCAGTACCCCACCACCAGGCGCTACACTAGTACTTGCGCAATACTGGTTTTTAAGCACCCAAAGCAGATTTCACCCCATAGCAATCAAGGCATCCACCCTGTAGTATTATCTACTAAGTTAGTTGCACTATTTCTCACAGATTTGGCTTCTCATCAATGTTCCTATTACTCTTTTTAGATTCACTAATACAATTGCATCAATAACAAGACTTGCATGAGTTCAACTTTTCTTATGTACAGTGTGCCATCACCAAATCATACTACTTGCATTCCAACATATTCCCCTATATTGCTTCACTCTTCAACCAATTTCTAGTAACAAGTCCGTCACACTCAAGGCTATAATTATACCTCATATACACTTAGCCAACTCTATGGAGAAAATTTCCATTCTTATATTGTATTATGCCCAGTCCAGTTATTCCTTGTTTAAAATGTAACCTCTAATATGTTGTCGTGGTACTCCCTTTTCCATTAATCATCACAAAAATTCATACTACTAATTTATACATATCATCCACATAGACCTATGTCCAACTAATCCTCTCAAATCCAGAGTTAGCAATAACCTGAATCACAAGAATCCTGAACCCATCATCACTCCCCACAACCACGCAAAACACTATCCTTGCGCTGGCGCTTGTCAACTCAATTAGTACCGCTAGGCAGTGCATAGCATTCTGGGAAATTCCTAGAATTTTCCAACACCTTTAAAGACCCTCCCATTTTCCCCAAATTCTTTGTTTGGTCTATTTAAGCAATTCTGCAACTCCTATGATCATAATGTACAATTGGTTCACTTAAACTATATCCAATATCATTTTACAGTGTAATTAAACAACAGTTAATCTTAGACCATCAAACCCCCAAATTTCTAACCCTAAAGCATTTTTCATCCAATCCCCTCCAAATAGCTTCTGTCATAGTGTATTTCAACAATTAACGATATTTAATCATCAACCAAAGCATAAAGGTCCTGCTTTCCCAATCAGAACCAACCTAGAACACAGAAAACCCAATAATCGAGCCAAAACTGCCTACGTCGCCTGGAAGTTGTTCATCTCCGCCAAGCAATTCATCCAAAAACCTAGAAATTTGGGTTGAACATGGTGTGTCGCTTAGCAGACCATTCATGTCGCCTAGGGGCTTTGAATGAGCTGCTAGGCAATTTCTGGAAATTTTCCAGAAATTCAGAAACTCGTGATGTTTAGCAAAAAGAAATAATGCACACTCATTTCATACAACAAACAATTAACCAATCCAAACAGAATTATGGGTTCAACATCCCTAACCTGAATTCCTTGCTCAAATGTGCACAAATCTTTGAGTCCTTGATCTCAATTAGCCTGAGGGTCATGATTCCTCCTTCAAGATTCCTTCTTAACTCTCACTTTTATCTCCTTGCACGCACTCAACACACTCTCCACAGTACTCACCCTTTGCTAGCTTTAGAAAATCCTTTCTCCTCTCTCACAATGCCTTTAATTACCTTAACTAAGATTAATGGCCTAGTAAAACGAAAATTAGTTAAAGGAAGGATTAATGGCTATTCAAGAGCCATTACTAGGGAATTTTCCAGCCCTCTTGGCTGCCCCCTCTATCGACTAGGGTTTCTGACCTTTCCCTTCCATGCCAAAAAAGAATTTTGGCAAAAAAAAGAAAGTTTAATTTGGTTCTACCAAGGTTTGAACCCATAACCATGCCAATGCCAAATCAATGCACAACCATTCAACCAATTCATGTTTTGTGATAATTCCTACAATTATATTATTAAAATAATTCACAATTAAAATAACACACAATTTGGCATACATAAGACTCAAACCCAAGTCTTATTCAATTGACCAAGTAATCTCAACCATTTAAACTAGTACTATTCCACATCACACTAGTCAACATTTAATGTCATAAAGGTTCTCACTATCCGTATATTAAGTAATTATTTATTTATTTAATTAAATTTTGCAGGTCTTACAGTTGTGACTACTTTGGTGACTCTATCCTGTGCTGGTATCCTTAGCTTTCTGCCATGGTGGCTACTTTGATGATGGCCTGTAAAATTTGATGGTGGCTTTTTGGACAACTCCTTGAAGGACTACTTTGGAAATGCTATTTTGTGTATTTTTAGATATCATATTTTTGTAATTTAATTGTAGTATTGATTTTTTAGAATTACTAATCCATAATATTATAATGGAGTATTCTTTGATTTTTTTTGTAGAAATTAAGTGATGTATATATTGTTATGAATTGGCAAAACTAGGTGTTCACAACTATTAAGGTTGATATTGTGAGAATGTATATGAAAGAAAAGATAATGCTTAAGGACATGGATATTTATGGACATCTAAAATATCAAGGGTTTCACATGTTCGACTGCCATTTTGTTGAATTGAATTGGAAGTTAAATAACAAGCTTCTCAACTTTTATCATATGTTGAAAAGTTTGGAAAAATGCTCTTAAATATCATCATTTGTTGGGAGCTACAATTGGTTGATGAATCCTATAAATATTGCATTGTAGATGAGTAGTGGGAGAGAGTTGAAAAAAATTGTAAGTTTTTATTGTATGTAGTAAAAGATGTATTAAGTCAGGAGGGGGGTTTGAATTGGCCTTTTCAAAAATTATGTTCAGTGTTTAAACATATAAAAACCCTTTACTTAAATCTGATTGACTAGATATTTCAACAAGCTATCACTTTAGAATACATTTCAACTTATTGAAAAAAAAGATCAACTTATTAAAATACTAGTAGTGAATGTACAAAAATATCAATGAACACCAAATTTCGAATTTGAACAGTTTATCAATCAAGAATAATTACAATTAATAGAAAATGCAACATTATCTCAATTGGTTATGCAAACACATACGAATTAAAAAAAAAGATTGTTTAGGTTGATTTTTCTTGATGAATTTAAATTTAGAAGAATACAATCCAGAAAATGTGAACCAATTCACACAAAATTTTTATACTGGTTCACTCTACTAGAGCTATATCTAGTTAGTTAAGACAACCTTAGTTTGACTTTCCACTATTTCAAAAGATTACACAATCCTTACAAGATTCAACTTTTGAAATACACGATTCAACACACCAAGGCTCTTGAATCGCACAAGAAGCCCACATAATACAACAAGAAACTTTCTTGCAGATCTAGAATCACACCAGACACACAACAAATGAACAAGAAGGATTAAACCTCAATGGTGGCTCTCCTAGCCAACCAATAACCTTCCTCAATGCACACCCCAAGAGCAACCATAAATCCAATACTTCAAGGTTGATCTTGAACAACAACAACACTAAGTTGTTCAAAGAGAATGAGAATTCCTAATTTTCCAAAGTGATTTGACGTGCAAAAGTGAAACTATAATTCTCACTGAAAAAGTCAAGCTATATAGTTTGCTAGCTGGCATATTCAGCAAATTGAAATTTCTCCTCGATCGATTGATTTCAGTTACTTTAAGTGAAATTAGTTGATTGATTCATATTTCAACCGATCAAATATGTTACTTGTAAAATTATAATCTCAAGTTCTTTGACCTATTAAAAACTATTTTAATAGATTGCATAACTACAAACACATATTAGATTTCCATTCCTAAGTCAGTAAGTCTCCAAGTTAAGGCACATCTTGAAGCTCCATGTATGTTCATGTAGCTAGTTCAATTAATCCTTCAAGCTTGATCAAATTTTCAATCCTTCATCAAGTCTCTATTGATTAGATCTTCAAATCCATTTGTGCTAACACTTATTGCCTTTTTATGATATCATTACCTTGATTTCTTTCACAAGATATTCCTACTTCCAATTTGTACGTTTTACAAGTTTGGAAAATTCAATGTTCGTTTATGGAAAATGTGAAAGATGGGGATGAAGCAATTAAGGATGTCGTTGTATTAGTGATTGTCAAATTTGAGAAATATTGGGTTGAATATATTGTTGTGCTTGCATTCGATGCAACTTTAGACCCAAGGATGAAGTTAGAAACATTGGCCTTTTTATTTGAAAAAAATTATCCACTTACTCGAGAACTAAAATTTAGAAAAATCAAGGAAAATTATATAAGCTTTTTTTTCTGAATATACTAGTAAAGGTTTGCCAGCATCATCAAATGTTCGAAAGCGCAAGCATGAACAATCTTCATCTTCATTCACTTCCAAACCAAGCCTTTATTTTATGTAAGTTGCTTAGTTTTAATATACTTGAATTCATTTTTCATGCCCTTGTTCATTATGCTTTTTACTAACTTATTATATCATAATAGAAGTTAAAAGTGTGCAAGCTTCAATTAAGTAATAAACCTAGAAGGACACAACTTGACACTTATTTGGATGAACAAACTCTAGATTTTGAATTTTTGGAACACATGGATGTGTTGGAATTGTAAAAGAATAATAGTCAAAGATTTTTTTTTATCTTGCTTAAATGGCTAGAGACCTATTAAGCATTCCAATAACCACAACTGGATCTGAATATGTATTTAGTATTGGTTCTTAGATCCTTAACAAATATAGGAATCATCGTTTGTTTGAGAATGTGGAAGCAACTATACGTACTTTAAGTTGGAAGCATGAATTTGTTGTTGAGCATAATTAACTTGCTTTCTTTGATCCTATTTTTTATTCTGTCAATTTTATTTTAAATTCTTACATAGTCCTCTTTTTGTTTATATATACAGATGATGGAGAAGATATCAATTATTAAAATGTGTTAGATGAAGGTTCATCCAAGGTTGAGTCTAACATTATTGACATTGGAGGACAAGAATGATTTGTATATTTTAGGTTCATTTGCTATTTTTAAAAATGTAAACAAACTTGTTGAACTGTCTAGTTTTGTATCCAACGTTATTGACTTGTGGATATATTCAATATTTGATAATATTTTGGTGAACTTGTGTAGTTTCCTTGTTATATTATTGATGAGTTAATATTTTTTTCCCTCATTTAATGTTTAATTTTGGGTATTTAATAGAATTTTCGTGCTTAAGGATTGATTTAATCAGGAATTGTGATTATTGGACTTATTGAGTTCATGAGATAAAAATAGCGTAAAAAGTGATTTTAGTTGCATAAAATATTATTGGATATTCTAATGTTTGTTGATGCAATTGGAATTTAATTTGGGCAATTCAAAGTGTTAGATTAAAATGTTATGAGTTACAAGTTAAGTCCAAATTTAGTAAATTTTGGAAAGAAATAATTTAGGAGCTAAATACACCCCAAATTTCTATTTTACACACTCTTTTTCAAGTGGACTACCTAAAAACCTATTCTGCACAGCTATTTTCTACTAAGTTACACCCGTCCTACCACTCACTAAATCAGCTTAACCAGATCATGCCATGTGACAATCCCCAACTTTCAAATCTATCCAATTAAAACATTCTGCGTGGCATCATTCCTTGCACTACAAAGTTGATTCCGTTGTAATTTCATCATGGATTCTGAGGCTAGAATGAAATAATTGGTTTGTTCTTTTTATTATTGTTGTGGTTTTCATTCATGTATGTCTTTTGTCTTTGAATTACATAAAAAATAATGATTTTTACATGCTAGCTAATTAGCGAAGTGCTTAAATCTATATGCATGCTAATCACTTGAGTTGAAGGGTTTTAAAATCTAATTGAGACTTTACTTTGATTTTATTTAGAAACTTTCATGTGATTAAATAAGTTTTTACCAATAATTGAGTCTTTAATTTGGTTAAAGGTATTTACTCTAACTAAAATTAGTCAAGACTTTACTTTGATTAATTAAGATTTTTATTTGGTGAGGAGAGAAAATAATAGACATGATTAGACATAGTAAAATTTGATTGAGACTGTACTTTGGTTGAATCTATTGTGGACAGTTTTAAAGTTCTCACTTTTAATTGAGACTGTACTTTGGTTAAAAGTGAGATTACTTTAATTAATTTGCAAATCTACAACAATAACTAATTGAGCAATAATCTTTAAATAACCAATGATGAATCTATTTTGAAAAAGCAGTGGAATCAATCTATTTTCTTTATATTTGTTTTTATATTTTTTCAACTTTATTTCTTTATTTCTTATTTTATTTGATAGCCCTTTTGTATAGTTTTTGTAAGAGCTAATTTGTTAGAAATTAATTTTGTGTTTGTTGGGAGATGAATGAGGGTTAACTTTACCTTTTCTATTTTCTTGACTACTATGTTACCAATACCAAAGTTATTATAGTTTAGTAGTATTAATTTGATGACGTCAATAACAGTGTTATCATTTATACATGTGCAATTTTTTGGTTTGTTGTTCCATGAATGAAAATAAAGATTAAGGACAACTTGTAGCTTATGACCCTACCCATTTATAGGTAATGAATGAGGATTAAGGACATCTTAGTTAGTGGACAACTTAGTCAGTTTGCTTGTATACACATTCTTACATTAATATATAAAATCATATATTTTGGATAATAAATAGAAACAATTTCAAAATTATTTAAAATACTGTCGCAACCGAAATCGCGACGAAACGACGAATCAAAAATTAAATTTGCAAAACCAGAGTTTTTGGAGTCGCCACCATAGTTATTATAGGAAATTATGGAAAACCATAAAAAAAGAGCAAGGTTTGCGAAAAAACCATATTTTGGGTCCGGAAGTCGGTTAAGGGTGGGGAAGGTATTAGCACCCCACAACGCCCGTCCTAAGACGGTACCTTTAATTAAATGTGCAAAAGTTATGTGGTTTTTCAAAATATTTACTTTTCCCAAAAAATAATATAAAAGATGTACAAAAGAAATAAAAATGTTTTTTTATTTTTTAGGCCTGACAAGAAAAAAAAAGATTCATAATTTTTTAGAAAAAAAGATTCAAATAAAATGGAATCATGCGACGCGAGCGGTCGAATAGATACCAAAGAAATTGGAAAAAAAATATTTTTTAATGATTTAAAAATAATAATAAAAATTGATAAAAATAAATCAAAAGAAAAAAAAAAGCATCTGGCAGTGATGTACCTTAAAAAATGTTCAATATCTCCTCACCTTTTCTCTTTTTTTATTCTTTCCCTCCTTTTTTAATATTTTTGTGTATATTTTTCAGGAGAGATAAAAATGAGATGGGTCTGTGTGGGTGGTAATGAGAGAGAAAGAGAGAGTGTAGAGAATGTTTTCTTCTCTTTTTTTTCTACCTCCTTCAATATTATTTTTTTGGAAGAGAGATAAAAATGTGTGTGTGGGAGTAGTGATGGGAAAGAATTAGAGAAGTGTAGAGAATATCTTTCTTTGGTGATGACAAAGTGCATATTTATACTCACACCTTGCAATATCAATGTAATCTCAACCTTAATTGTAATGAACAATATAAGGAAGGAATTGGTCATGATAGCAACACATTATGGAGATCCAATCAGAGCACAATCAAGATCAGTAATATTGATTCTAACAATTAACAATCAGAGCACAAAAATCAATCCTAATTAGTAATATTGATTCTAATTATATGAAGAGATATTGCTTTTAATTATTAGAATCATATCACTAATTTCTCTATCAGAACAAAGGTAGAAGATATGGTGAGTTGTTGGGCTCGTGAAGAGGAGTGTGATAACAAATTAGACTCTTCCTTCTTTTTTCCTTTTTTTCTTTTTTTTTCATCTCTCTTTTTTTCTTTTTTTTCTTCTAAAATTAAAGTTTGAAAATCTTTGAAGAAAATTTTGTTTCACATTTTTTTATTATTTTCCATTAACTAAAAAACTTTATTATTTCTTATTATTTTTTTTGAAAATAGATTTATTCACCCGGACGAAATTGGTTGTTGACAACTGCCCCTCTTTACTTAGATTTTACTAGATAATATGAAAATTTAACTTTTTCGTATTATCGTAATAAAAGATAAGTAAATATAAAGACACTAATTTCGTTCGGGTTTCAAAAGAAGACAAATATGAAGATAGATTTGACCATTCCAGAGGAGATGGTATGTATCTGAAAGAAAAGAACTAGAAGACGATTACCAAGTAGAGGGTCCCAATTCGACACAACATTTTTTTTTACTTTTTGAAATAAAAAAAGACCAATCCCAAGGAGAGTGGCTATATCTAAAGGATTTAACGACCATTACCACTGAGAGGGTCCCAATCCAAAAAACCATATTCTTTTTTTATTTTTACTTTTTGAAAAAAAGATTAGACCAATCCTGAGGAGAGGGTCTATATTTAAAGATTCAGTGACCATTACCATGTAGAGGGTCACGATCTGACAAATCACTTTGTTTTATTATTTTCTTTTTTGACTCTTTGAAAAATAGTTTAGACCAATCCCGAGGATATTGTCTATATAAAAAGGAAATAGATCAATGACCATTGCTTCGCAGAGGACCTCGATGTGAAAAAGAAATCAATTACCATTGCCTCGCAGAGGGCCTCGATGTGTAATAAGAAATCAATGACCATTGTCTCGCAGAGGGTCTTTGATGAAGGATTGACCCCAACCAAGGATGGAGGCACATGCTTAAGAAGACTAAGCATGTTTAGAAAGGAAGTTCACTAATCCTTCATCCTTTTCATTTGTGTTTGTTATTTTTGATTCACTAAGTTGACTTAGTTGAATCAACTTTAGTTGACTTGTTGACCTTTGACTAGGTTTGACTTGTTGACTATAGTTGACTTGACTTAAGCCAACATGCTAATTTATGTTTATTTGCTTTGTAGGTTAATTAGGAGTAAGAAATCAATGCTAGGTGGCACATGGTGATTGGGGAGCATAAATGACGTGGAGGAGAGAGTAAAGCAAAGACATAAAGCATAAAGAAAAAGGCATAAAGCAAGTGTACCTATGTACCTTTGGTCTCCTTTGTTTTTAGCACACTATGGCCACTTTTTGGAGACATATGAGACACATTGTTTGTCTCCTTTTGTGCTAGAACGAAATTAGCCTTGCACACACCATAGTTAGCTCTTTTGTCTCTCATTTTTGTAACCTTATTTGACCTAGTTTCTAGAAGCTAGGGTTAGGTTTTTGTAGAGACATCCTTAGGTATCTTTTATTTGCTTAGAGGCCCCTAAACTCTTCTATATACGGGGTGCTCCTAGACATGTAAAAGGGTTGAACATTTTGAACTAAAAACACTCTTGTGTCTCAACCATTTGTGAGAGTTTCCTCCCTTGGGATTGAATACTTTTAAGCCTTATCTTGCATAGCAAGTGGCGGCACACATCCACTCATCTTCAAGGTTGCCATGGCTTCTAGCCTAGCCTTGTAGTGGCGTGCTTCTCACATTTTTACCATTTCTTTCCTTTCCATTTTATGTTTTCTTCTTCCTTTAATTGTTCTTGGTTTTCTATGTTTATGTGCTTTCCATTTCCTTTTTTTTGAATCAATCCATCATCTTCTTCTCTTTAGCTTTGTGAAAGGAACCTTCACATCTAGATAGGTTGCTATCTTAATGTCTAGTGGGGATTTCGCTTAGCTTTCTTAATCAACTCACACCATATTCAATAATCTTAAAAAGGAACAAGTTAATCCTTCATCATTTGGTATCTAGAGCCTAGGTTATCTTGAATATGGTGTTTTTCATGTGCTAACCTTGTTTTGTTGTAGCTATCTTGGTATGGTTCAAATCCGCTTCCATGACACACAAAAATAGTGGTGGCAGAAAACGTGACGATTTTAAAACATTAAACTGCACCAGCTCAGCGGTCCAAAAATTACGTTTTTGGTGTCAAAAGAAAGCTCTTTGAGTCTAGTTTCCAGAAAAAAAAAGAACCAACGCATTTGGAGTTCTGTGGAGAAAGTTATGATCAAATTAATGAGCAAAGGTCAGATCTGCCAAGAATACGTGAATCAACGTTTTCAGGTTTTCTTGTGGCAGTTTGGCTACGGTTTTTGCACCTCTTTAAGCTCTTAAATGTGGTTGGATAACATGTCTTTGGATGCTTAGTCTTTGAGCCTCAAATCCATGAGTTTAAATGCATGATAGCTACATGTTTGTGTCTTGTGTATGTCATGTTGAGTCTTTAAATGTGCCTAACTTTTGCTTGAGTCATATGTTAACTTGAAGTTTTCTTATTCTTGTTTTTCCAAGTATTTGAATCTTGCATTCACTTTGTCTTGCTTGATGTGTGCTCCATGAAATTGATTTTGGCCTAAAACTTGAGGAACTAAGTGTCCAAGCCACCTAAAACTCTTTTTGACCATTTTATGAAACTAGTTGTGGAAAGAAGAAAATTTTGTACCAATATTTGCCTAAAAACCGAGAGCAATCTTGCTCCTTAGTGAACTAAAAGTGTGTTTTTCACTAGGTGTTATGCTACTAGTTTTTCATACTTGAGAATTGGGTGATATTGGCTAATTAGTTCCATGCTTTAACTTGGTTATGATTTTTCTTGGTGTATGCATGATTTAAGACTTGAAGATGTTTGTTAAGTGCTTTCCATAGAGTCTTTAAAATGTGCTTTTTCTTGTTTTAGTCTTGTTAAAAGTTTTGTCTCAAACTTTTCTTCTTTAGAGTTTAGCTTTCCTTGTTTTTGTGCTTTTCTTGCTTGTCACTAGGTGTTCTTTGTTTTGTCTTAGTAGTTTTCTTTTCTTGAAACTCTTAGGATGTTGTGGCCGAATCACTTGTGATGGAGGCGTGGTTCGGGATCGTCACATGGTTTTCAGAGCAGTTGATGGGATCATGCCCAAGACCTTTAAGAGATCTCGGATTAGCTTCAGATCGTAGAATAGGAACTCTTTTATTTTTTTTTTGTAATGTTTTGTTTGGGCTTTTTCGGACCTTAAGTTATGTTAGGCCTTTTTGTGTTTCGGCCTATAGTATATAAGCCCTTGTGAGACACATTTGTATTAGATATGAGTTTTATGAAAATTTGAGTTTTCTCTCAAGTCTCTAGGTTCTCCTCAGAACCACTGATCCTTATCTTTGAATCTCCGATTCAAAGTGGCGGATCTTCATCACTTATCTTGGAATCTCCTCCAAGTGGCGTGATTTCCTTCCGTCTCGCAAAAACCCCCAATCGACGTCCTCCATTTCTCCCCTTTTCGTTTTAGGGTTCATACCCATCTTCATTCTAGATGAATTCCTCCCCAAATCCGAGACGGTCCTTCATCATCTGGTAATCAGAGCTCGGTTGTTTCTCTTTCGAATTCGTTTTGGGTTTTCGTTCTCAATTTCTTCGCTTTTTGGTTTTGTCGTGGTTCGTTTGTGCACGTCTCATCTGGTCAAAGAAGGGGATTTCAGCAGCTGTGTGCTTCGCTAATCCTTGGCAATTTTAGCGTCTACCTCGTTCCTTGGCAAAGTCGAAGAGTTGAACACCAGAAAAGTTCTATCACCAGCATTTGCAAAAGCGACAATAATGGCAGGTGTTTCGATTCCAGTGGCTTTGTTTAATCCATGGAATTCGTAATCGTAAAGTTGCGCAGCTTATAACTTCATCAGAACAGCAAAAGGAAGTTTTGTTACTGCCAACTACGCTAGCTTGTGCCTTTAGTCTGAAGCGGCCCAAGTGTTTGTCAAAATGATTCAATGATGGGTCCATTAACAAAAGTCAGTAGAACTAAGGGAGGCGGAGTTGCAGTTTGCCTTGGTTCAATTATGAGTTACTTGTAGGTTGGTCCACTCCCCCCTTTTGTGAGCTAGTGAAGTGCAGCAAACGTCAAGCTTGAGGTGTTGTTACTTGAAGCGTTGGAATAATCTTCACAACATGCATCGTTGGTGCACTTGGGATGATTTATCATGTGTTTTTGGTGCAGCAAGCATGTGTTGAAGCTAGAACTGATTCATGTAAGCGAGGCAGTTTTTTGGTCAAATAATTATGGTTTAATTGGTGCTGCGGTTTTCTTTAAAAGGTGGTGACTCTTTTGGTCATTGTGGTTGGCTCCTTGCTCGACTCGGTGCAGAATTGCCAAGCTTAAGTGGACTTTTCCTAATGCAGCAGCAAAAAAAATTTGAAGAGTTGTAGAGCAAAAAAAAAACGATTGTTGTTATACTTTTGTGAGGGTTGTTTAGAGTGTGTTGGTGCAGTGAATTGTCATCTAGAAGCTGGTTCAAAGGGGAATTCTTCAATTCAAGTAGTGGCTTAGCACAAGACCATTTCTGAAGGGTGATCAAGGTTGACAAACAAAGCACTTCACGTGGTTGTGTTCTTTTAGAACTTGTAGTGGTAGCCCCACATTTCCATACTGCAGTGGCAATCTTGTTGTGGCAGCCACACGATTCAACACATTTGATGCAGTAAAAAAATAATAATAATAATTGACAACCACAATTCCTAGTTTTCCATCGGTGCAGCGTCTTGAAGAAACGTGAGTTAATCGTTTTTGGTGCAGAAATCTCAAGCATTGGCAGCAAGCATTTCTGGTTTCCTTTGGCACGTTGCAGTCCATTTGCTTAGTGCTTGTTCGGTGGCAGCCTTTATCTTTAATCTATTCGGTGCAATTAACATCTTGCTGTAGGAATTGAATTGGTGGAATTTGAAAATAGCTGGAACAACCACCGAAATAGAACAAGCAGCTGCAATATTTTGAATTGGCTCGGTGGCAGTCTTCTTTTGATTTGTCACATAAATGGTTTGATGCAGCAGCTGGACCAATCCAAAAGAGGCAAGTGCTGCTAGTTTCTTCTCTTTGGTGGCGTGATTGAAGGTGCCAAAAACCTGGTTGCTCTTAGTGATTTGGTTTGTGTTGGAGTGCCCTGCCACGTGAAAAGTATTGGTAGAGTTGGTGTGTTGGGGTTTTCTTTGTGGTGCTTTCGGTGCACATTTTTGCTAACTTTGAAGAGTACAAGTGTTACTATTGTTTCATTAAAAAATTTTGAGCATCAGCATGTGGTGGCCATTGAATGTGTTTTCAGTAAAGGACATCTTATCCTTTGTAAACCTTGATGTGCATTAAATATCTCTAGTAGAGGCTCCCTAGATAGAACCCGACGGAGTGCATAGTGGAGGTATGGAAAAGTAAGATGTTGTTGTTGTTGTGATGATGGTATAATGTTGTTCGGACTTCCGTTTGAGGTAGTTTTGCTGCAGGTTTGGGACTTAACTTTAACTGTTTGGACATGATTTTGAGATGGTGTTTGCTGCTGTTTGGGCATCATTTTTGGCTGGTTTAGACAACAAGCATGAGACTGTTTTAGCTTTTGCAGCTGCCTTCCCTATGTTTGGGTGTGATTTTGAGTTGATTTTTGGGTTGTTATCACATTTTAGCTTGAGTATTTTGTTTCACATTTCTAGTAGTAATTCTAAATACACTATTTAGATTACTCTTGTCTTTAAAAGTGCTTTTCTCATTGTCATAATCCTAGTTTTGTCACATATTTACTCCCTTTGGTTTAGCCCTTTCTTGATTTTGGTGTTTTTTTTTTAGTTTGTCTCTAAATTTCCTTGGTTTTGTCTTGGAGTTTTCCTTTCCTTGGCCTCCTAAGTTGAGCTTAGATTCATTACGTCTTTCACTTTGATGTTGAATTCTAGATGGGTTGATTGGAGGTTTTTTGAAGAACTGAACAAGAACTTGAGAGCGAGTGAATACACTTTGAGAGTGAAACACGAGTGGAATTGAGTGTAAACACGTAAGGAGTGGTGAGGCCCATTTAATAATTTTATCCCGATTACTTTTGCTAACCACTTACTGTGTTTTGTGTTAGTTCTTGTTTCCTCTCTTTCACTGCAGGAATTAGGAATTCTGAGCACTCCAGAATGTTCCATACACGTTCAACCTTGATAGAAGATATCAACTTCATTGTGTCCAGAATTATCAAGTTGAATAGCAAACTTGGGAATCTTAGAAGGGAGCACCATGAAGAAAGACGATCATTGCCAAAAGACAAAACAAGTGTTATTAGATGCACCAAGTGTGAAGGTTATGGACACGAAAATTATCAATGTCCTAATTGGAACGCAAAGTACATGAATCTTCAGGAACTCCAGGATTACATTGTATACTTGAAAGAGGTAAAGAGGAGTGTTAGGCGAAAGCTCAAAGTTAGGCAAGAGCAACAAGTAAAAAGGGAGCATGAAAAGGCGGAAAGAGCATTAAAGGAAATGTGGGAAAAAGCAAGACAAAAGAGAGAGCTAAAAGAGAGAAAGGAGCAAGAGCTAAGAGAACAAAAGATGAAAGAGCTTAGAGAAAGAAAAGAAAAACTGCTAAGAGAGCGAGAAGAGAAAGAACAAAGAGAGAAACACGAGAATGAGTCTCTCCTCACACCCGTGGCATGCATGGTTGAGATGAAATCCTTAAAGGGGGATGATAATGTGTTAAATTGTTGTTCCCATTCACATCATGATTTTTCATTGGGAACACTTACTAACCCCTCTCTTTTTGTCTTAATGCCTAGGGAAGACTTATACATTAAGGAGCAATGGCATAAGCAATGGGGTGAGGAAAGGATGATAGAAAAGGCAACAACAACATGGGCAACACATGAACCTGCCTTTAATCATCTGCTTGTGTGTTTGTCCTGTCCTGAAAATCCTAAGGGATTTCAAGGATACTCTTTTTCTATTATGATTACTATGGGTTGTTTTCCTTTTTGTTTCACTGTGGATAATATAGTTGTGTTTAAACTCTTTGATTTATTCTACAGGTTTATCTTTGATCCTGGAGGACAATCTCCAAACACCTTGATAATAAGAGATTGGCCTCTTTTATGATTTCAATCTCATTTTTTTTATATATAGCCTTTCATTTCTGTCTTTAGACTATTATGGTTTTGTGTGCTTTCACACTTATGTTTGTGTGTTTGGTTGTAGGTAATAAAGCGCTAAAATTCGAGGTCGAATTTTCTCCAACCTGGAGGCAATGATGGAGGCGTGGTTCGGGATCGTCACATAGTTTTCAGAGCAGTTGATGGGATCATGCCCAAGACCTTTAAAGAGATCTCGGATTAGCTTCAGATCATAGAATAGGAACTCTTTTATTTTTTTTTTGTAATGTTTTGTTTGGGCTTTTTCGGACCTTAAGTTATGTTAGGCCTTTTTGTGTTTCGGCCTATAGTATATAAGTCCTTGTGAGACACATTTGTATTAGATTTGAGTTTTATGAAAATTTGAGTTTTCTCTCAAGTCTCTAGGTTCTCCTCAGAACCACTGATCCTTATCTTTGAATCTCCGATTCAAAGTGGCGGATCTTCCTCACTTATCTTGGAATCTCCTCCAAGTGGCGTGATTTCCTTCCGTCCCGCAAAAACCCCCAATCGACGTCCTCCATTTTCCCCCTTTTCGTTTTAAGGTTCATACCCATCTTCATTCTAGATGAATTCCTCCCCAAATCCGAGACGGTCCTTCATCAACTTGTCTTGCATTTGAAAGGTTTTGAACAAGTGTTTAAAAGTGTTTGCTTCACTCCTTTGGAGGAGCTTTGAGTGTAGCCTTGCGTTGTTACTTTGGGAGAGTGATCTAAACACTTGGGTTACATTTTGGGTTGGATTTGGTCTCGATTTTCATGTTATCTAACCTCTAATCCATTTATTTTGTCTAGAATTTGAGTGTTTTTGTTGTAGGAATCATGGCAAGTTCATCAAATGCACCTACACCAAACAAAAACAATACATTGATGAGATTGCTTCGGGATTTGGAGTTGTCTAGGAAGGAGGCCTTTGAACAATTGAGAAAGGACAAGGAGCAAAGTGACCTAAGAATCCAAGAGCACATTCAAAGGGTTGAAGCTAAAGAGCAAGAAAGAGAGGCTAAGAAATGATGGCATTCTAGGCGCAATCCATCACAAGAGAAGCAAACTCTAAAGATTCCTAAGTTCAAAGGAGAAAATGACCCAAACATCTACATTGAGTGGGAACCAAAAATGGACCAAATTTTTACCATTCATGTAGTTAGTGATCAAAAGCAAGTAGATTTGGTAGTCTTAGAGTTTGAGGATTATGCCAAGACTTGGTGGCATCAATTATGTATGGACAATATTAACCAAGAGTCACTCGCGACTTCTTGGAGGGACCTTAAAAATTTGATGTGCGCTAGATTTGTTCCTTCCTACTATAGGAGGGAGACTCTTTTGAAGCTCCAAATGCTTCAACAAGGGTCCATGTGTGTGGATGAATATTACAAGTTAATGGAGTCCATGCTTCTAAAAGTAGGACTCCAATTTGAAAGTGAAGAGGAAAAGGTAGCTAGATTTGTGAGTGGGTTAAGGATGGACATACAAGATTTAGTAAAGTTATATGAGTACTCCTCTCTTGACAAAGTTTTACATTTGGCTATTAAAGTTGAAACTCAATTGCAAAAGAAAAAAGAGGCCAAGAGGAGTGGTTCATACAATGACTACTATTCTAGTACTTGGAAAGATAAAGAAAGAAAACATGATAAATTACCACTCAAGAGTTCCCAAGACCCACCTCCTAGTACTAATTCATCTAGGCCTTCTAATGAAACTCCTAATTCTTCTCAAGGTACAAGGATAAATTCTATAAAATGTTTTAAGTGTTTGGGATATGGGCACATAGCTTCAAATTGTCCTACCAAAAGAACCATGGCCTTAAACCTTAAAAGAGAAGAAAAGAGTGAACATTCTTCTCCCCCTTCCCCCAAAAGTACTTCTTCCTACACTTCTTCTTCAAGTGAAAGGATTAAACCCCTTGAAGGTGGATTGTTAATGATAAGGCACCAACTAAGACAAGTTTCCAAGGAACTTGACCCTTCTCAAAGACAAAACATTTTTCATTCAAGGTGTCATATCAATGACAAACTATGTCCCCTCCTCATAGATAATGGAAGTTGTGTAAATGTGGCTAGCATAAGGGTTGTGGACAAGCTTGGCTTGAAAACTATCCCTCATGCCAAGCCCTACAAGCTATCATGGCTTAAGGAAGAAGACATTAAAGTAACTCAGCAAGTCCTCATTAACTTTTCAATTGGAAATTTTAAAGATGAGGTGTTATGTGATGTTGTGCCTATGGAAGCAACTCATATTTTGCTAGGTAGGCCATGGCAATTTGATAGAAAAGTCTTTTATGATGGTCATGCTAACACCTATGCTTTCTCCTTCCAAGGCAAGAAGTTCACATTCCTACCTCTCTCACCCAATCAAGCAAATGAGGACGAAAATAAAGTGAAAGATAAGAGAAAATATGAAAATGAAAAAGAGCAAGTTACCTCCAAAGTGTTACTTGACTCCAAAAAACGATTTCCAAAGCAAGATGGACATCACCATTCTTCCTTCTCTTCCAAAGCTCAAAAGGAAGACTAAATGCCCAAGCATGAGAGGAAGAATGGTCTAGAAAAGAGGGATGACCTAACCAAAGCTAGGGGTAATACTCTCAGAAAGGATGGAACAAGAGATCATAAAAGGGAGGTGCAAATCCACCCACAAATCAAGTCAAGCTCCATCTACAAAGGCTTAAAGAATTTATGGTCAAATTCTCTCCAAAGAGGGGAGGATGATGAAGGATTGACCCTAACCAAGGATGGAGGCACATGCTTAAGAAGACTAAGCATGTTTAGAAAGGAAGTTCACTAATCCTTCATCCCTTTCATTTGTGTTTGTTATTTTTGATTCCCTAAGTTGACTTAGTTGAATCAACTTTAGTTGACTTGTTGACCTTTGACTTGGTTTGACTTGTTGACTATAGTTGACTTAACTTAAGCCAACATGCTACTTTATGTTTATTTGCTTTGTAGGTTAATTAGGAGTAAGAAATCAATGCTAGGTGGCACATGGTGATTGGGGAGCATAAATGATGTGGAGGAGAGAGTAAAGCAAAGGCATAAAGCATAAAGAAAAAGGCATAAAGCAAGTGTACCTATGTACCTTTGGTCTCCTTTGTTTTTAGCACACTATGGCCACTTTTTGGAGACATATGAGACACATTGTTTGTCTCCTTTTGTGCTAGAACGAAATTAGCCTTGCACACACCATAGTTAGCTCTTTTGTCTCTCATTTTTGTAACCTTATTTGACCTAGTTTCTAGAAGCTAGGGTTAGGTTTTTGTAGAGACATCCTTAGGTATCTTTTATTCGCTTAGAGGCCCCTAAACTCTTCTATATAAGGGGTGCTCCTAGACATGTAAAAGGGTTGAAAATTTTGAAGTAAAAACACTCTTGTGTCTCAACCATTTGTGAGAGTTTCCTCCCTAGGGAGTGAATACTTTTAAGCCTTATCTTGCATAGCAAGTGGCGGCACACATATACTCATCTTCAAGGTTGCCATGGCTTCTAGCCTAGCCTTGTAGTGGCGTGCTTCTCACATTTTTACCATTTCTTTCCTTTCCATTTTATGTTTTCTTCTTCCTTTAATTGTTCTTGGTTTTCTCTGGTTTATGTGCTTTCCATTTCCTTTTTGGTTTTAAATCAATCCATCATCTTCTTCTCTTGAGCTTTGTGAAAGGAACCTTCACATCTAGATAGCTTGCTATCTTAATGTCCAGTGGGGATTTCACTTAGCTTTCTTAATCAACTCACACCATATTCAACAATCTTAAAAAAGAAATAACATAATCCTTCATCACGATACGAGTAGAGAGGTTTGTATGTTTCGTGCTCACACTTGGAGTTACTACAAGCGAGGATGTTCGTAGCTCGATGGATCACGCGTGTTGGACTACGGACGGCGAGGTCCGTAGAGTTGGACCACGAGCGGGGAGGTTCATAGAGTTAGAGCACGAGCGGGAAAGTTCATGGAGGCATTGATTCCCTAAGACCCAAGTTAAGTGTGTACTGATCTTGTATATGTCAGGTTAATGCTATTGAATGTTAGGCCATTTTATTGCACAAAATTTGCATTTACAGTTCTTGGCATTAGTGTTGTCACACTTTGGCATTAGAGTTGTGAATTGTGTTCTATACGAACTAGACAAGTACTCAAACAACTTTTAGCGTAAAGAACACGCAAAAGAATAGGGGGTTGGTGTACTATAAGAGCCAGACCGCCAACCAAAGACTTGTAAACAACAACTTAACTAGATACATAGCGGTATAACTAAAATATGTACTCATAAGACTATGAAAGTTAGGTACTTTCTAGATCTGTAAAAACACAAGACGCTAATTGTATATTTCACATGTACTAAAGGTCGCCTATATAGCGGCAAAACCAATCAACACTCTGGAACCGTCAGCTAAAAGGAAAAAGATACGAATGTCCAGCCAAATACACCAATGGATAACAAGAAAGTAGACAAAGAAATGTAATATGCCGGTATGTTGGCGAACCTCTTTTAAGTTAGGCAAATATAGAACAGAAGCCAATTAAACCTTCATTAAGTTGGCGATTAAGTCTTGTGCAACGCAAGCCCAATTAAGTCTAGTCAAACCCAATCAGGCTTAGTCGAAGCCAATTAAACCTAGTCAAAGCCCAAAATATAGCCCCACAATTAACTGGTAATATGCTACAAGGACAATTAATTCTTTATAATAAATATGGACCCAGGTAATTAGAGGTACGCAATTTATTAACATCCTAATATGAGTTTTGACTTTGAGAGCTTTTTACTAACTTGATCGTTGGAACCCTTTTCCGCACGTACACCCCCCTCGTTCCATAGTCTGTGCAAAAAGACTGAGAACAAAGACTTAACGGACAAGATCGTGGACTTTCCATCCAAGGAATCCCAAGATTGTAGTAAGATAAGGTTTGAAGCTCATAATAACTTAATATTGTCCATGCAAGAACATATTGTAACTTTAATTCATTCTCAACAATTTAATCTCAGGCCAATTGCTACGTTTGAATTTTGCTTTGCATGGTTGCATCAATCGAACATACATAACCTACATAATTCACATTTAAATAGACTACATAAGCATCAATGTATTATTTGCTACAAAATGAGGCTCACAACTATAATTTTTAGCTCTGCATGCAATCCTGTATATAACTTGCATCTTGCATTCCTAAACATCATTTTAAACTTGTTTCAAGGCATTCATATATAAAATTTTGCTACGTTTGAATTTTGCTTTGCATGGTTGCATCAATCCAACATACATAACCTACATAATTCACATTTAAATAGACTACATAAGCATCAATGTGTTATTTGCTACAAAATGAGGCTTACAACTATAATTTTTAGCTCTGCATGCAATCCTGTATATAACTTGCATCTTGCATTCCTAAACATCATTTTAAACTTGTTTCAAGGCATTCATATATATCAACATTCCTAGAAACTACATTGAACTTGTTTTCTAGTGCAATCAAATATGTCATCTTAGGTTTCATGCACAACTTTCGTTTCTTACATCCTTTTTTTCATCCTAGTTACATGTTTACCATTACTAAGGTATAGTAGACTTGTTACATGCACTAAATCATTAAAATCTTCATCTTGAGTTCAATAAGGACTTTCATCGAACAATTTTGGATTTTATAATTTTGCTTTATTATTTTTCTTAGTTTTAATTGTCATAACATCTTTCAATACATCATCCAAAGTGTTTTAGTTAAACCATAACTTTCTTCCATCATTTTAATACCTTTTCTCATTACATTTGCATATTTTCCCTTAAATTTCAACAAACACTCATTATGTTTTGCCCCAACATCTTTGAATTAATATGTATTTCATTAAGCACTTGTATATTCTACATTGATTCAATATTAGGTATATAGATTCCTTTAGTTAAACATTCCCCTAAACATTTCTTGCATTTTTTTTATGTTATGATAGTACAAACTCACTTGAAATCACTGTAAGACCCAAGAAAATTAAATAGTTAATTAAATAATTATTTAATAAATGCGGGTAGTAGAAGCCTTTAAGGCATTTAATGCGGAATGGTGTGATGTGGAAAAGTACTAGCTAGTGTGGTTGAGAGTACTAAATTGTGTGAAAGGACTTGGTTTCGAGTCTTATGTATGCTATTTGTGTGTTATTTTAATTTGTGCATTATTTTATTGATATATTATAATGTGAGTGGTGATAATGAAATCCTAAGATTATAGGAATTATCACAAATGTGAATTGGTTGAATTGGTTATGCAATTGCCTTGTGAGTGAGTGGTGTTGGTATCGCGCAGCGGAATGTTTGAGCGTGCGGACAAAAACAAGAGGGGGGATGAATTGGTTTTTGAATAATAAATTAACACTTTAAAATTTTTCCAAAATTTATCAAGTAAATCAATAAATAATTTCTTTATAACACAATAATAGATAAAATAAAGAGATAGAGAAGAAGATTGAACACAAGTATTTATACTGGTTCGGATCAAAAGACCCTACGTCCAGTTGTTAATCTCTTAAAAACGAGATTAACTAAATCACTAACAAGTAACAGATTTACAATCAGATATTTAGAGTGTAAGGAAAGAAAACACCTCTCTTGAATCACACAAGAGATGAACACCTTTCTCTGAATCACACAGAGAACCTTGACCTTAGCTTTCCTAGCAACAGCAGCAGCACTCAATCTCCTAGAACACCTCTCAGGAAAAGTTATCGCTCTACCCACACTAGGTTTTTCAAAGCTTCAATTGAGAACACTTTAGAGAACTCTCTTGCAGTCACAGCACTAGTACTCTAGCTTCTCAAAAAGGTAATTGAGAAGTAACTCTGAAGTTCCTTAAATAGGGGTTCCAGAAATTAGGTCAAAAAGTTGAACAGTCGCGCCCAACAGACCAGGATAATCGATTATCACTAGTGATAATCGATTATTCCAGTGTGGTTTATGGAAAACAAATTTTTGAGCAGATAATCAATTATCAGAAGTAATAATCGATTATTCCAGTGCTTTCTTGAAAAAATTTGTTCAGCTCAGGATAATCGATTATTCCAAGAGATAATCGATTATCATTTTGATATTTCGAGAAATACTAAAATTTTCTTGTACAATACTGCTTCTAACTTAATCCAATTACATTTTACACGATAGCTTTAAACATAATAACATGTAGTCTTCATATTGTCTTCCAGATGGCTTTCATGCTTCTTTTATCATCATCAAAATCTTGCTTCAGCATTTAGACTTGTATTGCTTTTATTGCTTTTGCCAACAATCTCCCCCTTTTTGATGATGATCAAAACAATATGTTTAAAGTATCTGTAATCAAAATATCTTACAAGGAGATTTGTTAGTAGCACTGTTTGGTTTAAATGTTTAAACTTTTTCTCCCCCTGTTTTGATCATATGAAAAAGGTTTTAACAAAGAAACTCCCCCTCAATTTGGCATAGGTAAAGAATAACAAGACAAATATACTTATATTAAAAATAAAACTGGAAAACATATTACAATTGCAAACAATGAGACAATGATGTAGACTGTTAAAAGTCTTGACTCATGTCATCATCATCCTCATATTTATCAAATTTATGTTCTAAGTTAGAGATCCTAGAATCTAATCCTCTAATTAAGCCAGTGACTTCTTCATGTCTGTGAGTGGAGAGAAGAAAGAATTCTTCAAGCCTCTGATTGAGATTTAAAATGTGATCCTCTAAAGAAGAGGATGAGCCACCAACACCACTGGATGATCCAATATGTGTGTCAATAGGAGGAATAGGAGCAGTGGGAGGATTTTCTTCTTCTTCATTGTCCGAAGAAGGCATATCATCCTTGTGAATGTAGGTATTCCCAAAAGGAATAAATTTCATCTGCTTCAAGGAGTTTTCTGCAATTTTGTTTGCTGCAATTGTCTTATGAGACTGTTCATCAGAGACATTTACCCTTTTATACTCACAAATACGAGAGATGAGCAAGGAATACGGAAGAGGATATTGAGGCAATCGTTTGGCTTTTAGCATGGTGTCAAGAATGATGCTTGGCCAATAGATGGGGATGTGGTTGAGCATGGCATATATTATCATAAGATCGGCTTCACTGCACTGTGCGTGATTTGTACCACGTGGACATAAAATCCAAACAATGAGATAGTGAAGTAGACGCTCATTGATTTTGAGAGGTCCAGCTAGTAATTGACGGCCAATTTCTTGATCTGGGCGTCGCATAAAGGATCTATATGCAAAAATTCTGTTGAACCCTTCTATGCCAGCCGTGAGAATGGGAGATGTGCCATCATGAATGGGAAATTGTGCAACATTTTCCCAAATATCATCATCTAAAATGATGTCGATACCTTTCACTTTTGTGAACCCAACTCCATCTCTGAATTTGTAGTTGAAATAAAAGGCTCGAACCAAATCTGGATAGTAAGTGCCTTGCATCTCTGTGAAGTATTTCACACCTTGTTCAGCCAGAAAGTTTTGAATGGTGAAATGGCGATTTACAAACCATTGAGACTGGATGAATTTTGGAGTGATGAGGGGTTTGTCTTTCCATAGTGTGATGAATTCAGAACGTCTCTCTTCATCCGAAATCCATCCTTCAATGGAGGCTGTTCTTGGTGCAGTTGAGGGATGAGAGGCATGAGATGCAGTCCTTCTGCGTAAGGAATTTTTCTACGAGAGGATTCAGCCATGGTTTAGGTAAAAGAGAGGGAAGCCTTTGAGAGTTTTGTGAGAAAATGAGAAAAGGAGAGGGTCTTGAGTGTTGATGGAGAGAAAAGAGTGTTCTGGTGACAAAAATGGCTAATATTCATAGAGAGAAGACTCCAACGGCCATATACACGCGATTTGATGAAAATCTAGCCGTTGCAACGGCTAGTTTTTGAAATTTGTTGGTCCAACGACATGTAATAATCGATTATTCTAAGATGATAATCGATTATTGGTTCATAAACTGGGCAAAATATGAAGTCTGACGAGCTGATAATCGATTATCCTAAGTGATAATCGATTATTCCAGTGAGTTTTGATTTTTGGCTCAGAATTAAGGATAATCGATTATGGCCCTGAATAATCGATTATTACAAAATGTTTTTGAATTTTTTAGGAAGAGATTTTAAGGATAATCGATTATTACCCAAAATAATCGATTATTCCAGTATGTTTTGGAATTTTTGAAGAGAGTCTGATAATCGATTATTAACACTTGTAATCGATTATTTACGCTATTTTTCAGATTTTTAAGGATTGTGAATTTTCAGCATTTTTAAGAGATCTCTAATATGCCTAAGTCTCTTCTTAGTTCATTAAACCTATCTTTAGCTAAAGGTTTTGTAAAGATATCAGCTAATTGATGCTTTGTATCTACATATTCTATTTCACAATTTCCTTTATTAATGTGATCTCTTAGGAAATGATGTCTTATTTCAATATGCTTTGTCCTAGAGTGCATTATGAGATTTTTGGTTAAATTAATAGCACTAGTATTATCACATTTCAGAGGTATGTGATTTAAAAAGATATTATAGTCTTCTAGTTGTTGTTTCATCCAAAGAATTTGAGCACAACAATTTCCAGCTGCTATGTATTCAGCCTCTGTAGTTGACAAAGCCACACAAGCTTGTTTCTTTGAGTGCCAAGAGACTAATGAACTACCTAAGAGGTGACAAGTACCACTGGTACTTTTTCTATCTATTTTACAACCACCATAATCAGCATCTGAATAGCCTATCAAATTAGGAGATGCTCCTGAAGGATACCATAGTCCAAAACATGCAGTACCTTTTAAGTATTTTAGAATTCTTTTTACTGTAGTAAGATGTGATTCTTTTGGATTGGCTTGAAAACGAGCACACACACATACAGATTGCATAATGTCGGGCCTACTAGCAGTAAGATACAACAAAGAACCTATCATGCCTCTAAACATAGTTTGATTTACCTCTATTCCTGATTCATCTTTATCTAAGTAGCGGGAGGTTCCCATAGGAGTACTTGCTTCCTTAGCAGTATCCATTCCAAATTTCTTAAGTACTTCTTTGCAGTACATAGATTGAGAAATGAAAGTTCCATTTTCCATTTGCTTAATTTGAAGACCCAAAAAGAATGTCAACTCTCCCATCATTGACATTTCAAACTCTCCCTGCATTATGCTTGCAAAGCCTTTACATAGTGAACTATCAGTAGACCCAAATATTATGTCATCTACATAAATCTGAACTAACAAAATATGTTTATTTACTCTTTTGATAAACAGAGTTAAATCAATTTTACCTCTTTCAAAATTATTTTCTAACAAAAAATGTACTTAATCGTTCATACCAAGATCTAGGTGCTTGTTTTAATCCATACAATGCTTTCTTTAATTTATAAATGTGATTAGGAAACTTATAGTCTTCAAAGCCAGGTGGTTATTCAACATACACATTTTCTTTTATAAATCCATTTAAAAAAGCACTTTTGACATCCATCTGATATAGTTTGAATTTCATGAGAGAAGCATAGGCAAGAAGTAAATGTATAGCTTCTAACCTGGCAACTGGAGCATACGTCTCATCATAGTCTATACCTTCTTCTTGTCTGTATCCCTTTGTACAAGTCTGGCTTTGTTTTTAGTGATGTTTCCATCCTCATCCAGCTTGTTTCTGAACACCCATTTTGTTCCTATTACTTGGTGTGAATCATCCCTAGGAATGAGTTCCCAAACTTCATTCCTTTCAAATTGATTCAGCTCTTCTTGCATTGAAATGCACCATTGATCATCTTGAAGAGCTTCGTCTACACTTTTGGGTTCTATCTGTGAAACAAAAGCAACAGTCATACAGAAATTTGACATATTTCTAGTAACAACTCCCTTTGATATATCTCCAATGACATTTTCCAGAGATAATCCTCTAGGTGATTTCCAACTTTTGGCAAGATCTTCAGGTTCAGTCAGTGGATTTTCATTTAGATACATCTCATCAAGGGCTTCTTTGAAATATTCTTCATCACCTGCATTTGTTTTATTTGACTTAAGAGGGTTCTCCTCAAGGTCCACAATTTCATCAAAAACAACATGCACAGATTCTTCCATATTTAAGGTTCTTCTATTAAAAATCCTATAGGCTTTACTAGTTAATGAATAACCTAAGAAAATAGCTTCATCAGCTTTAGAATCAAATTTACCCAAATTTTCTTTTCCGTTATTCAGAACAAAGCATTTGCATCCAAATATTTTTAAATGTGCTACATTAGGCTTTCTTCCTTTAAACAATTCATAGGGGGTAACTTTTAAAATTGGTCTAATGAGCATTCTTATTTAATACATAACAAGCAGTGCTCACAACATCAGCCCAAAAATATTTAGACACATCATATTCGTTCAACATGGTGCGAGCTAATTCTTCTAAAGATCTATTTTTCCTTTCTACAACTCCATTTTGTTGAGGAGTTCTAGGTGCAGAAAAATTATGCATAATTCCGTTTTCTTCACAAAAGTTTTCAAATAATTCATTTTGAAATTCTCCACCATGGTCGCTTCTTAAAACTTTAATTTTCAAATCTTTTTCATTTTGAACAGCTTTTGCAAATTTTTAAAAGCTTTGAATGCCTCACTTTTTAGTTTGAGAAAGAAAGTCCATGTATATCGTGAGTAATCATCAACAATAACAAGAGCATAATAGTTTCCTCCAAAGCTTTTTGTCCTTGAAGGGCCAAATAAATCCATATGCAAAAGTTCTAATGGTTTTGATGTAGAAATTACATTTTTTGAATGAAATGAAGATTTTACTTGTTTTCCTTTTTGACATGCATCACATAGTTTATCTTTTTCAAACTTTATTTTTGGTAATCCAATTACTAATTCTTTGGAAATTAGTTTGTTTAATTGTTGCATGTTAATATGAGCAGCTCGTTTATGCCATAACCAAGGATTTTCTTCTTTAACAACCAAACAAGTTATATCACTAGATGATGCAGTATCAAGATCAATCAAGTAAATATTATTGTGTCTCATACCTTTTAATGCTACTTCTTTGGAGTCCTTTTGATGAATAGTGCAGTAGTCACTCTCAAATATTACTTTGAGTCCTTTATCACATAATTGGCTTATACTGAGAAGATTGTGTTTTAGTCCTTCCACATACAGTACATCCTTGATCTCCAAAGTATTTCCTCCACCTACATCACCCGTTCCAAGTATTTTTCCTTTGTTGTTATCCCCATAAGTGACAAATCCTTGTTCCTTCTTTTTAAAGTTCTTAAACTTCTTTTTATCTCCAGTCATGTGTCTTGAACAACCACTGTCAAGATACCACAGTGATCTTCTGGATTTAGAAGTCATCTGCAAAATAAGGAAACAATTCATTTAGGTCCCCAACAACTTGTTTGGGTCCTTGGGGTTAGAAAAAAAATATCTACTTATGAACAGGAACCCAAATATATTTCTTATTAGGAACACCAAGATGTTTGATATTGCATTTGTTTGAAGTATGACCCTTTTTCATGCAATAAAAACATGTAGTAGTACATGCATATGTATTTCTAGAATGATATGTTCCTTTTTCTACCCAAACTCTACGAGTTCTTTTAGTTTTATTTTTAAAACTATGGTTATGAGCATGCTTGGTCTTATTTGGATTTTTCTTGATTTTAAACTTTTCACAATTTTTATTTTCTAAAGCATCTGCGAGATGTTTTTCCAAAATACATATATCAAACATGTAACTTTTGCATGAAGCACATTCAACAGTTTCTTTATTTTCTAAATTTGAAATTTTATCTTTCAAAAATTCTTCTTCTTCAAGAGATTTTTCAAATTTACTTTGCAAATCTTTAAAATCAGATTTCAACTTTTTATGAGCAGTATCCAATTTACTAGATTTAATAAGCAATTGTTGAAAGGCGTCATATAAATCATCATAATCATTTTCGTGGTAAGTAGAATTTACCTCACTATCGGAATCATCATGATTGGCCATCAAACATAGATTTGCTTTTTCAATTTCAGAATTGCTAGAATTTAATGAACTTGAGGCATTGTCTTCCCAAGCTATATATGCATTCTTTTTGAAGAATTTTCTACCCTTCTTTTCTTCACTTTTCTTTGAATTTGGGCAGTCAGCTTTGACGTGTCCAGATTCTCCACATCCATAGCATTTGAAATTTGAGGATGATCCTTGATTATCCTTCTTGTTGCTCTTGAATTGATTTTTACCTTTGGCCTTCATGAATTTTGTAAACTTCTTAATCATGAGACTCAGATTTTCATCATCATCTGAATCTTCTTCTTTCTTTTGTCGTTTGCCTTTAACCACTTCGGTTTTAAAGGCTATGTTCTTCTTTATTCCAATATCTTCTTCATCATTTAATCTGCCTAGTTTAAGCTCATGTTCTCTCAGCTTTCCAAACAGAGCCGCCATCGTCATTATCGCAAGATTTTGTGACTCCGTGATGGTTGTCACCTTAGGCTGCCAAGTCCTGTTCAAGGATTTAAGAATTTTTATATTTAATTCATCAGTGTCAAAAGTTTTACCTAGACCTTTGAGATGATTGACGATATGTGTGAATCGTTTCTGCACATCGTATATAGTTTCTCCTTGCTGCATCCGAAACATTTCGTATTCTTGGATCAAGGAGTTCTTGCGTGCTCTTTTTACATCGTCTGTTCCTTCATGGGTTACACGCAATATTTCCCACATTTCTTGTGCACTGGTGCATACTGAGATCCTGTAAAACTCATCTAGAGTTAAGGCAGATGAAATTATATTTCTAGCTTTTACATCATATTGGGCTTTTCTATTTTCATCTGCTGTCCATTGCGAGAATGGCTTTGGTTCCTGCACATCATTTACAATATTAACAGGAACAAATGGACCATTTAAAACAGCATCCCAAATACCCCTATCAACAGATTCCAAAAAAATTTGCATCCTAACTTTCCAGAAAGGATAATTTTCACCAGTAAATAGAGGAGGTCTGTTGATAGATGCGCCCTCGGCAAAGGTTTGATTTTGTCCAACCATTTTCGAAAATTTGAATAACTATCAAAGCAAGCTCTGATACCAATTGTTGGTATCGCGCAGCGGAATGTTTGAGCGTGCGGACAAAAAATAAGAGGGGGGGTGAATTGGTTTTTGAATAATAAATTAACACTTTAAAATTTTTCCAAAATTTATCAAGTAGATCAATAAATAATTTCTTTATAACACAATAATAGATAAAATAAAGAGAAAGAGAAGAAGATTGAACACAAGTATTTATACTGGTTCGGATCAAAAGACCCTACGTCCAGTTGTTAATCTCTTAAAAACGAGATTAACTAAATCACTAACAAGTAACAGATTTACAATCAGATATTTAGAGTGTAAGGAAAGAAAACACCTCTCTTGAATCACACAAGAGATGAACACCTTTCTCTGAATCACACAGAGAACCTTGACCTTAGCTTTCCTAGCAACAGCAGCAGCACTCAATCTCCTAGAACACCTCTTAGGAAAAGTTATCGCTCTACCCACACTAGGTTTTTCAAAGCTTCAATTGAGAACACTTTAGAGAACTCTCTTGCAGTCACAACACTAGTACTCTAGCTTCTCAAAAAGGTAATTGAGAAGTAACTCTGAAGTTCCTTAAATAGGGGTTCCAGAAATTAGGTCAAAAAGCTGAACAGTCGCGCCCAACAGACCAGGATAATCGATTATCACTAGTGATAATCGATTATTCTAGTGTGGTTTATGGAAAACAAATTTTTGAGCAGATAATCGATTATCAGAAGTAATAATCGATTATTCCAGTGCTTTCTTGAAAAAATTTGTTCAGCTCAGGATAATCGATTATTCCAAGAGATAATCGATTATCATTTTGATATTTCGAGAAATACTAAAATTTTCTTGTACAATACTGCTTCTAACTTAATCCAATTACATTTTACACGATAGCTTTAAACATAATAACATGTAGTCTTCATATTGTCTTCCAGATGGCTTTCAGGCTTCTTTTATCATCATCAAAATCTTGCTTCAGCATTTAGGCTTGTATTGCTTTTATTGCTTTTGCCAACAAGTGGTTGTGGGTTCAACCCTTGCAGAGAACAAATTAACTCTCTTTTTGCCAAATTTTCTTTTGGCATGGATATGAAAGGGTTGAGGAACCCTAGCAGCAAAGATAGGCAGCCTAGAGAGCTGAAAATATTCTATTGATGGATATTGAATAATCATTAACCCACATTCTAATTAATTTTCGTTTTGGGTGGAGTAAAGAGTAATTAGAGTGGTAGTAAATTAGAGAGAGAGGTATTTTTCAAAGGGGGAGACACTGCAATTCGTGAGAGTCGTTGGCAAAGGTTTTTCCAATCGAAAATTGTGCTAGTTGTAGAGAGAATTGAGAGGGAAAGCCATTGTTGGAGGATAACTAAAGGTTGAGAGAGTTTTTGGGTTATAGACACATCAAATTCAGTAAAGAATCCAGGTAAGGGAAGTTGTTTTTAATTGTTTTGATTCGTGAATAATGTATTGTGACTTGGATGAACTGAATTCCATGAAAGTTGCTGAATCACGCTATTTTTTGTGAATTTTGGGTTCTCGCCCAGAAACTGCCTGGCGGGCATGAAAGTGTCGCCAAGTGGCACACCAGTTTTACCCCAAATTCCGGGTTCTGCTATGAACTGCCTGGCGGTAAGACTGATGTGTGCTGCTTTGTCATTATTTGATTGCCATTTTGTGTAATTTGTGTTGTGCTAATTTTCCATTAACTTCTATATCTGTGGGGTTGTAAAAGACCATGATATTCCTGTAGTTGGCGTGATTTGAATTACCATTGGGTATGGAGATGAGAGGAATTATGAGTCAAATGAAGGAATTCAATGAATGTTTTATCTTTAATATATAATGATGTATCTAGGAATCTCATGGCACATAATGGGTAATAAGATCGAGAGGGAGTCTAGTAAACCATGTAAAATTGGTGGTATTCTGTTAAAAGTAAATGCTGGATCGAATTTTGGGATTTTGGTGTTATACGCGGGTGCAAAAATCTGGGTATCGTACCCATGATCTAATGTACCGCCTGGTGACCAATGAGATTGTCCGCCAGGCGATAGTGAGTAATCAGGGTTGTTTTAAGAAGCTTGTTGTGGTGACTAGCAGAGAGGAATATGGTAAATCCAAAATGGGATGAATTTCAGTTCAATTAGATAATATGAGTAGAGGAATAGGAACCTAGCGATGACGTAAATGGGACTTGATGTGGGAAGAGTATTGTGAAGCAGTGATGTCAAATAAGTAATGAAAACTTTAGCGCTGACATTAATTCTGATATAAGAGAATGGTGGCAAGAGAGGATAAATTGATTTAAATAGTGAGTAGATGACCTTGGGTCTTGGTAGGAAAATTGATAATGGTTGAAGGATAAAAGAATGTATTAAAGTGGTTAAGCATAAGTGAATGGAATTGTGTGATAGTGGAGTTAGAGAATTTTCTGATTGTGCTCGCTTAGCATAAAGTGGTGACTGAATTATGTCCTTGAGATTGGAGTAATTACATTTGGTTGGAATAAGCAATTTTCTTAAGCTTGATTGAACCATTTAGCTTGGAAGGAGAACATAGGGAATCAAATGGTTAGAATAAATGGACTTATGAATGAAATGTAGGGAATTAAAGTGATAGTGGGATGGTTGGAAACTAGCAGGTTCTGAAAGACAAACGTGCCAAAAACAAGATTGGAGAATAAGACAGTTTGGGGTGCCAAAAACCAGCAAAATGCGTTACTGTCATGGCGCTCCAGGGACATTCCTGCATCGCGTGGCCTTGGGGCAAAGTGTGTTCCACCAGGTGACGAACCCTGAAACAGTGGGTCTGTATGGAGCGTGGCGCCTGGCGACGGGGCATGTACCGCTAGGCGGTCTGGGTAGATTTCGCATGGCGACGCTTAGGCTAAGCCAGGCGATCATGCTGTTGTCCATGGCTTGATTGTGTGATGTTTTAACGCAACGATACTATACTTGGATCGGGAGATGTTGTGCCATGAGTGGGTAGGTTCATGGATGGTGGTGAACATATGATGATATGAGCGGGGAGGTTCATATCCAGTTACTCTCGTGTGGGGATACAAGCGAGGTAGGTTCGTATATTCCATGCTCAAACTTAAGAGATGCTGCGTGCGGGGAGGTACGTAGCTGATGGATCACATGTGTTGGACTACGGGCGAGTAGGTCCATAGAGCAGGACTACGAGCGGGGAGGTTCATAGAGTAGGACTATAAGCGCGGAGGTTCATAGAGGCAGGACCACAAGTGGGCAGGTTCGTGTGAGCATCATAAATCTTGAGTCCAAGGCTAACTACTTGTGTGTTATGAAGGCTGAAAACCTTTGGGGGTTTGAGGTCTTGGCCAAGAACTATTTAGGATAAATAAGATGGGTGCATTACTTATATTCTGCGATCATATATGTTAATTTTATTTTGATCAGCTCACCCTTTCTATTTGTGATTTGCGATGATTGTGTGATTCGTTATACGGGAGTAGATGATGATACAGGTGATGTTGTGGATGCGCAGACGACGGAGTAAGGGCTAGCTTGGGATTAGAGCTGGGAATTTTTCTTACTATGCTTTCATTATGTTTTTGAAATTTTGAATTTTGTAAGGATATTAATATTTAATTTCATTTAAATATTGGCGCTTTGAACATATTTTTGTATTTCCCGTGTTTGGGAATAATAATATTGAGACGTTTGAACTTCATTTTCTATATTTATTTATTTAAGTAAGTAATATTCCTTAGGAATGTTACAATCACCATTTCCTTGGATTATCTTAGTCTTTTTCCCTATAATTTATTAGGGGAAAATTTAGAATTTTTGTTAACCTAATACGACTAAAATAGTTTTATTAGTTATATTATATGATAATGGTTATTAAGATTGGGAATTTGTATGATGTGTAGATGTGTGACTTGTGTTGTAATGAAAGAAATTATCGTCATCCAATATTCTTAGGTTCGTTTCTAAGTATAAGTATTGGTTTTAGGAATAACAACGAGGCGGGGTATGTATAGGTTGGATTATCCCATCCTAATCCTAAAGTAAAAATTCATCCACATCTTCATCCCCATACCTTATAAGTATGAAATTTTCGTTTCATCTCCATTCTAATCAAGGAACCTTTTGCACCCATACTTGCCCATTTACTATTCTAAATATTAATTAAAATATTTTTTACAAAAAATAATCACAAAAAGAAAAAATGATATATAAAAAAAGGATATGTTTTAATTAACAAGACACAATAATTCACTGTTATTCAAAATCCAACACATATAATAACTACATAAACAACACAAAGATATTTTCATGAAGGATATTCAAGAAACGAAATATCAATTGTCGCTTTTCGGAAGACACGTATTAAGTATATGCTACTAGAGACTAGCATCTGATCCAATATAAACCAAGCCACACATGTCACTATGTGTAAGAACTACCACATTTGCTTCTCGCATCTTTATATGTTAATCTATATGACTTAGATCATTAGTGAAGTAAGGAGATCTCTGTCACAACATAGATGTCAATACTAAAGACTCAAATAAAAAAAAAAATAACATATCACCCCATATATGTGACCACAAATTCATATAGGTTTCATAATTCTTATATGAATTTCAAGTCATTACACATTCCACATATTCATTGTTTAAATCAAAACTCATCACACATCATCAATCATATATACTTAATCTCAATTTAAATTTTAATAAATCAAAATTATTTTTTTATTGTATAATTTAATTTTCATTGTTTTATGTGGAAAAGCTTGTTTTGATTGATGCTATCGTGTATATAGAAAGATTTGATGAACACACAAGCTAGTACATGATAAAAAAGAGAGTTTAAATGTAATAACTCTGTAATATTTTGATCAAGAAAACGAAAACTACTGAATGTGACTACATGAACCCAAGAAAAAACTCAAAACTTAGTAGAAACAGGACATAAAGCTAGCAAATCATATAAAAACAACTGAAAACCAATTAAACTTATTCCTACAAGTTTTAAACAACTAACTAAGATTAGCAAAAGAGAAAATTAACAAAAACTATACAAATTTCAAATTTGCACCTAAAGAAACCTAAAAATCTATCCTACACTACCTTAAGAAATGAAAATTGTACTAATCACTTGTATGTACAAGTATAGAGGCTATCCAAATAGATTTAAAGAGATTAAAACAAACTAAGAAAGTAGACAAGTTCATATTCTATCACAAACTAAAAATCTTACCACCTATAACCCAATATCCATGCTCATCTAAGGTGAAATGCAAGAACTGTACCAATAATAATCAAAATGCTAATTTATTCAATTATTTATGTTCTGATATATTAAATAAGCAATGAAATGAACAATCAAATTTAAATTGATAGATTATGGCCTTCCTAGTTTAAACAATAAAGCTCAAGGAGGAACACTCCTTGTGGAGACTAGGTTTTAGTTGAAATGGAGCATAATGAATGTAAATAAGCAAGGAAATGAAAAATCAGATTTAAATTGATAGATATTGGCCTCCCTAGTTTAAACAACTCTTTCTAGCTTGTATCAGATTTGAATGGTTAGTCTATGGGGTCAAGTCTATCTTGTGGCTTTGATACTAATGATCCTTACCACATTGAACCAACAACTATCTATGAGGCCAAGTCTAACTTAGGAAGTGCTGAAAACATCAACAATCATTCTCTTCTTTCTAACTTGGGAGCAAGCATGATGAAGGATTGACCCCAACCAAGGATGGAGGCAAATGCTTAAGAAGACTAAGCATGTTTAGAAAGGAAGTTCACTAATCCTTCATCCCTTTCATTTGTGTTTGCTATTTTTGATTCCCTAAGTTGACTTAGTTGAATCAACTTTAGTTGACTTGTTGACCTTTGACTAGGTTTGACTTGTTGACTATATTTGACTTGACTTAAGCCAACATGCTAATCTATGTTTATTTGCTTTGTAGGTTAATTAGGAGTAAGAAAGCAATGCTAGGTGGCGCATGGTGATTGGGGAGCATAAATGATGTGGAAGAGAGAGTAAAGCAAAGGCATAAAGCATAAAGTAAAAGGCATGAAGCAAGTGTACCTATGTACCTTTGGTCTCCTTTGTTTTTAGCACACTTTGGCCACTTTTTGGAGACATATGAGACACATTCTTTGTCTCCTTTTGTGCTAGAACGAAATTAGTCTTGCACACACCATAGGGTTAGGTTTTTGTAGAGACATCCTTAGGTATCTTTTATTTGCTTAGAGGCCCCTAAACTCTTCTATATAAGGGGTGCGCCTAGACATGTAAAAGGGTTGAACATTTTGAAGTAAAAACACTCTTGTGTCTCAACCATTTGTGAGAGTTTCCTCCCTAGGGAGTGAATACTTTTAAGCCTTATCTTGCATAGCAAGTGGCGGCACACATCCACTCATCTTCAAGGTTGTCATGGCTTCTAGCCTAACCTTGTAGTGGCGTGCTTCTCACATTTTTACCATTTCTTTCCTTTCCATTTTATGTTTTCTTCTTCCTTGAATTGTTCTTGGTTTTCTATAGTTTATGTGCTTTCCATTTCCTTTTTGTTTTGAATCAATCCATTATATTCTTCTCTTGAGTTTTGTGAAAGGAACCTTCACATCTAGATAGCTTGCTATCTTAATGTCCAGTGGGGATTTCACTTAGCTTTCTTAATCAACTCACACCATATTCAATAATCTTAAAAAGGAACAAGATAATCCTTCATCAAAGCATTACTCTTACATTATTGTATTGCTCTTAATAAGTAGTCTTGTTTTTTTAGATAAGGCATATTCTGTGTTGGTCTTTGTGCACATGTAATTCTTTCAAACCGAATTATTTGAAGTTGTAATGTTTTAGTTTCAGCTTCAGCTTCAAGTAAAGGGTTTAAAATTCCTAATTAGGTTGTAACCCACTTTGTTTGCCTCTTTGTTCATCTCTCTATCACTTCCTCTAATCTCTACAAAAGTGATGTATTAATGTATGTAAGTAGTCTAGCATGATTGACCAATACAGAATTTTTAGCTCTTATTTTTTCTTTAGTGTTTTGTGATGTGAATGATATAGATATGGGGTCTAATATTGAAGAACTGTAGAATGCTTTAATTGATGCCACTTTTGGAGTGAGGTTTTTGATTTGGTTATCTTTTATTTTCCAAAAATAAAGGCAAATGAAAGTTAATGTCCCATATGTCACATATGGTCCCCATAAATAAGACGTTATTCTGGTCCCTGCTTCAATTTGCATTGTTTGGCAAGCTAATTTCACCACTCCTTTTAGTAGTTGGGAGTGCTCAAATTTTGTACCAATTCTTATTATGTCCTATAGTTAACTCATTTTAATTGAATCATCAACACTATTAGACCCCTTTAGCCACCATGTTTCAATAAACTCATAATTTTAAATTGTTAATGAATGAAATTTATATCTACCTTGGTGAATGAGAAGCGAATCCACGAGTGTGATTTCTACATTTTTAATATTTTGATTAATTTGTAAACACTAACAACTTTGTACTTTATGCATGTGAGGACTGAGCCTAATCAATAGCCACAATCATGATGATGGGATACACATTGGTTTCCCATATATTCTAACTTTGGCTTAGAAAATATTCAGCCACAATCATGTAAATTTTGGCCTAACTAGGTAATTAGCATTGCTTAATAGGGAGATTCACTCTATATAGCTTAGAAATAATAGAAACATACGATTCACATCACATTTCCAATAACCAAAACATAATTTAGTAATCAAAACCAAAGCTAAAATCATACCCCAAATGCCACTACACCATCACCAAACACACAGTGAAACAAAATGCAATCATAGCCAATCATAAACCCGTCAAACCCCAACTAATTCACAATTATTCACATAAGCTAAACCTGAAAAAACCTAAGCAATTAACCATTAATCAGGCTGTTTACCTTGATAGTTGGTCCAACAACTACCACGGCAAGTTCCCTCGACGGCCGAAGCGACAAAAAGGCGGCAATCTCCCTTGACAGCAAGCCTCCCTTACGAAATTGGATTGCGCTAACCCAGATTTGCTTGACGGCAGGAAGCGAAGATGCTACGGTGAGTACTGGCAACAACACGGTGGATAATGGCAACGACCAATGGAGGACACGGTGGACCACAGGCAACTTTCGATATGGGGCTCTATGTGTGTGAGGGAAACCTGCGAGCTCTAATTTTTGGGATAAAATGAAAAGTGGAGGGAAACTAAAAATGAATTATGATGTTATCAATCTCATTACCGGCGGACGATATCCTTCGGTAAATCACAATTAACTATACCGGCGATATTATTAATGGCTTACCGATAACCATAACTTCAATGAATGACATTACCGACAAAAATGTTTGTCGTTAATTTTGACCAAAACATTATGTCGGTAAGTCTGTCGGAAATTAAAGTATTACCTACGAAAAAAGATCTGTCGATTTATATACATCAATAAATACTGTATTTCCTATACTGGTGGATGATCTGCTTGTAATACGAAGGAATGAGAATTTGATTAGTTAGTTCATGTCTTGGATGTTGTGAGTTTGAGATGAGTGACGTTGGAGAGCTTGATTATTTCTTTACATTGAGTTCAGACGAACGAAGTTTGGAGTGGTTACCGATCGAAGTATTTGTATGACTTGCTCAAGAGATTTAACATGATGCAGAGCAATTTTGCATGCTCACCATTAGAAGTTGGTTTGCATCTCAAGCAAAATATCGATGAAGAACCGGTTGATCCTGGAATATATAAGAATATGGTAAGGCACTTTGACTTAGGGAGGTGTGTTAAATAATAAATCAAAGTAGCCAATTGTATGTGTGACCATTATTACCGTTTTAGTTGTGTGTGTGGTTTGACCAGTAGTATAAAAGTTGAGTCAATTTCTATAAATGTTAAGTGTGATATATATATATATATATATATATATATATATATATATATATATATATATATATATATTCACGTTTTTGATAATCTCTGAGTTTTCGTATGTTTCTATAATTTTTTTATATGAAATAAGTCAACTTTAGACTTTTATGAAAGCTTATTTGATTAAAAGGGTCATATTCGGCCACTTAAAAATCTTCTAAACCTTGCATACGAGTCTATTTAAAGTAAATTTAAATAATTTTTTTATATTATTCTTTTATTTTGATTCTTTCACTAGTGCAGAAAAGGCATATTACATCGGTTATTTTGGGCTTATTACATCGGTCTAAAGACCGATGTAGTAGTACCCGTTGTAATAGGTGTTTCACATATTACATCGGTCCAAAGACCCGATGTAATATCTACAACATACAACCTCGGTCACAGTAACCGCTGTAAGCCTTGAACGAAAGGAAAACAGAGTCTGAATAGCTATTACATCAGTTATTGCAAAAACCGTTGTAATATGGGTCCTATTACATCGGTTAAGGTCACAACCGATGTAATATGTACGTGTTTTTTTTTGAAAATTTGGTCTGTTTTGGGAACTATCCAATAACCTACAAAAGTGACAAAAAATCCAGATTCCAGACAATTCAAATTTTGGTTTCCTAAGATACAACCATTTACTAAAGCCTATCAAAACTATTAGGCTAAATGTTAAGGCCACAAAATACCTAAGATACAATCATTTACTAAAGCCTATCAAAACTTTAGGCTAAATGTTAAGGCCACAAAATACCTAAAATATCCAAAATAAAACATTTATAATGGCTATCAAAACTAATGTTTTAGCCTCAAAAAATAACTTGCCCATTCCTTGCGAATTTCTTCAACTTTATCTTTACCTAGTGGCTCGACTCCATCAAAAACCTGAAATATGGAATATATTAATTATGGTGTATCATAGGAAACAAAGTTAAACATCAATAATTGAATTAACTCTTACATCGGCCCATGAATCAACAATGGTAGCACGAACTATAGTCCACATCCAATGCATAACGTAGTATCCACACTCAAAGCTTCCACGTTGCCTATTGTACTAATATATGAAATTTATGCAATTAATATATGAAGAACTAAGACATTTTAGTTGATAATATGTAGATTCAATGCAAAGTACATACCTTAGGATAAATCCAATCAAGATGAGATGAAGATGCAGTGGATTTACCATCCAAGACACCACTTACATTAATAGCACTAAAATAAAAGGCATTAGTAATTTACAATATAATCATGATAAAACACATTACATTTGTAATGAACACATACCTTTGTATTAAAGTTTTCATTTCTTTGCTTGGCTTCTTGTGCAATGAACAAAACCATACGACAATACGGTCTATGGGGCAAATAATAATCAATTGCCAATGACATCTGGTAAATAAGAATTTTAGTTAGTGATATGAAATTAGTTAGATAATAACTAAAGTAAGAGTCCAACTTACCCTTCAATATAAGGGGCGATGTAAATTCTTTTCTTGGATTCATGAATCCATCGTTGAATATATCTTTGAGTGTGCATTGATTTATTCCCAGACTTTTGTATAATTTGAGGCTCAAGGAAACCATAAATATCATTGTGCCCCGCATTGACAATTAATTCATTTAGATACCTACATTCATACAAATTCAGAAGGCTAAGGTTGATTTCACAAAACACAAAAGATAAATGCAAAATCTAAATTTAGAGTGCACTCACATAATCCAAAGTTGAATGACTGCAATGTTGAACATCTGATTACCCTGTATTATTTCCCACAAATCTGACATGTTCACATACAAAGGTATATTGCCATTGTCAACGCCAAATATTGTTGCATCCCAAGGAATGGGAAAAGGTTCTTGATACAAATCAGAAGAAGCCATAATCAACCCCTGAATTGGATTACCATTGTGGTGAGATAGGGGCCCGGGCTCGAGCTCAAGCTCATCCTCAGGCTCATGCTCATCCTCGGGCTCAAATCGGGCTGAAGACTTGCATGAGATACAATTGGGGACTTTTGTCTAATCCTAGGGTCCTGTAAAACATACTAAGAAACTTAAATATGAGGTGTGTTAAAAGTTATGTACCAATATAGAAACACATACCTTTTTTGTTGAAATTAACTTGATTAATTCTTTTGGCCATGAGATAAATGTTCCAATTGCGTCTCCTACTACTTGCACCTCTCCTGTGGGCACTGGTACTGGAGCAGTGGCATCTCTAATGTCTTCAACCACCACTCTAACCAAATCATCTAGCATTGGCACAGTGTGCATGGTGGACCCACCTGGATAGACTCTCCCAATGGCCACAAAATGAGGAACACCTTCAACAAACAACTTACAACGATAGGAGATATCAGTCTCTATGTCCTCATCTTCATTTGGATTCATCACATTATGGTTGGTGGACATGGACTCCCATCGTTGCTCTCACTCACGCCTTAAATGTTCAGTAACTTGTCTCCTTATTTGCTGAGAAAATTGCTCCATCATCTCTTGAGTCATAGGTGCCGCAGAAGTGTTGGGTCGAGGACATGATCCAAAATATTGTCTCACACCCACACCAAAACCAGCAGTACGCACACGACCAGGGTGTTCTTCAGTGCCAATAGCAGTGGTCAATATGTCACGACGACCCTGAGAGACAAAATTACCTTGTGAACTTTGTTCCACAAGTTCATCCTGTAAAAAAGAATACATTGTCACTTATAATACAAATTACAATAAATAATTGCTACATCATCATTGTAACTTACAATTCTTTTAGCAATCATCATTGATTTCTCAGATGTCATTTGTCCTCCAGCTTTTGTACGAGCCATCTTCCATTTCTCATGTCGGCTAGGAGGAGATGGAGGAGAAGGAACTTCTTCAACACCAGCTATTTCCATTTGTTTCTTTAACTTCTCTTCCATCATTCTCATTTCTAATAAGTCATATCCTCCTCGAGAAAGTCTGTGAGGAGTAGCATTTTTTTTTTGGATAGCTTGAGCTTTCTTTCTCTTTTCCTGTTAAATAGACAATATTCATAGATAATGGATGGCACTATGACTTTATCAAAGTGTACCATCAACAAAAAATATACCTGCCAAGAAGAATCCAATCGAGTCCGAACAAACAATTGCCATGTCTCCTCATCTATGCCATACATTTCACAAGGGCTTTTGTCTTTATATTTTCCAAAGACGTAAAAGCTAGTCAAATTAGTCTTGAATTGTCTCCATTTTGAGGCTACTTATGACATTATCTTACTCCTTATGGAATTAGAAGTTTCAAACTCAAAGTTTGACTACAAAATAAGAGATTGGTCATAAGTAATCAATATTCAAAATCATATAATTAATGAGTTAATATATATAAGTTGAACAACTAACTTACACAAATATCCTGCCAAATCATGTTTTTATCTGCTTCTATCACATGATCCCAGCTACGTTCTAAAATGGACACCTTTGATCGAGCTAAGACACCCAAATAACTAACAAAATCATTTCGATTGGGTCCTTTAGCTCTTCCTGTGTGAGGGTCTATTTCAACATGAACTTTACCCTTAGTCAATCGTTTAAGAGCTAGATGTTTCATACGTGTAGCTTCTCGACTCTTCTTGGATGACTCAGCCATGTCAACTGCAAAATGGAACTATTAATTTTAAACATTGTATTAAAAAATAGACAATACTATAACAAATACAACAAACTTTAATATATAAACCTCAAAACCTAACCTATTTCTATTGTGGAAGAGTTAGAATGTTCTCCCATATTCCTTCATTATGATCATTACGTGTAGCATGAACTTCATCATTATCAACTTCATCATTCATTGGAGGTATTCGTCTTAACAATGAAGGAGTATCTATGAGATTCAGTGTTGACTCATCATGATCATGACCATCATGCTTAACTTTTCCTTGAAGAACAATTGACCATCTCTCATTTGAAGGATCATTAACATAAAAAACTTGTTTTGCTTGGTATGCCATAATAAAAGGATCTTCCTTATAAGAAACCTTCTTAAGATCAACTAGAGTAAATCCCAACTCATCAACATGTACTCCTGTATTGATGTCAACCCATTTGCACTTAAATACAGGTACTCTAAATTTGATATAATCCACTTCCCAGATTTCTTCAATGACACCATAGTAACTTATAGAAGCCATAACAGGATTATTGTCTTTTGAACTAGAAAAGTGCATTGATTCTACTTCAAGGGTCACACCACTATTTTGCATAGTACTTTTGTCATCTTCCGCCTTTGTATAAAAAGACAACATATTAATGTCATATCCGGTCCATGTTATAACATCAAAGTTCGGTCCTCTAGCTAACCATTTTAAATGCTCAACATCACAATCTTCTTGACTAATTTTTTCTTTAAACCATTTCATAAAAGTCTTGTTATGTTCAATCAACAACCACTTTTCATTTGCCCGAGGATTTGTTGACTTCAACAAGCTTTTATGTGAGTCAATGTAAGGGATAACATCATTAGTATTATTCAATATATAGAAATGTGCCTGGAGGACTTCATGTTGATCTTTTCGAACAACCTTTACACCCCGTGTGCCTTTACCTTCATTTCTTCCTTCATGTCTTGACTTTGGAATGCCAATGACTTCGACATCTGACAAATATTCTGTACAAAACTCAATTGCTTCCTCGGCAATATATCTCTCAATAATAGATGCTTCTGGTCGATAAGGATTCTTCACATACCCTTTCAATATCTTCATATATCGCTCAACTGGGTACATCCATCTTAAAAACACAGGGCCACATATTTTAATCTCCCTTACTAGATGGACTATTAAGTGGACCATGATGTCAAAAAATGAAGGAGGAAAATACATTTCTAGTTGACATAAGATAATGACAGCTTCATTTTCCAAATCATTTAATGTGTTTGGCTCAATTACTTTCTGACAAATACTATTAAAAAATATGCAAAGACGAGTGATGACTTCTCTTACATTCTTAGGTAAGATGCCACGAATAGCCACTGGGAGAAGCTGTTGCATGAGAACATGGCAATCGTGAGATTTCAAGCCAACAAGTTTCAAATCTTCCATTGAGACAAGACTCTTAATATTTGAAGAGTATCCTTGTGGTACTTTAATTTCGCGGAGGCATGCACAAAACTTTTCTTCTCGACTTTTGACAAAGTATGACATGCTGGAGGCAAATAAGTCCTTTTACCATAAGCTTGTGGTTGTAACTCCAAGCGAAGACCCATCTCAACTAAATCTTTACGAGAATTTACATCATCCTTTGTTTTCCCTTTAATGTTAAGCAATGTCCCAATTATACTATCACAAACATTCTTTTCCACATGCATTACATCAATACAATGCCTGACATCTAATTTGGCCCAATATGGAAGTTGAAAGAATATTGAGTTTTTCTTCCATATGTTTTTCATGATAGGTTTCTTGAGTATTTTTCCAAATGTGACATTGACTTGACACACTCGCTCATAAACTTCTTCTCCAGTTAAAGGTGGAGGTGCAATTTTATCCTCTTGGCATCCATTGAAAGCTTTTTTCAACCTACGATATGGGTGATTACGTCTTAGAAATTTTCGATGACCAATGTAACATGTCTTCCTGCCATGTTTTAGTTGATGATAACTTGTGTTTTCTTCACATATCGGACAAGCATAATGTCCCTTCACACTATAACCGCTCAAGTTTCCATATGCCGGAAAGTCATTAATTGTGCAAAATAACAAAGCTCGCAGATTGAAATTGTCATTTCCATGTGCATGAAACACCTCCACTCCTTCATCCCACAACAATCTCAAATCTTCTATCAATGGAGTTAGGTAAACATCAATATAATTTCCTGGTTGCTTTGGTCCTGATATCATCATTGATAACATCATGTATTTTCTCTTCATAGACAACCAATAAGGCAAGTTGTAAATGATCAACAAAACAGGCCACGAACTATGCTTGCTACTTAAATTACCGTAAGGATTCATCCCATCTGTTGCAAGACCAAGCCTCAAATTTCTTGGATCACTCCCAAACTGTGGATAAAGAGTATCAATTTTCTTCCATTGAGGTGAGTCAGCTGCATGTCGTAACAATCCATCACTCTTTCTTCCATTTGCATGCCAAACAAGGTTTCTTGCATCATTAACATTGGCAAATAAACGTTTAAATCGTGGTATGATTGGAAGATACCATAACACTTTTGCAGGAGGACCCTTCTTCATGTTATCTTCATCCATGTCATCATCCTTCACTTTGAATCGTGATACCCCGCATCTTGGACACTTAGTCAATGTTTCAAACTCCTTTCTATATAATATACAATCATTTGGACAAGCATGTATTTTCTGGTACTCCATACCCATCGGACATAGTATCTTCTTTGCCTCATAGTGCCGGGTCGACAACATATTCCCCTCTGGGAGCATTTCATGCAATAATTCAAGCAATTCAGTGAAACTTCTATCGGTCCACCCATTTCTTGCCTTGATGTTAAATAATTTTAGTATTGCTGACAAACGCGTGAATCTTGTACAACCGGGATATAAAGATCTTTCTGAATCATCTTTCAATGAATCATACACTTGTGCGCTTTTAAAATTGTCTTCTTCAATATCATCAATTATATCCTCCATGCGATCTTCATGATATACATTCGACTCTTGAGATTGAGGTATGCTTGAGAGGTTTACAACTTCACCATGCCAGGTCCACGTTCTATAACTCTTTAAGAAACCGTCACAAAGGAGATGTTCTCGTATCAACTCAATTGATTGTCATCTCACATTCAAACAATTAACACAAGGGCAGTAATATTTTCCATTCACGAGTGTTGCATTTCGCTGAGCAAATTGAAGAAACTCTTCAACACCATTCTCATACACATCAGTGATTCGACTAGCATGCACCCAACTCCGATCCATTACTACACAACATAAAAAGCTCGTTTACTTGCATTCAATATTCTCCAACTGTCCAAATGAACAGTTGAAGTTTATAAGAATGATTTTCTTGATGATTGAAAACATCTTTAAATCATTTGATTCTTTAAATCATTTGATTCTTTAAATCATTGATTGAAACCACTAAAACTAATTTCTAAAAACATTGCCGAGGGTCGGACACCTTCGGACTCAACCAACACGTTCAATAATAATCGTAAACATACAACAGCAAATACATATTAATTAAGTATTCAATTCAAATTTAAATTTAATTTTAATTCTAATAAATATAAGAAATTAAAATTATATCAAATTTTAAAAAACTAACCGTTAGAAGCTGAAAATTTTTGCGTACTGTGTTTGAACCTTCAGACCAGTAATGCAACAGTTAGAGGATCCCTAAACAACCCAATAGAGGGCAGCAACAACAGACGAGATGAGGGGACCAGCGGCGGCAGCAATGGGAAGGGGTGGCAGCAGCGGGAAGCGATGGCAGCAGCGGGTGGCAGCAGCGGCACCAGCAATAAACGGGAACCACCAACGTCGGAGAACCCTCGACGACGCGGCGGTGCAGTGGAAGGAAAAGCGACGGTGCGGTGGAAGGAAGGCAGTGCGAGGAAAAGCGACTGGAGGAAGGGACGCGACACTCTCACCAAGCCACCACGCTAATGCTCCCCCGCGCAACTGCTAGGGCTTTGGGAGGCCACTACCGGCGGACGGAGAAGGTGGCCCAACAGCGGCGTGGCAGTTCGAACGGAGCAGAGAAAGGTGAATGGCGAACAGCGAACGGTTGCGCGGAGGAGCGAAGAACGATGAACGACTGCGCGGAGGTGCGGCTGCGCGGAGAACGGCGAGTAGTTGCGGTGGCCGTGCGGAAGAGCGCAGTGGACGACGGTGGAGTGGGGTGGAACGCAGTGCGAAGAAGAAAACGCTGAGAAGAGAGAAAGAAGAAAGAAGCGCGAAGAAAAATTGAGAAAACGAGGGGAAACCCCAACTGGAAAAAAGGGTTTTACTACATCGGTTCTCTGGAGCAACCGATGTAGTATATGAGTTCTGTGCAGAATAGGTAGCTTTTTTTCTTTTTTTTTTTTGAAAAATGGGTATTACATCGGTTTTAAGAGGCAACTGATGTAATACAGTTCGCAGAAATTTCAAAAATGCCATCGCGCACTGTGCAACATCGGTTTTCGTGTAAATGTTGTAATATCTTGTTGTAATATGATATTTCTGCACTAGTGTTTTGCAATTTAGTAAAATTATATATTCATTAATTTTTTTAAATATTAAAATGTCAAATTTATAAAATTATTAAAAGATAGATTTATATATAATTTAAGAAACTTATTACAGAATAATTTGCAAATAAATAATTGATCATGGTATACCATGGATATATAACATAATAACTATGTACTGATTTTATTTTGGTTAACTGTACAATAAATTCACTAATCATTTTAAAGTATTACGAAAACCAGTTTTGAGCATGTTTGGAAGCAATAGTAGACTTTTACGTAAGTCTGAATTGGAAAAAGAAAAAAAACTTATAACAGATAGAGAATTTGGATTCAATTTTTTTATTTTTTAACCGTAAACAAACCTAAACTTATTAAAGTCTTTCACGTTTCTATTTATACTTATCTCCGATCCGGAAGTTCTTGTGAAGAGAATAAGATGCTGCTCCCCCTCCTTCTGTCTTTTCTCGCTTTGCTAATCTTTCCTTCTGATGCGGGCCGGGCGCTTAAGTAGTTAGGGGGCGCGGGAGGAAGAAACCTAAGAGAAGAGCGTCTTCTCTTAGATTTCTTTTTTTTCAGTGCAACACAGGAAAACGTCCTTTTTTTTTGTCATCCTGTAGCTTTCCAGATTTTAACTTCTTTTCTTGTGATAAGATCTATGTCTACTTTATCCCATTTTTTTTCCTTTCATTTTATTTTTCTTCTTCGATCTCGTACACAATCCCTCTCTCTATATCTTTTATTTTCCCTTTTAATTTCTAATGTTGTTTTCCACCTTTTCTACCAAGAGATCCTACCATCTACAAAGTAGTTAAACAATTACACTTTTATTCACTCTAAAGTTTCTTTAACCATGATTATTTTACAGTTTTTGTGATTATTTCAAAATTTTATTGGTATTATCAAATAATTTTTTTTTCAACTAGTTCATTCTCTTAAAAATGTTTTGGTATGTTTGGGGTTTTTATCTCTTTCGTCTTTTGTTTGGAATACAAAAACTATCAAATAAGAAAAATCATTTAAATTATAAGTGAATTTTATTTTGTTTTTGAAAAAAATGATAATAAACTTGTTGATATGTGTTTGTTTTGGTTTTAACATGCACATTGGCACCGGAACTTTCAAGTTCGTACCGTGAAATGTCTAGTTTGAATCCGGTGTTAATATGTTTTTGTTTTCTCTAGAATGTGATAATAAGTTGAATGATTAATTTGTGTTGTCCAAACAATACAAATAATCTCATCACCCTACTAAAAATGCAATTTAGTCACCAATATTAGTCACAAATTGTGATCGAAATAACCATTAAATCATAGTAATTACAAATAGCCATCGATCTAGCGATTGAATAAATGTATAATAATATTCATTACTATAGCAACTAAAATAGCGATCGAAAATTTTTAATCTCTAAATATTATGTTTTAACCACCGATTTAGATAGCAAAATAAATTTTATTTTTTGTAAAATATATTCAATATGATAATTAGTTATCGAATATTTTTGGTCACTAAACATTATTTAATATGTAATGTTTTAGTCACCAATCTAATAACCAAAATAAATTTTATTTTGTAAAATATATTTAATATCAGTGGCGGACCTCTTTGGGGGCAGCCCCCCCCCCCCCAAATTTTGAATTTTTTTTGAGTTATATATATATATATATATATATATATATATATATATATATATATATATATGTATATATATATATATTAAATTTTTTAAATTATAGGTAATATATATTAGAAATTAATAAAAATTAATTTTTTTATTTTTTATTTCTTTTATTTAAACATAATATTTAATGTAAATACATAATAAAAACATAAAATTAAATATAATAAAAAATAAAAATATTTAGGTTTAATTTTTCTTTTGGTTTCTGTTTTTATTTAAAAATTGACACTAGGATTAGGTTAATTACATCAACAAAGCAAATCATCTATATTTAGAGTCACAATTTTAATAAAAAAATCATTGATCTGTTTCAAGAAATTTAACAAAATTTATCGTAAAAGATTGAATTACATTAGTTTTTCAAAAATCAAGATCAAATTGAGATTAAAAAATAAAATTGGAGGACCAACTTAAAATTTTTAAAGGAAAGCATGAATCAAAAAAGTAATTAAACCAAATATTTATTAAAATAATTTTTATTTTCCTTTTCATTGTCTTTTTAGTTTTTCACAAATTGTAATAATCTCTCACTCTCATATGTCTTCTTTTTGTTTTTAAAGAAAAAAAGTTAGACATAAACTCATTATATTTCTCATTTATCCTCTTCCTTTCCCGTCTCTTGTCTTACTTGATAATGAAAATTGTACCACACCTAGCCAACTCGACAAAGTAGTAATAAAACGATACGTATATGCCAAAGCAATCAAGTAGTCAGCCTAAGCCGAGTTGGCCTAAGCCTTACCAGACTAAACCGGTAACCTAAACGTCCAGAGAAACAACTTGCACAAGGCAACACATAACCAACATAAACCGCCAAGGAAAGTAGTCGGCCTAGGCTGACTACTCCAATATACTTAGTAAAACTAAGGTCCCCCTAGTGTTCAGTGAGTCCTCTTAAGGGCCTGGGCTAGGGCCCAACCCATTTACAGCCCAAACTGAAGCCCAAGTCAGGGCCTAGCCCATGGCATAACCAAACATGATTAATACTCTATAAATACACGTGGACCCTAGTAATTTAAGGTACGCATTCATTTCTCCATTAATCACTGATATGACCTTCTGAAAGCTTTTACTTACTTGAGCTTCGGAGTCCCTTCTGCAGGTAACCCCTCCTAGGTCCAAGCCGACATGTATCAACCGGGACGAGACCAACTGAGGACATAGCGGACTACATGGGTAAGGTGACGCTTGTGCCTAACTTATCTTGTTTGTTCTCTGCAGGAACAAAAACATTATTTTTTTTATCTCATGAGCTTTTTGTATATTTTTTTTATGAATATAGAAAATAATAATGATGTATTATGTATTAATAATAATGAATATATTTTTCTTTTAATAATTACGTGTCTTAATTTTTTATTAGATTATGATCAATTATTTTTTAGTATTATTTACAAAAAAAAAGTATATTGATAAAGAATGGAAGAATACATTAATCGTTTAAGAGTGATGAAAAGAAAATTATTGACTAAAACAAGATAGATTCTACCTCTTCACCTATTTTGAAACATTATACTAATGATAAAAAATGTTCAGTTAGAGAAGTCATTTTTTGAAACATTATACTAATAATTGAATCTAATGATCTCAAAATTATATTACTTTGGCCCCTCCGACACTTTTGGTCAAGATTTGCCACTGTTTAATATGGTAATTATTCACCGAATATTTTAGGTTGCTAAAGTATTATTTAATATGTAATGTTTTAGCTACTGATTTAGCAACCGATAATAATATTATTTTATAACATATATTTACTATGGTATTTAGCCACCAAATATTTTTGGTTGCTAAACCATATACATAATATTTTTCATAAAATTATTTAATTAGAGTAAACTAACATGATAAAAGTTTTAAGTAATATTTAATATAAATTATAAAATAACTAAATTATTTACTTTTACAATTTGTTGCTACTCATAAGTTTGTTTCCTCCCACCTCCACCACTACCACCACAACCACCACCAACACCATCATTACCACCACATTCACAACCACCACCATAACCAACATCACCACCATCACAACCACCACCAACACCAACATCAACATTAGCACCACATCCACCACCACCACCACAACCTATTAGCCACCGAATTAACAACTAGAATTTGTGTGGTTAAATTGGTCTCTAATACTAAAGTGACCAAATTTATACTGAACAATTAGCGACTGTAATACCAATTTTAAAATTGGTGTCTAACTGTTTTATGATCAGGATTTTCATCACTATTTATTTTCAGTGACTAAGGATGTTAGTTACCGATTTTACCCATTTGGTCACCAATTTTGTCGAAGGCTAAATTGATTTTTTCTAGTCATTCAAGTAATATTAAAAACAAAAAGTTACTTTTAAGAAGTAATTGAGTTGCACCTTTTCATGGTAAATTTGGCATGTCTTTAGGGTTGAATAGTCATATTTTGTTTCAGAGAGTATGCACACAAATTTGATGAAAAACAACATTATTTTTGTACCACACCTAGTCGGCCTAGCCGAATAATAACAGTCACCATATACATGCTAGGGTACCCGGACTAAACCGCTAAGAAGCGACATTGATCAAACAAACCAAAACAACAATAGTTGCCTAAGCCGCTAAAGGGTAACCGGCTTAGGCCGATAACTCTACGAAAACAACCAAAGACTTGGCAAAAGCAGAACATTTCAATAAGATTCACCAGTCCCACAATAATCGAACTAAGGGCCTAGGCTAGGGCCCAGGCCCACCTACAGCCCAAACAAGGGCCCAACCCATGACGTGGCCAGACATCATTAATAATCTATAAATATGCATGGACCCCACGAATTAAAGATACACATTCATTACTTCCCTAATCACCAAATTTGACTTTTTGAGAGATTTCGCTGACTTGAACTTCGGAGTCCCTTCTACAAGTAACCCCTCCCGAGTCCAAATCGATCACACCGAGATACACATAAGCGATATATATCAACCGGGAAGGAGCCTACTGAGGAGATGGCGATCCAGAGTAAGGTAATACTTGTGTCTGACATACCTTTTTTGTTCTCTGCAGGAACAATTGGCGCCCACTATGGGGCACGAGATAGTACTTTACCACCCGCTTTCTCCGAAAATGGTTTCTACCCGCAGCAGACCAGGAGTTAACAAGCAAGTTGAAGCAGACCCCTCATGACCTGCTAACATCACTCCGGATCTGGCCGCCATCCTAGACGGTCAAGCCAAGATGCAACAGGAGCTGGCTGACTTGAAGAAGCGCAATGCTGATGAGATGGAAGCATTGCAACAGGAGAATTCTCGCCTAAGGCGAAAGATCGAAGTCGATCCCACTCAAAAGGGAAAGGCCAAAGAAACATCTGATGCTGCAGGGTCCCTAGCTTTCCAGCCTACTGAAAAGGAAAATGAGTACAATCCTACCTCGCACACCTTCACCACCACCCAACAAACTCTCATCCTCTCAACCCACCCTACTCACTTCCACTCCACCCTCCTAGGAAATACTGTGGCTCCCACCCCCGCCGCCACCCTGCCCACCACACACATCCCGCCCTACAACATGCCCACCACCCTACACACCACTCATATCCCACCCTACAACCCTCACAACCTCCCTATTACCCACACCCCTCCTCACAACTTCACCTCCACTTTTCCCACCCTCGTCCACCATCCCATCCCTCCTCACCCGCTCCCATATCACCAACCCAGGCGCCGTCACCCTTTCACTGACTTCATCGCCAACACCCCCCTTCCCACCCAGTGGGAACCCTTCACGCTGGAGCGTTACACTGGTGAAATCGACCCCGATGAACACCTCAACCCACGTCGCCTTCTACACCTCCCATGATGCCGTTTTTTGCAAAGCCTTTCCTACCACCCTCAAGGGCCCTGCCCTCGAATGGTTTACCACCCTTCCCCCATACTCCGTTGATAGCTTCGACACCCTCTCCTACATGTTTACCACTCACCTTTGTTGGCAGTCACCTGCATCAAACTACAACAATCTCACTACTCGACGTCAGACAAGAAAGAGACGAGACGCTCCGGGCATTTATTGATCATTTCAGCAAGGCTGCCCTTCGCACACCACACCTCAACCAAGAAATGATACTTCAGTGCATGGCCCCGACTCTTCAACCCGGCCCCTTCGCCAACGTCTACCTGCACCCACCTGCCTCCATGCATGAGCTGAAACTATGTGCGGTCGATTACGTTTGTATGGAGGAAATGCAAACTCTCAGTAAAAATTTTTGCAATGATTACGCCCCATCTACTGCCAACCCCACTCCACAACCTCCCCGCCCTGATCCGAGACCTCGGGAACCCCGACAACCGCGCTTCACCAGATACGCCCCTCTAAATATTCCCAGATCCCACCTCCTTGATGAAGCCTTACACGCCGACCTCATCCCACCACCATGCAAGACAACTACGCCCCCAACACGGACATGACTAAATACTGCCGCTATCACCAAAACCACGACCATACCACAAAGGAATGTAAAGCACTCCAAGATAAAATTGAAGAATTGGTTCGTACTGGCCATTTCCGCCGCTTTGTCCGAAAAGATGACCACTCCCCTCGATCCCAACATCCTCCTCGTTCTGACCACCGACGCCCTCCCCGCGACCCTCGCCATGATAAACGCCCAAACCAACCCGCAAACCCTGACCCCCAACCAGCTCGCACCGATGTCACCCCCGCCGACCCTCCCTACACGGCATTATCAACACCATCTCTGGTGGTTTTGCTAGTGGAGGATCCACCTCCTCCACCAGGAAGAGACACCTCTGCCATATCCAATCCATCAACCACATAACACATTCTCATCACAAACGCCGCATGCCCCCATAACCATCACCGTTGAAATAGAAAACTATGCAGTTAAGAAAGTCCTCGTCGACCAAGGCAGCTCCGTCGACATCCTCTATTGGGCTACGTACCAGAAACTTCAACTCTCAGACATCACCATGGTCCCCTATGATGAACCGATTTATGGCTTTTCTAGGGAAAAATTTTCCACCCGCAGCTACATTGACCTCCACACCGTCTTTCACGATGGCGCCCAAACAAAGACAATTCCTATCTGCTTCCTTATCGTCAATGCACCTACATCTTATAATGTCCTCCTTGGCCGACCTTCACTCAACACCCTTGGCGTTGTTATTTCCACACCTCATCTGGCTATGAAATTCCCTTCCCCATCTGGCGACATCCTCACCATTCATGGCGACCAACACCTCGCACGCGAATGCTACATGGCCAGCCTACGTCCACAGCTTCCCATCCTGCAAACCAATCATATTGAGTGACCATCCGACTCCGAGATCTCTTTGTTTGGTGATGATCTAGACCCTAGAGTAGGCCAGGATGTCCGCCTTGAACCTGTTGAAGAAACCACCCCCTTGGAGCTCCCTAATGGCCACACCATCAAACTTGGTACTAGGCTAGAATCTGAACAACGTGACATCATAACACCCACCCTTGTCGGTAACACGGACCTCTTTGCTTGGTCAGCTGTTGGCTTACCTGGAGTTGACCCTTAAGTGGCATCCCACAAGTTATCCATTTACAAGAAGGCCTGTTATGTCTCCTAGAAAAAACGCAAACTTGGCGATGAGTGACGCCTAGCAGCCAAGGCCGAGGCCGATAAGTTGCTAAGCGCGGGGTTTATCGAAGAAGCCCACTATACCACTTGGGTCTCTAAAACGTGGTCCTAGTTAAGAAAGCCAACGATAAGTGGCGGATGTGTGTTGACTACACGGATCTCAACAAAGCATGTCCTAGAGATGCCTACCCCTTACCCAATATTGACCGACTTGTCGACGGCGCAGCCGGTAACAAAGTCCTCAGTTTTCTTGATGCATACTCCGGTTATAACCAAATTCCCATGGCCGCATCCGACATGAACAAAACCACCTTAATTATAGACGACGCCAACTACTTCTACAAGGTCATGCCATTTGGTCTTAAAAATGCAGGAGCAACCTACCAACGATTGATGGACAAAGTCTTCAGCCATTTAATGGGCAAATGTGTTGAAGTATACGTTGATGACATGGTTGTCAAATCCCCAAGCCATCACCAGAGCACTTAGGACTTGTCGGCAGTCTTCTCCGCGTTAAGGCAATACAACCTCCTCCTGAACCCCGACAAATGCGTTTTCGGTGTCGACTATGGCAAATTCCTTGGATTCATGCTGACCTAGCGCGACATAGAGGCTAACCTTGAAAAGTGCAACGCGATCATTGAAATGCGAAGCCCCACCACATCAAATAAGTACAACGTCTCACAGGCCGCCTCACGTCCATTTTCCGCTTTCTTCCCAAACTAGCCGAACAAACCCAACCCATCATACAGCTGCTCAAAAAATCCGCCAAGTTCACGTGGAATGATGATTGTGAACAAATATTCCAAAAGCTCAAAACCACCCTCACCTCACCACTCATCCTCCATAAATCGGATACTCATCAACCCTTATTGGTCTATATCACCGCCATAGATCACACCATAAGCGCCGTGCTGGTTCAAGATCTCGGCGACATCCAACATTCCGTTTACTTCGTCAGTAGAACCCTGCAAGACCCCGAAACTTGGTACTAGATGTTGGAAAAGTTGGCCCTATCCTTGGCACACGCAGCCTGCCGCCTACGCCCATACTTCCAAAATCATAACATCATCGTCAAAACTGACTACCCAATTCAGAAGATATTGCAGAAACCAGACCTTGCGGGGCAGATGTCGTCCTGGGTCGTTAAGTTATCCAAATTCAACATCTGCTACGAACCTCACGGTCCCATCAAAGCTCAATGCCTTCTAGACTTTGTCCACGATCTCCAACAAACTCCTGAAGAGGACCAATGGACACTTTATGTTGATGGTTCGTTAAACCCGAAGGGGGCAGGTGCTGACATCGTGCTAGAAGGCCCCAACGACATCCTCATCGAAAAATTCCTCCACTTCGCCTTCAAGACATCTAACAACCAAGCCGAGTATGAAGCCATCCTCGCCGGCTTATCACTGGCCCACGAGGTTGTGTCAAGTCGCTAACATGCAAAACCGATTCCAAGCTTATTGTAGGCCATTTAAATGATAAGTTCCAGATCAAAGACCCTACCATCCTACAATATTACCATTTGGTCCGGAAAGTCGTCCAGTCCGCCTTCGAACAAGTTTGCATCCAACACATTCCCAGATCCGAAAATGTTATAGCCGACATATTATCCAAACTAGCCAGCACCAAGTTAAAAACCCGTCACCGATCACTATTGTAGCAAACACTGTCCGCCCCTTCCATCACAAATACTTGCCATAACCTAACCCAACACCAAGCCGACAATTGGACAACTCCTTACATCCAGTACCTCTAAACCGGTAACCCTCCACCTAACGCTAACAGAACTTGGATAATTAAAGCCGCCAGGTACACGATGATAGGTAATGACCTGTACGAACGCGGATATGGCCAACCACTTCTCAAATGCATCACGGTAGAACAAGCTCAGTACATAATTAAAGAATTACATGAGGGCATATGTGGCTACCATTCCAGCGCACGCACCATGACTACCCGAATCCTTCGCATCGGTTACTTCTGGCCAACCATAGAGGCAGACTGCCAAGACTTCGTCAAAAAATGCATACCATGCCAGAAGCATGGCAACCTTATCCACCAGAAATAAGAGCAGCTTCACTCTATACTATCCCTGTGGCCCTTCGCAAAGTGGGGAATGGACATCCTCAGCCCTTTCTCCCCCGGCAAAGGTTAAGTAAAGTTCTTAATAGTAGTCGTCGACTACTTCACCAAGTGGATAGAGACCAAACCCTTAGCCACTATTACAGCCCAACAAGTCCAGCAATTTGTTTGGAAGGATATTATATGCTGATATGGCGTCCCACATACAATCATCACCGACAATGGCCGACAGTTTATAGACAAAGAACGCGCTAAATTCTATACCAGTCTTGGCATCAAACATGTAACCAGCTCTGTTGAACACCCACAGACCAATGGACAAGCCGAGACAGCAAACAAGGTTATACTAGTGGAACTACGTAAGCGATTGGAGCCAATGGCCAGAAGAACTAGTGGAAGTGCTATGGGCCTACAGGTGTACCCCTTAATCAACAACAAACGAATTAAAAGAATATCAGGAACTGGTCCAATAAAATCCCACTTTATTAGGGATAGTTTTTATTCAGTTTCAAGTGTGCCCTTTAAATGTAGGCTTTTTTTTTGTTTTTCTTAGTTGTGTACGAGCTATTTAATAGCCTGGTGCCTTCCATTCAATAATACAACAGTCCATTCGTTCAAATATCTCTCTCTCACGTTCACTTTATTATATTTCCTTTAACAGGGACTAGGAATTCCTCTCGTACATTGTGTTTATGCTTCTTGGCATGTGTATAAATGTATATATACCCATGCACTGTATTCTATGTTGTCTGTTATTTTTATTTGAAATCATACAAATTGAAGTGATTTGTCTTTAATGAATTCATCAATTATACTAATATTCTGGAATTACTATTAGGTATAGTAGTGTGTATATTTCTATATATGTCTACTGAGGGATATGTGAAGAATTCATGTCTTTTAATCCATGATGATCCTACATACACACGTTCAATTTCTTCATGTCTTTTCATTCATAATCTAGAAAGTGAATAATATGAATATTTGTCATGGTTATATCGAATTATGTGATTTTTCCTTCGAGAGGAAGAGAAGAAGAAATTTAAGAGATCTATGCTTATAGTCTTACCTAAAATGCGTTTAAAAATTTCCAGGTTTCTCTTCCCAGTTGTTGGTGGCCTACTATTTGGCTATGATATTGGTGTCACATCTTTTGCAACAATTTCCATTGAGTATATCCTTCTTCCATAATTTAGCTACTGGCTCAACATTTTTATAATAATCATGTGGGGATATGTTAAATTTCTGATTGCATATTTTTTGATGGTATTGTCACTACCTTTTGTTTGTTTGAAGTATAATTTCATGGTACAATAGTTTTATATAATATATATGTAATGGTTTCCTTATTCTTCATTGGATATAGACCATATGACTATGGTGATCAGTCATATGACTATCGTTTCCTTATTCTTCATTGGCATATGATGTTGGACAATATGGATACCGCTTTTCATACCTTTATCAGTAAATTTATTTTAATAAAATATTACTCATATTTTTTATTTATTTTATGCACTGGATGTTGGAAGTGGTATGCTATCTCCAAATAATATAAAACGATCAAGTAGAAGAAGTAAAACGAGTTAAGTGTGTATTTTTTTTTTATTTTTGGATAGTTAGATGTAGAATTAGAAGTATCAATACTTTTTGAACAAATATACCATGCTATCTTACATCATGAAGGAAATTATAAGTCGGTTAATTTTTTTGTAGTGTTATAACTTTTCTGTTTCTTTATTTATCATTATAAAAGATATTTTATTAAATTACAAAATTAATTAAGAAATTATAAATGTAGGTGGATTGTAAATTATAAATGTAAGTTATAAATCATTTATTGTGATTGATGCATGTTAACTTATAACCTACTCATAAGTGTGTAAAAATTTCGTAAGCAAGTTACCCACGAAAATGTTTGTATGTAAGTTTCCTACGAAAGCTTTCATATCTAAATTACATGCAAAGATTTTCGTAAGTTACCTATGGAGATTTTCGTACGTAACTTGAGTACTTAGACATGTACCTTTCCTATTCATAGATAATTTTTCTGCACTATATTTTGTAGGTAATATTCATAGATAATTTTTAACGCTTTAGTTTTGTAGGTAATTACTAATGAATAATTTTGTAGGTAATTCATTGGTAAGTTACCTATGAATGCATATTTTCATAGATAAAATTACCTATGAGCTTATTACCAACGAAATAGATTTCATAGGTAGTTTGTAGAAAACATCAAATTACTTACGAAAATTTTTCATTACCTACAAATTTTGGACGTAGATAAGAATTGATGAGCCTCCATTTGCGAGATTGATGAAAGAAGGAAGCTCCATGGATGAGTAGCGAAAACAATGTAGTAGAATTGGATGCACGCTGGTGTGGATTTTGTTGGTGAATCACTACAAAAAAAACTTTTTAGTATTACTGGCAGATATTTACCGACAAAATAAATGCCTTTGAAAATTTGTTTTATCGACGGATTTACTAGCGGATGTAAATGTTGAATTTACCGACGGATGTATCCGTCGATAATTCGGTGATAAAACATAATAGACCATTGATCCGTCGATAATGATGTCGGTAGGTTGTATGACCTTTACCAACAGTTGTATCTGTCGGTAAATTCTTTGGTATGTTAGTCGACTACAAAACTTAAACATTTTAGACTCCCTCCCCCAAATCAGAACGTTTCCCCCAAAATCAAAACTACTCCATCCTCAAATCTCTATCACCTAGATGAAGATCCCCTAGCACCAGAGAACCGATAAGAACAATAGTGTCGTCGGTGCCAACGCCTTCAACGTTGCTCACGTTGTTGCCTGAGAGTAATCCCTGCATCGTTGTAATCCTCATGTCGGCACATCGTTGACGAAGAAGTTGTTGGTGAGTATGGGTTTTTCGTCTTCTTTTTGCCATCCCATCCATGTGTTCTGAATTATATAGTGTTTTGTAGGTTAAGAACATCATAGATGCTGCGAGGGAGGCATAAGGAACCCCATTCATTGGCAGAGATATTCGCGAGAGGGAGGCTGCTAAATTTGTGGTTGTACTGTCAAGGAAGGTAAATGGCAATGTCTAAGAATGTACCCCCTGCCAAATTTGTGTTTTGTTATTAAATTTTGATATTGTACCCCATGGTTAGCTTGTGTTTCTTGTCTAATGGTTGTTTGCTGCTTATGAATGTATTGTTATGGTTGCATCTGGCTTCTAGATAATTCATATAGGCTACTAATTCATATAGGTTCTATTATGGTTGTTTTTGGCTCATCTGCATCACACTCACTCACTTTAGATTATGCATTGCTCTAGTTTCCATGTATTTATTGAGTTGTAACATGTTGATGTTTTGTGATTCATAAATAACACTTGGTAGCCTTAATGTAATGAGTAGTTGGTTGTGAATGTATTTTTTTCTTGAAATGAATGGGCTTTCTTTTTCTCTTTTACTCTTATTACATGAACATAGTTAAATTTGTGTATTGATGTTTACAAATTTGTGCATGTGTCCTTTTGGGTTTTTTCCGCATGATTGGTTTGTCTAAAGGTAGTTGCACTAAGTTAAAATCAATGTTTTCATGTTCTATAGTTGTTTTTGGTTTCACGTTTTGTTTGGTCTTTGGTTTGAGTACTCAAATTCAGTTTTATTTCACGTGAGTGCTGCCAAGAGTTTCTATGGTTGTGTTTGTCCTTTTCGCAATTTTTCTACGGTGTAGTGGGAATGGTTCACGAACCTGCCTGGTAGTGTTTAATGCAGGGGGTTTATTAAGGTGGCCATGCATTTCAAGTGTTAGTGTTTGAGATGGACTTAGGGCAAATTTATGGACTTGGGGCTTGGGGCAGATTTATAGCAAGGCTTGATTAACTTTTGTTGCACATAATTTAATCAACTTGTTCTAACTTGTTTGAAGATTTATAAAGTGATTTTGGCAGATTTATGGAGTTCTCTATTCCCTATTTTGGCAGCTTTATGGAAACTTGCTGCACATAAATTCTCACATGTTTGTTACTTCGTATGAACTGTTGCAGATTTACTTACTTATTAATTATGTTTGTTTCTAATTGAACTTTGGTCTTAGAAATGTTGTGCCTAGTTGAGAAATTTTGGTTTATTTGATTTGCTAGGTGCCAATTTGATTGTGATTAATTGGAGAAAGACTATTCTTGAATTGGACTTCAATTGGACAGTCTAGGTAATTCAATTTTGGTGATTCTGATATGAGCTCTGAACTTATTGTTTTGAAGAAGCCTTGATGTCTTTGGTTTGTGTCTTAAAGCTAGTGTGGATTGTTAAATTGAACAAGCTCTCAAAGCTAATACCATTCTTTAGAGCCAAATTCAATTGCGAAAAAAGAACTATGTTAACTAGGTACTCTAGTTAAAAATACCCAAGAGTCAATACCACAAGCTAACTAAACTAACTATGTTTGGTGGAATGAGTGTTGATTTCATGACAATTTCGCTATATTCCAATCCCTTTTAGTGTTCTTGGGGGCTTCCAACTCTTGAATCACCAATCTAGCCTACATATTTGGAAGTCAACCCTAAGGTCAAACTTCCATCCTAGAATTACTCTTCAATTTTGCTTCATCTTTGTGTGCAGCTGCTGGATGCCACAAATTCAGATTTCCAATCAAATTTCAACCATTGTTTTGAATGTTTTATCCTGCACACAAGTTACCAAACATAAGTTAATCTTTTATTCACCTAAAGGAATCAAAATTAGACATAATTGAATGCACTAGATTCACTAACTAAGCTAATTCTATGTGCTAACTAGGGTCGTATATGCTAACTAATGATTATGTAAAATATAAAACTAACTCATAAAGTCTAAACTAAACTTAACTTTAAAACCAAACTTAGGTACGAAACTAATATCAAAACTAAGCTAGAACTTGGTAAAGGTAAGAAACTATGTAGAGACATTATAAGTGCTAAGAAACTAAACTGAATTTTAGGAACAATAAATCTGTCTATAATAACCTAGAAACTACACTACTTAAAAGCTAATTATAACAGAGTAATAGGAGAACCTTAGACAAGAAACCTTAACATTAATGTAGAACCCTAAGAAGGTTTGGCCAATTTTAGAGAAGGAAAGCTAGAGGAGGTTCTTAAGGGAAGCTCTAGTAAGTGACTCTGAAATACAAGTTGTGGAGTGATTTCAACAACATAACACTAGCATTCAAAAGTTATTTTTACAAAGGGTGGAGCTCTCCATTTATAGAAAGGAGACTCCAATCTCTTGGCCAAAAGAGATGGAAAACGTAAAAGAATTTTCAGCACATGTGCTCTAACTTCCTAGCCTTGAAAAATGGATTAAGTGACATGTGGCACCTCACATTTAACATGTTTGCACCATGTGCTAAATATGTTAAATGTGTGGTGATCTAGAATGTGCTTCTTTGCCTAGCATTTGAATTGGATCAATTGATGCCCAATATAAATGCTAGGTGATTTTTCATGATCCAATTTTAATGTGCAACTTAATTATGGGTTTAATTACTCTTTTGGTCCTTGTTTTTGTTCAAAAATGTCATGTTGGTCCTCCAATTTTTTTAAGTTTCAATTTGATCCTGATTTTTTAAAAATTAATACAATTTGGTCTTTTTTGTTAAATTTCTTGAAGCGGATCAATGATTTTTTTTATCAAAATTGACACTATGATTATGTTAATTACAACACTAAAGCAAATCATCCTTATTAGCAACTTCAATTTTGATGAAAAATCCTTGATTTGTTTCAAAAAATTTAACAAAAAGGATCACATTACATCAGTTTTTCAAACATCGGGACCAAATTGAAACAAAAAAAAAATTAATGGACCAATTTGATATTTCTAGACAAAAACAAGGACTAAAAGAGTAATTAAATCTTAATTATTTTAAGCATGGCGTAAATACATGGCCAAAAAATTAAATCTAATTTAATAAAATCTTAATCCAAGCTATAGCTACTTGGATAGCTTTTATTTACTAGACAACATGGTTGGACGTATGTCATCATCTTTGGGTCTTAGACTGGGCCTATGGTTTGGCTTATGTCATCAATAACAAATTTTCTTGTAGTGCAAGGATTTTAACTCAACTAAATTCATGTTCTTAAATTTTTATTAGTTATTAGTATAAAAAGAAATACACCATTAAAAAAATATATTTAAAATTGAACAATAAATAAAATCTTCATGTATAATTGTAATTATATAATATAGACTAACTGACTCTTTTGGTCCTTATTTTTGTCAAAAAGTCTCAAATTGGTCATTTTGTATTTTTTTTGTATCAATTTGGTTATAGTTTTTTAAATATGATTCAATTTGGTCCTTGTCGTTAGTTTTTCACAAATAGTGTTAAAGTCAGTGCAACTTGTCAATTTGTGTTTTTTTTTAATTTAACACTGATTGTGAAAAACTAACGATAAGGGCCAAATTGAATCACTTTTAAAATAATCAAGACTAAATTGACACTTTTTGACAAAATCGAAGACCAAAAAAGTAATTTAGTCTATAATATATATGACTCTACTATCTAAATTTGGATGTGAAATTAGAGTTTGTCTTTGTCTTAAACTTTCATACATTTTGATCATTAAACTTTAAAATGAACGAATATGGTTCTTTTAACAAAACAATGTTAAATTATTTTACGTGTTTAACGGTGCACTAGACTAACATTTGAGTTGGAACATGTCAAATGGTTGAAACAGTTCAAATGTCATCCTGAAACGACATTTGTCACATAAAAAAAAAAAACTTAACGTAATTGGGCTAGAAGGACTATATCTATTTATTTCAAAAGTTTAGGAACTAAATTATATCAAACTTTGAGAAATTGACGAATTCCAATTTGAAGGCATAGTTTAAAGACTAAACACATATTTAGCCCTTATATAAATATAAATAATTTATATTTGGGGATTAATGATGACTTAGTGATGAATGATTGACCCTAACCAAGGATGAAGATACATGCTTAAGAAGACTAAGCATGTTTAGAAAGGAAGTTCACTAATCCTTCATCCCTTTCATTTGTGTTTGTTATTTTTGATTCCCTAAGTTGACTTAGTTGAGTAAACTTTAGTTGACTTGTTAACCTTTGACTAGGTTTGACTTGTTGAATATAGTTGACTTGATTTAAGCCAACATACTAATCTATGTTTATTTGCTTTGTAGGTTAATTAGGAGTAAGAAAGCAATGTTAGGTGGCGCATGGTGATTGGGGAGCATAAATGATGTGGAGGAGAGAGTAAAGCAAAGGCATAAAGCATAAAGTAAAAGGCATGAAGCAAGTGTACCTATGTACCTTTGGTCTCCTTTGTTTTTAGCACACTTTGACCACTTTTTGGAGACATATGAGACACATTCTTTGTCTCCTTTTGTGCTAGAACGAAATTAGCCTTGCACACACCATAGTTAGCTCTTTTGTCTCTCATTTTTGTTACCTTATTTGACCTAGTTTCTAGAAGCTAGGGTTAGGTTTTTGTAGAGACGTCCTTAGGTATCTTTTATTTGCTTAGAGGCCCCTAAACTCTTCTATATAAGGGGTGCTCCTAGACATGTAAAAGGGTTGAACATTTTGAAGTAAAAACACTCTTGTGTCTCAACCATTTGTGAGAGTTTCCTCCTTTGGGAGTGAATACTTTTAAGCCTTATCTTGCATTGCAAGTGGCGGCACACATCCACTCATCTTCAAGGTTGTCATGGCTTCTAGCCTAGCTTTGTAGTGGCGTGCTTCTCACATTTTTACCATTTCTTTCCTTTCCATTTTATGTTTTCTTCTTCCTTTAATTGTTCTTGGTTTTCTATGGTTTATGTGCTTTCCATATCCTTTTTGTTTTGAAGCAATCCATCATCTTCTTCTATTGAGCTTTGTGAAAGGAACCTTCATATCTAGATAACATGCTATCTTAATGTCTAGTAGAGATTTCACTTAGCTTTCTTAATCAACTCACACCATATTCAATAATCTTAAAAAGGAACAAGATAATCCTTCATCACTTGGGCCTAGCCATAGGCCCAATTAAAGGCAAACCATTATGCTTCTCTCATGGACCTAAGAGCTTCAGGAGCACAATGGGCCTAAAGGACTCCCAAATGCTTATCTCATTGGCCAAGGAAGATGTCAAACTTCTTAAATGCCCATTAGTATAGATTTCAATTAGGCCATGCTTTCAAAATAAATTTCTAGAAGTAGTTGTAGATCATAATTCGCCTAGCTTTTGCAATTGGATCCATAAGACCCACTTACAAAAGTCTAGGTCGAGTTGCATGTCATAAAGGAGTTACACGAGGGAGTATGCAAATACCATTCTGGTGTGAGTGCTATGGCAACCAGGATACTCCGGGCTGAGTAATTCTGGCCCACCATCGAAGAAGATTGTGTTAAATACGTGAAAATATTTGTGCAATGTCAAAAGTATGGAAACGCCATCTGTCAACATCAAGATCCTCTACACAACGTTTTGACACCATGGCCTTTCTCAAAGTGGGGGATGGACACTATCGGTCCCTTCACACTAAGCAAGGGCCAAGCCAAATTTCTCCTAGTGGGCAACGACTACTTCTCCAGGTGGATCGAAGCTAAGCCTATGGCGATCATCACGACACAATAGGTGCAACGTTTTGTGTGGAAAAACATCATGTGCTGATATGGTGTTACCCACACCATCATCACTGATAACGGGAGACATTTCATGGATAAGGGCCCAGTGGGCTTCTATAGTGGTCTCAACATCAAGCATAAGATGAGCTTGATGGAACACCCGCAGTTCAATGGATAAGTATATGCCGCTAATAAAGTTATCTTGGTAGAACTAAATAAAAGGCTAGAACCGCCAAAGGCAAATGGATAGAAGAGCTCCTAAAAGTATTATGGGCCTATAAATGTACCCCACAATCCTCCACAAAGGAAACGCCTTTCAGATTAGTATATGGTATAGACACCATGATACAAATGAAGATAGGTCAAGCCTCTGCTCGACGAGAACACTTTGAGGAAGAAGCCAACAATAATTGCCTTAAAACCAACCTAGACTTGCTCGTAGAAAGAATAGAGAGCCCGCATACAAGAGGCTGCAACCAAGTAGAGGGCGTCCAGGAAATACAACTTTAACCTACACTCGAGGTTGTTCCATAAGGGTGACCTAGTTTGGCGAATGACGATCAATGTCAGGAAGAAAGATTGAAAGTTCTCAACGTGTAGAACATCGACAAGTGCGCTTACAAACTGGAGAAGCTATTTGTAGAACTGGTCCCAAACATAAGGAACGTGTCCCACCTTAAATTTTATTTCAGTTGATATTTCCAATGTAAACTCTTGTATTTTGGTGTACTCTTTCCTTGCTCGGTCTTTTATCCCTAAGGAGGGTTTTGACCAAGATGATTTTAATGAGGCACCCACATCGTGAATACACAAAGAATTACTAACAAGGTATATTTCCCACTTTTGTTTACATTACCTAGTTCCCAGCACTAATCAAGTGGTACTGGTCGAACCACTACGCTTCAAATGTTCCTAACCACATATCTAAGTGGTATTGGTCGAACCACCACGCTTCAAAAGTTCCCAGCCACTAACCTAAGTGGCAATGATCGAACCATTGCACTCCAAAAGTTCCCAGCCACTAATCAGGATGATACTAGCTGAACCACATCACTTTAAAAATATAGGTTTCCCCATTGTTACATGTTATCAAGATAAGAGGCAAAAAAGAAGATAAGAACAATAAAATAAAAAGCGACATGGTAAAGGCTAACAACAAAGCATTTCATTAATATTTGTCCATGATATACAACAAAGATCATGACCACCATATCAAAACCAACAAAATAATCCATTCATATTTGACCATGTACAAAACAAAAGTCACGGCCGCCACATAACTTGAGCCGACAATCAAAAACAGCAAATCACTCAAAAGGAAAAAGTTCCCTAACATTACTCGTCCTTAGCATTCGCCATATCTTCATCAACAATAGGATTGGTAGTTGGGGAAGAAGTTAACCTAGTGGTGCCCTCATCACCAACATCATATACAATGGCTTCCACTGCATGTTTCGCTGCCTTAGCCACCATTATCTCGCCGACATCAATGGGACGACCCTCATATATGTCCATGTCAACATTGAAACGATAATCGTTCATCGACACCTCTTTAAACAAGAAGTCGGCATGTCTCAACGCCTACTGAAAACCTTTCTCATGCTAAAAAACCACATGATTACGAAGGCTCAATATCTCGGCCTGGGTTTCCTTCAAAATGACATCTTTCTGCCCCAATTCGTCCTCAGTTTTTTTCAACTTCTTCTCCACATTGAGACAATGAGCTTTCTAGGCTTTAAATATTTTCACTTCTTACTCCAACCTTTGCCTCTCCTTACACCATTCATCCCTTTCCTCGTCCAACTTCTTATACACAATTGCAAGATCCTCTAAGGCCTTCTTTCCCCTTTCCTTGTGTGCCACCTCACTCTACAGTAGAGAAGTAACCATTCAGCTCATCACTAAAGCTTGCACCTGAACTCGACCAAAACCTTCATAGAAAGGTGAGGGTTTGTGGAATCCACCATCTTATGTTCCTCCTTCCTCATGTTCATATAAACACTTTTTCTCATACGAAGATTTGGATCCCCAAAGGCTCTGAGTTCGGAGGATATCCCAACAGACGAACCTAGAGTACCACCCTTGGCCAACCTCCTTGGTCCTATCATCCCCCTTCCCCCTTTGCTTGGCAGGAACATGCCTTTTCGCGACGCTATCTGGCCTATGCATCTCCACCACGAGTTTCGTCAAGTTAGGAACCCCGCTTTGACCCTCGTTACGGGCAGCCTCTGCCATATGCGACCTTAGTTTGGCAAAAATATTCTCTTCCTCCCCCCATGTTGGTAGCATGCTGGGCTACATAACCTGTGAAAGCTAAATTGCGTCAAATTAGACAAATCACACAAAGACAAAGAACATGCAAACTCACCACATATATCATTGGCCGACCACAAAGAAGGAACTTTTAGAAACCTTATCCTTGCAACAATAAAGGTCAATTGTCCAAAAGAAAAGAAATTTCGACTAACCACTATCATCATAAAAATAGGACTTTTAATCTCAGTCATCCCTAATTTGAAGAAGTTGTCTTTAAACTTTTTGAAAGACTGACAATACCCATCAAACAGGTACGAACCTGGCCTCTCGATTAATGACAACCACTATGCTAAACCCTTAGGAAGAGTGATATAAAAGTAAGAAAAACTTTCCAGGGTAGGAGACAAGTACAAAGTCTCGCATAGAAGTCGAAACGCCTGCAACCCATCCCAGCTATTAGAGTGAAGCTATGTAAGGGCAACATTTAGAAGATGAAGTACACCCATCGTGAACTTGTCAAAAGGAAGGCGGACATGCAAATGCAAAAACAAAGGCAAGTATACATAGAAGAAGTCGTCCTCGTCTTCCTCATGGCCATGACATACTCGATCCATGACGCTCACTCTCTCAAGGGAAACAATATCCCTACTCACCCCTAATCAAATATGTATATGTTATTTAACCATGATGTCAATAAATTTGACCACCGGAACTTAGAAGAGGATGCACAAAATTCCTCACGAACCTAGTCGTACTTGGCTCTCTAAGGGAGAGAACTCTTAACAAGTTCCTTTGCAGGAGTCTCCCTATCCTCCCTAACCACTTCCATATTCACCCCTAAAACCATCGAAGCAAAGTCACTAGACTCCTCTAACAACTGACTACTACCCGACCCACGACCCCCAACACTGGATCCACTAACCTACATACCTGATGATTGTGAAACCTAAGCAAAGTAGAAGTACACTTCAGAGAGAAAGAAAATCTCTAAGAGACACTCAAAGCGTTGTGACGTAAAATGACAATGTCTGCAAAATTTATAGGAGCAAGGTGCACCCTCACAACTCCTAACCTAGCCCAAAAGCCTTAAAAAAAACCATCAGTTCCATCAAACATTAAATGCAACATCATGAATTCCTAATCATTGCCTTGATTCCAAGTTAACTCTGACACTAGTTACGTCACGTCATATCAATCATACCCCTGCCAATTTTATTATATATACCCCCTTCATCGCTTCCACTCCTCAAGGTTGGGGGGCTACCATATCCATAAATTCATACCTCCAAAAGAAATAAATTTTCCTTGCAAAACACGAACCCCGGGAACTCAAAAACCCAGGAGTAGGATGAGCCCCAAAAGAGGGCGAGGAGGTACCCGTCCTAATCCTCAAGCAGCAAAGCTGGGAACTCAAAAATCAAGGAGTAGGACGAGCCCAAAAATAGGGCGAGGAGGTACCCGTCTTTGTCCCTAAGCAGCCACTCTACAGTCTTTGACATGTGAACACATCAAGATTAGGGGGTTGATGGACTATTTGTCCCAATCATACAATTATGAAGAGAGTACACAGGCACGGACGAGACCCCAAAGAGGAAGAGGAGGTACCCGTCCCCATCCTAAGTAGCCGCTTTATAGTCTTTGACATGTGAACACATCAAGACTAGGGGGTTGGTGGATTATCCGTCCCACTCATGCAATTATGAGAATAGCACATGACCACAGGACGAGACCCCAAAGAGTTCGAGGAGGCACTTGTCCTCATCCTAATCTAGGTATTCGTCCTCATCCCCCCAAATAACTCAAGAGCCATTGAGAATCAGTCAAAGCACGGTCTAGTCAGGCATATGTCGGTCTTGTAGGGCGACACATAACCCAGATCGTGTATATAGGTCAGGCACCTATCTTTGTCTGTGTAATCACTTCGAACGAGAGGTAATTAAGGTTACGTAATCAAGGCCTAACCAGGTAAGGCCCATGAACCGCACTATAAAAGGCACATTTTACGAAATATATGATTACACTATTCATTTTAAAAAGAGAAATAGCTCTAGTATTGACTTTACCATCAAAGTGTCTTTTGCAAGCACTCACCATCTTTTTTCGTCTAAGACAAAGCACGTCAGGAGCAAAGAAGATCTTGGAGGAAGAAAGCATCACACAGGAGAGACCTCACAAGATATAATCGTTCCTAGTAAGAACCATAATTATATAAATTTTATTTTTTAAAAAGGAGGGGAAAAAGAGTATTTTATTTGGGAAATTTTAATAACCAAAATTTAGGAGTATGCTTCAAACCAAAAACATAGAAAGTAAAAACATTCCCAACTCCTCTTCACTAGAATCTTTCTTTTCTGTTTCCTCTCTTCTATATCATTTTTACCAAATCCATCTATCTTTTGAAGAATTGAGGTAATAAGAGCCATCTTTGTAGAGAGCTTTCCAGTTTGGTTTGGTTAGTTTTTCCTAGGTAAGTGTTGTCTATTTATATAAGAGCCATGTAATTTTCAAGATGCATGCAAATTTTTAGTTTGCATGTGATTTTTAGTTTCACTAGATGAATTTGCAGCTAGCTGTGGTTTTGAATCGTTATCTTATCATTATTTGGGTTCATTGTGTTTATCGGAATTTTAGGGGGTTTGGTGATACTTTAAGGAAAATCCTTTGGTACCCTTCATCTTTGAGGAAATAGGAGCTAGCTTTTATCCTATGTCATTGCTTGTAAAATTGAGTTTTAATTTCATGATTTAATGTTATGGAGTTTGGATTTCGTGTATTTGGACTTGGAATACATGGGTATGAGTCAATGTATGTTGGGTTTCAATTTATGTTGGATGAGTTGGTATTATAGATTGAATTGGTTGTTGAAGATGAAATATGGAATGAGATGATAATTATAGTATTCTAGCTTAGTTGAATTGGATAAATTGCAATTTTCACTACTAAAAAAATTGAAATTATCGATGGAATTTTACTAACGGATATAATTTTGTCGGTAAATTTGAATTATCAACAGATTTTATCGACGGATTCTCAAATTTTAATTACCGATGGAAAAATCTGTCGGTAACACAAATTTCATTTACCAACAGAAAAATCTGTCGGTAATTTAATTTTTTTACCGACAAATTTATCGATGAATTTTTTGTTGGTAAAAGAAGTAGGAAATTTTCTGCCAAAATTTGAATTACCGACGGGTTTACCGATGAAAATTTCCCACCAAAATTTGAATTACCGACAGATTTTTCCATCGATAAATCCATCGATACTTACATAACTCAAAATCCATCGATAAAATCCGTCGATAATTTAATTTTTTTATCGACAAATTTACCGACGGATTTATGCGTCGGTAAAAGAAGCGAGAATTTTCCCGCCCAAAGAAGAAGAAGAAGAAGAAGAAGAAGACAGTGGCGGCGGCGGCGGCGATGACAGCGATGGCAGCGGTGACGACAGTGGCAGCGACAGCGACGACGATGGCGACCCCGACCACGAAAAGAAATGAAAAAAATTGAAAGAGGGAGGAGGAAGAAGATGAACATTGCAACAAATTTACTGATGGATTTTTTGCTAATTACCGACGGATTTTTTAGTCAGTAATTACCGAAAGATTTTTTGGTCGATAATTACCGACAGATTTTACCGACGAATTTTTTCGTCGGTAATTGTTGACAGATTTACCGACGGATTTTTTTGTCGATAATTACTGGCAGATTTTTCTGTCGGTAATTACCGACGAAACATGATTTCTGTCGGTAAAATTTTACTGACAAGCATTTTACTAACAAATTTAGCGTCGGTAATGTCGGCCAAATCCGTCGGTAATATCGTTTTTTCTTTAGTGTTTGGTGCATTTGGGGTTTGTGTGATGAATGGAATATTTGGGTTATGATGTTCGATACTATCAGATTGAGTCATCTTGGGAAAATTGTGATTCCCGCTTGGTTAACCATCAGATTGAGTTGAAATTTTTATAGCTGGTCCTAGACACATGAATCTTCACTTTGACCATTGGGATATTTGTTTTAATTCTATGATTGAATTAATGATATTTGATGTTTTAATGTCTTAATGGAATATGGTATTTAAATATTATGTTCATATAATAAAAGAATGTATATTGGGAATGGTAGATGTGTGTTATATGCAATGTAAAACATGCTAGTGTGATGAAATAGTTGTGTACATATGTTATAGATAATGCATGAAGTTTATTTGAATAAAGTGTGATTTAAATGTTGATAATACAAAGAATACATGTGAGTATGAAGACCTTGTAGGATTTTGTTATGATATTTGTAATTTCAATTGGGAAGGTTATATTATGATATCAAGTAATATATGAAATGAAAAGGTTGGTGAAAATAGTTGTGAATTGTGTTCCAATGAAGTGTGATGGTTTTAACTGCGTGAAAGTGGATCAATGGAATGGAATGAGAAAAGTTTTGAATTGTGTGATTGTTGGGGTTTTGGCTTCTAAGGAAGAAGTACAAATCCTTATTAATTTTACTATTATGCATTGACTAGGGATACATGTTGGTCAGAAGTCATCCTATACTTTACTAGGCTTACAAACTCACATAAAATGTAGTAGTCTAGGTAGTGAGAATTGAAACAGGTTCTTATTACAGGATTAGGGGTGTGACCCCTTATTTAGTGATGCCATAAGTTAAGTTACCTTGTCTAGAGGATTTATATCAGTTTGTTAGGCCTAGTGGAGCCAAAGCTTTTGCTGCAATCCACTAAGAGATTTTATGACAAGTGTAAGACTTTTTGTGTCCAAGTCAATGCATAAGTCCAAATTTGTGTCGAGAATTAGTATAATTGTGATTTTCCATTATAATATGAATTGTGAGGTTATTAATTTATGTTTATGAGGAATGTTAGTAGTTTTGGTTAATGTGAGATTTTTAGTATTGTGAATGTGCAAAATTATCATTAGCTCACCCTTTCTTTTCTACATTGATTTTTATGCTCTTTTTTGCGATGATTGTTTTTATGAAGTGAGCAAATGAGACTGCTGGTGAAAGTGAGGCTAGGCAATAGGATTCCATATGGTGAGAGAATCAAGATATAATAGCTATGCATAAATAGATTTTTATATAATGTGTCTGTCAACACCCAATTTCGTCCGGCTAAATAAATAATAGAATAAATTATAATAATTTGTTTTTTTTAAGAAAAAAAAATTAAAAAATTAAAAAAAAAGTAAATAAGTTTTTTCTTTGGTTTTTTCTTTGTCTAAATAATAATAATAGGATAATAATAATAAATAAATAAATAAAAAGAAAAAAAAGATTGTTTTAATCTTTTATGTATTTTCTTTTGAGATGTGTTTCTATTTTAGCCCAAAATACTCTGTACACCTACACCATTTTTTCTTGCAACTAATGGCAGCCCAAAATTTAGTTTTCTCTCCCCCACTCTATGCTTTGTCGTTTTTGCTTTAGATTAAGAAGTTATTCTAATAATTAGAAACAAAATAGCTTCTCATATTTACTATGATTTTGTACTATGATTTTATGACACCTCTTTGTTTCCAGATGAGGAAAATAGTAATTGTTTCTCAAGAATATATTTTTTTGTATTTATAATTAATTTGTCCTATTCACGTTCGATTTTGTGCTCTGATTTTATGACACCTCTTTTTCCAGATAAAGAAAGTAGTAATATGATTCAAAGCAATATCTATTTTACTAATTAGAATCAATTTTGCTGATCACGTTTGATTTTGTGCTCTGATTTTTCTATGATTTGATTCCCATAATGTGATAATATTAAGACCAGTTCTTGCCTTTTAAATTCGTTGTAATTAAAACAAACCTTTATTGTGAGATTACATTAGATTTATAATATTGTGTATATAAATTCATCAAGCGAACGAATAAAAAGAATTTTTCTCTCGGAATTCTGGAGACCTCTCTCACCCTAAGCACACAATTTCTTTTAACCCTCACATATAAAAAACCCACTCACCTTTGATCGCCACGCCCACGTGCTTCTTGGTGTTCCAACGCAACTATTGTAAATACGATCTCCTGTTCAGGTTCACAAAAATTAATTTGTGTTGTGTTATGTAGTCTTTCTTGAGTTTTGGTTATGATCTTGGTTGAATTTGATGTTTTCACTATTTCTTTTGATATGGAAAAAGCATTACTGTCATGCATTTTCAAGTTCATTAGTTTTATAATTAATGTTTGTTGATTGTATTGGGTTGTGAACATTGTTGCATGAATAAGTGAGAGATATCATGTTTTAACACTGTATGAATATGTTATGCCATATTTTTCATATTAAGTGTTTTAAAACTTTTTTATAATAAAATAATATGTTTAATCCTAAACATTATTTCCTAATCTTTTATTTATTTATTTTCCTAATATTTTCATAAATTATGGACATATAATAGTCACGTTTTTGGGCATCATGTCTTATTTTGGAATTTTTTTTCTTTAAAGGAAGTAATAACAAATAAATAATTTAAATACCCTTTTAATTTTTAAATTGTATAAGTGCTCATGTGACCGCTCGCGTCGTCTTAGTACTTAATATCTTCGCTCTTCTATAAGATTACTAAAAGAAAAAATAGAAAATTTTCAAATATTAAAAAAAGAGTGATATCAACATCTTCAAACAAATTGTTTTTTTCAAGAAGTTTTTCATAAAGAACTACGTGACCTTGATTCTCCATTATGAATGGAGATACGTAGGAGCAATGAGTAACCCTTGTCGGGCCCAAAAAAACAAAAAAACTTTTTTGTTTCCTTTGTTTATTTTTTTGTAATCTTTATTTATTTTTTAAAAATAAACATTTAAAGGAGACCACATCAATTTGTATTTTAATTAAAGGTATCGTTTTAGGATGGGCGTTGTGGGGTGCTAACACCTTCCCTACGCGTAATTAACTCACGTACTCCCAAACTCTGTTTTCGTAGACCTTGCTTTTTTTATGGTTTTCCATAGTTTCCTATAATAACTATGGTGGCGACTCCAAACCTCTCTTTTTTTTTTGTTCGTCGTCCAGTCGTGATTTCGGTTGTGACAGTGTCTTAATAGTCTCTATTTGTAAGCTGACTTTTTTGTTAAAGAATAATTTCCCATTGAAATACTAGATAGAATAGACTGTAACAATACTTTATATTTGTCTATGTATGCCTCTTTAGAATTGTCTGATTGCTTAATATTAGAAATGTATGGTCCTTATGGATAAATTCATTATATTTTTGGGGATGTTACATAGTAAGTTTTTATTTGCTCTACAATTATTTTTCTCTTATTTTCTGTATGGTTTTTGTAAACAATCTTCGTTGAGTTAATTGAGAAAAGTGACATTCTCAGCTTGTTTTTATCATATATTGAAATTATAGGGTTAAGTATGTTTTTAGTCCCTGAACTTTGGTCAAAAATTGAAATTCATCCCTGGTCGAAACTTTGATAAATTTTGGTCCCTAAACTTTAAAAAGGAATGAATATAGTCCTTTTAACCCAATTATGTTAACTTTTTTCAACATGTCGAATGTGTTTAATGTTAATATTGGAGTTGTTTATCCCGTTTGACACATTCTCGGCTCAATATTTACTGAAAAATGCGTTCGAAACTTAAAAAAAAGTTAACAAAATTGGGTTAAAAGGACTATATTCATTCATTTTTAAAGTTTAGGGACCAAAATTTATCCAAGTTTCGGCTAGGGACGAATTCCAATTTTGGGTCAAAGTTCAGGGACTAAAAACATACTTAACCCGAAATTATATCATGTTTGGGTACTTTCGTTTAGGTCTTAATTTTTGAGTAGTTTATTTTGCTTGGATTTGAAGTTTTTTCTCTGAGGATACACATTGCAAGCAATTAAAGCTATTTGTGGTTTTGCTAGAACCTTACGATAAATAATCTGGATATGAAGGTGACATGGTCCAATATCTTGAGTTTGAATGCTTGAATTTGAATGTTATCAAGTTTTGCTTGATGAAATGGACAGTCTGATTGATAAGTTGATCTAGTTTTGCTTGAGTATAGAGTCTCTTTGAAATTATGGTTTAGATAAGTAGAGTAAATTTCTATATCTTTCCTAATGATATCTTAGGATTTTGATGTGAGTTTAAACATATGCTATTTTGGAGTTAAGGGACTAAGATTGATTTGAAATGAGTAAATAATGATCATTAAGCAAATCATAGTTTGGATTAATTAAATGAATTAGTTAGAAGTTGTACTATTAAAATGTTTTTGGAAGTATCATTGAAAACTAGTTTAATTATGTTGTTGACCTTGATTATTGTAACATTTTTCCTCACACAAAAATAAAAGAGACCTAAACCTTAACTCTTTGGCTTATTTTCGCTCAAGCGAGATATTTTTCTCTTAGGTGAAAAGATTTTTTCCCCATTTGAAACATTTGTGGTTTGATTTGAATTTGTTACATTGTATTACACTACTTATTGAGAATGATTGAACTAGTGTGAATTTGAGGTCATACATTTAGAATGATATATGAATCATTGTTTGAGTTATGAATTAAGCATTAACCCGTATTATAAAACCCCAATTTTCGTCTTCTTTCCTAAGTTCTTTAATTTCACAAATAATCCAATTTGAAATAATTGTAAAACAAAATTTGTCACCACTGTATTAAAAGTCTCAATAAAAGGAATTCATATCTTACATATTGAAACTTTATTAACTTGACAAAATTTTAAACTAAATGTGAAACAGAAATTCCAAGACTATCCAACATATGCTCTTTCTACCCAACTCTTATCCTTTACTATTATTCATCACCTTCTGAGCTATCCTTTGCTCCTGTGTAAAGAAGATGATCATAGTATTAATAAAAACAAACATAAACAAAAACAAACACAAACAAAAACAAAAGGGTAAACTAACATAACAAAGCAAAAGCGTTAATTTTGAAAATACACTCATAAAGTGTTTAAAATTTAGGACATTTGGAAAAAGTATATCTTTTTCTAGGTACCACTAAAAGTAAAACATATGAAAGTTCACTAAGTACACTCCTAAGAAAGAGAGGCGAATTACAATGGACAAACATAAAACCCTTGTCTTTCCTAATCAGAGTGTTCCCATGTTACCTTCACATATCTTATTTCTAGCTAAGAAGTGAAACTCACTAAAATTTAATAGTTTTTAATAAGACTCAAAATTTAGATGATGAAAACAAAATCCATGAGTAAAATAAGTAAATAAACCAAATATTCCAGAAAATTTCACATTGAATTGTCTCTCTTTCGAGTAGCCTCCTAAGCTATAGAACAAATATTGCTCTCACAGAGTAGCCTCCCCAGCTAATGGAACAATCTCTCTCAAAGAGCAACCTCCCTGAATATGGTCGAAAAAATTGCTCAAAAGATAAGCTTCCTCAACTATGGTGAAACAAATCACTCAAAAGAGCAGAGTATTTGTCTATGGTGAAACAAATTGATAAAAAGAGCAACCCCCCACCTATGGTGAAACAAATTTCTTGAAAGAGCATTGTTCCAACTATGATGGAACAAACATCACAATCCCATATTTATAGAGAAACACACATGTTTTCACAAAAACCCACCTTTTTAACCCATGCACCTAAAATACTTATGCAAATCATAAAATATCAAAAGTTTTCTTTTTATAATCACAAATTTAAAAGCAACAAATTGAAATCACCCTAGATAACCCACCACTCACTTAAAAACATAATCTTTCTCAATTTTCAAGCATACTAAGTTAAAACCCCCATACCCCAAATTATCATAAAAACCTCAAAATCTCAACATAAATCACATAAAACTCTTTTAATCACCAAGAGACAATAAAATCAACACCATTAAACCATAAATCAACACTAATTATGCTATTTCATAAAATCATGTTCATGAAACATACCCTATGATGAGATAACTTTAGCCAGGGTACCAACAGCCAGAGTTATACACAAGAAGATTGGGCCTTCTTTGAGCATGCCAGGCCAAAGCTAAAGTTCATCTAGGCTAAGGAGGATGTGAAGACCTAGCCTATGACTCTATAATTGTAAATATTAATTAAGGACTTAATTTTAGGCTTTGTGTTATGGGCCCAGTAGTATAGGGTTTTCTTTGGGACATGTATTGGCCTTGGAGGATTTGTAGGCCATAGAAGTATTTTTGGACAAAGAAGAGTTGGACTACATGTTGGCCCTTGGAGTGTTGTGCATATCATCTACGGTTTTAACCCTAATTCGTGCCAAGCTTGGTGGGCAAGCTTCTCCAAGTAGCACACTGGTAGATAGCTTTTGTCGCCTAAACTATCCCAAACAAACTGAATTAATCAACCTTTACTAATGCAGTATAAGGATTAACTCAGGTCAGTCCAAGGACGGAACCAATGTAATGAGTGGATTGAATGCTAGATACATGTTTTTGGGGATTTTTTTTAAGCATAAAAGATAGATAATGAAACTAAAATAAAAGTAATTAAAAGGTGCTAAACTAAGAAAACTAAATACATTTAAAATACTAGACTATTACACATGTAATTCAAACAAAAAGAAATAACTCAAGACTAAAGATTAACTCCACAAACTAAACTAAACTACATGCAAGAATGTAAGCTGAATTAAGAGTATGCCATGACAAGAATAAATGCAATGCAGAATGCATGATGTGATATGGAATCTGAATGGGAATGGTGGATGGTGCATTAGATCTAAAAAGAGAGTGAAAGTGAACCTAGATGAACTAAAGCATGTGTGAATGCGTAGCTGCAATTCAGTCAAATGCAGCCACGCTCAAACTATTGAGAATACAACCCCTACACATACAACACTAATCTTGCTGTTGTTTTAAAAAAAAATAAAAACTAAAACTGGAAGAATATGGCAGCAGAGAAATTAGAGCTTGCAGCAACATAAATGCATGACTGCAGAAACAGAATTGAGCAATAACAGTAGACCGAAAATGATGCTAAAAATGAATGCAAGATAAGCTTCACACAAGTAAAAGTTGATATGCATGAATAAGTGGATCCTAGGCTGTTACAAGTGTAAACTGATCACTGAAAGATGATAGCAGATTTGGGACAACAAAAACATGTTAGTTTGAACAAGTTGAGTGAGTTGAGCATTGTTGAATGATGAAAACACAAGCCACTAACGAAGAAGTATTCAATGCATAATACCCTCAAAGCAATAAAACAGTACCATGATCTTCATATTTTTGTCCAGTAAGACCAATCCAAAAATATGTCCTATAGAAATGTGCAAAAATTAGCATTGTATTGAAAATCCCATAGAACCCCCTAAAAAAAACTCGAGCCCTCCCCTGATCTCTCTATTCCTCCTATTCTTTCTTCAGATTCCAGCCCACTCTCCTCTCTGCACCGAATTGCCTCTCCAAATTCCCTAACAACATTCTGTCCAAAAGCTGCCAAAAGCTGATCCTGCTTTTTCAGTGTGTGTGCTCCCAGTCCAAACAGAATTTTCTTCTGTTTTGTTTGCTGATGTGGCAATGATGGCCAACCCTAGATCAGCTCCCTTTTTGGGCTATTCCATGTGCAGAGAAGAAGCCCATTAGGTGAAGAAAGGGTCTGCTTCAAGGCTTTGCTAAATGCACCAAATTTTCAACGAAAACATGAGGTGGTTTTTGCCTTTGTAACTGCTGCCATCTTCCAGAGTAAATTGCATCTCGCACAAAGCTCTTTAAGTGTAGAATCCAACGCAACAAGAACCAACTCATTTGGACACCTGTAGAGAAAGTTATGATCAAAACAAGTAGCAAAGGTCAGTGCTGAAAAATCAGCGTTTTTCTGCCAGCGCCTAGCGGAAGAAGGATAGCGCCATGCGGGAATGTGACAGTGGAAAATGATCCTTTAAGATGCGCCGGGCGGTAATAAATACCGCCAGGCGATACTGCAGCTTTTGAAGACAACTTTAAAATATCACATTTTTAAGCTAAGATTGAAAGATAACGGAAACTAAAATGGCAAGTGAGTGCAATAAGCTTCAATATGAAGGTATAGAAATTGAGTTATCAAATATCCCCACACTTAGACTTTTGCACTCCTAGGCAAAACTAAGACTAAACAACCTATAACACCAGACTCAAGCAAGCACAAACCCAACCATCAAGAGCTGCGGATCACAGACTGGAAAATTGGTTGAGTCCGTGGAGACAACAGAGACAAGCAAGAACTAGACAAAGCAAGACTGAGCCAAGAAAAGTGTAAACACTGTAAGCACATTGTTTCAAAATTGTGAGCAGAGATGTGAGCAGGGAAAGAAAAACTTCATCCATAAAAGTTAGAATCATTCAAACCAGTCAAGAGCATGTTTAAAGCATTACAAACAAGAATCTCAATCAAATCAGATCTAGGATCAAAATTGACAAACTCTCACAGCATGTGTATCACTCAATTCTCTCATGTGTTTCTGAAAAATTTTCACTCCACACCTCATGCAAGCATGCATTGCCATAAGCTTGAAAAACCTCTAATTTCTACCACTCAAATGAATACAACTCAAGATCAAAAGGACTTTTATATGGATTGTGATGTGGTCAAGGTGAAGGTGGAATAAAGTGAGAGGTTTAGAGCTAGAAACCAAAGAGAAGTGAGGGAGTAATAAAGAAATGTGAGAAGAATAAGTGCAGATTATATTTCTGCAAAAATTCAACAATTAAACCAGCAAACTTTCTTCTCTTTCTCTTTTGTTTTCGACTTTTCCTTCCTTTTTTTTTCAATTTTATCTTTTGTAATTCAATGCAGATCACCTCTCTTTCTTTTTTTTTCCAGATTTTTCAATCTTTTTCTCATTCATACACCCTTCCAAACTCTCATAATGCACCAAAATCAAATTCTGCACCTTTTTCCCCCACACTTAGACTTTTCAATAAGACTCAAAATAGTTCCAAGGTTCCTCACAACTCTAAGGTTGGGTTGATCATGGTTTTAAGGTTCAAGGCTTGTAATGAGCTGAAATATCACAAAAAAAATAGGTCAATTAGGCTCAAAGTAGGGTGCAATGCAGAATAGTGCAAGGAAAAGTTGTTTGGCTAAGTGGATGGTTCACACAAAATGCCTAGATCCTCTCAAGAGTGTAAACAAACAAGTAGCATCAAAAAGAGTTCAATCAAGTTCTTGATCACATTGCAAGCATGAGTACATCACACAATGAAGAAATTTGGCTCAAAGCTCACTAAGGATATAATTCATCAAATCTGATCCATCATCTAACTCTCATGAGAATCCAACTAAACACAATGCATGAACATGTCAATCAGGTGTGAAAACTTCTAACTAAGGATGGAGAATCAAAATTATTCACATGTGCTAAAAAAAAAAACCTTTATTTTCATTCAGTGCAATAATGAAGACTAAACGAGGCTCAATCAAAACACTAATAAACATGCCTAACACGACAAAAAACAAAATACCTAATCTTAAACAGAAAACACAAAAGCATTAAATAAAAATTGAAACCCCTCCCCCACACTTGAGTCCAACATTGTCCTCAATGTGAGTAAGGGTAAACAAACTTGGTATGATGATCCTGACAGCTTAGAGGAGTTCATCCTCCTCTCTCATTGGCTCAGTAAGACTGAGTTGTTCAATGCTCTCCTTTGGCCTTGGTGTGTTGTCATGAAAGACTTTGAGTTGCTAGCCATTAACCTTGAATGTACTATTGGTAGCTTCATCAAAAACTTCAACTGCACCATAAGGGAAGACTTTAGTTATAACATAAGGACCATCCCATTTAGATCGAAGCTTACCAGCCATGAGTTTAAGCTTGGAATTAAATAGGAGCACTTTTTGGCCTTCATAAAACTCCTTCCTCAAGATTTTCTGGTCATGGTATTTCTTCACCTTCTCCTTATAGATCTTGGAGTTCTCATATGCTTGCAATCGAATTTTTTCTAACTCTTACAATTGAAGCTTTCTCTCTTTCCCAGCTTCCTTCAACTCCAAATTGCATCTCTTCACTGCCCAATAGGTTTTATGCTCAATTTCCACGGGGAGATGACATGCTTTCCCAAAGACTACTCTGAAAGGTGACATGCCTAGGGGTGTCCTATACGCTGTCCTTTTTGCCCACAAGGCTTCATCCAATAGTTGGCTCCAATTCTTCCTATATGGTTCCACCAATTTCTATAGCAGATTTTTCATTTCCCTGTTGAAAACCTCAGCCTGCCCATTGGTTTGGGGGTGATAAGGTGTGGAGGTTTTGTGAGTCACCCCATACTTCAGGAGTAGTGTTGCTATCACTCTATTGCAGAAGTGGCTTCCTTGGCACCCCAAATCTGCAAAAAATGTTAGTCTTGAGAAAATCTGCAACAACTTTAGATTCATTAGTCCTTGTGGCTTTGGCTTCCACCCATCTAGACACATAATCCACAGCTAGAAGAATGTAAGAAAAACAAGCAGAGGGGGGAAAAGGCCCCATAAAATCTATGCCCCACACATCAAATACTTCACACACAATTATAGGTTGTTGAGGCATTTTATTTCTCTTTGTAATGTTACCTTCTGCCCTTTGGCATTTCTCACACCCTTTAACAAACCTGTATGCATCCTTAAAGATTGTTGGCCAGTAAAATCCACTATCCAACACTCTTCTTGCAGTCCTTTGAGGCCCAGAATGGCCTCCAACTGATGTGTCATGGCAGTGGTGTAGAATAGCTTCAAACTCACCATTAGAGACACACCTTCTTATCACTTGATCACTGCAGAACTTCCAAAGGTAGGGGTCATCCCAAACAAAATGCTTTGCATATGCTTTTAACTTGTCAACTTGAGCTCTAGATGCATGAGAAGGCAAAATGTTAGTAGCCAAATAGTTCACAAGGTCAGCATACCATGGAATAGAATTACAAGAATGTAAAGAATATAAAAGTGAGTTAGGAAAATCATCACATATTGGCACTGTGTTGTGTGTGCCGTCAATTCTGCTGAGATGGTCAGCAACTTGATTCAAGGCTCCACTCCTATCCTTGATTTCCAAATCAAATTCTTGTAGGAGGAGCATCCATCTGATCAGTCTTGGTTTGGCATCAGATTTCTTGAGTAAATACTTCAGAGTAGCATGGTCGGTAAAGACAGTGATTTTGGAACCCACCAAGTATGATCTGAACTTGTCCAATGCAAAAACAATGGCAAGCAACTCCTTTTCTGTTGTGGTGTAGTTGCTCTGTGCAGGATCCAATGTTCTTGAGGCATAAGCTATGATATAAGGAAATTTTTCCTTTCTTTGTGAGAGAACAACACCTAGTACGTAGTCAGACGCATCACACATGAGCTCAAAGGGGAGCTCCCAATTTGGGGGTTGCAAAATAGGCGTTGTAGTGAGCCTTCTCTTTAATTCATCAAATGCCTTCTTGCATGGCTCATCAAACTCAAAGGGTGCATCCTTTTGTAGTAACTTGGATAGTGGTAATGCAATGTTGCTGAAGTTCTGGATGAATCTCCTATAGAAACCTGCATGTCCAAGGAAGGAACGAATCTCTCTCACAGTGGAGGGGTAAGGTAGAGAAGTAATCACATCAATCTTGGCCCTATCTACTTGAATGCCTCTGTCAGATATGGGATGGCCTAAGACTATTCCTTCACTCACCATGAAATGACATTTTTCATAATTTAAAACCAAGTTAGTCTCAATGCATCTCTGCAAGACTCTATCTAAATGATGCAAACACTCAGCATATGAAATGCCAAACACAGTAAAATCATCCATAAAGACTTCCATGGAACATTCAATCAAGTCAGAGAAAATGCTTAACATGCACCTCTGAAAAGTAGCAGGTGCGTTGCATAAGCCAAATGGCATCCTGGTGTATGCAAATGTTCCAAAAGGGCATGTGAAAGTAGTTTTATGCTGATCGTCAGGTGCAATATGTATTTGCATATAACTAGAAAAACCATCTAGGAAGCAATAATGTGTCTTACCAGCCAACCTTTCTATGACTTGATCAATGAATGGGAGAGGAAAATGGTCCTTCTTAGTGGCTTGGTTGAGCTTCCTATAGTCTATGCAAACTCTCCATTTGTTGGTAACTCTTGTTGGAATCAAACTATCATCCTTGCTTTGCACCACAGTAATTCCTGATTTCTTTGGCACCACTTGGATGGGAGAAACCCATGTGCTATCTGATATAGGATAAATGATGCCAGCTTTCAATAGCTTGGATACCTCCTCCTTTACCACATTCAAGATTGTAGGGTTAAGCCTCCTTTGTGGTTGCCTCACAGGCTTCCAATCATCTTCTAGCAGGATCTTCTGCATACAAATAGCTGGACTAATCCCTGGAATGTCATCTAATGACCAGCCAATGGCTTTCTTGTTCTTTCTCAACACTTGCAGTAACTCATTTTCTTGCTCATCCAAGAGGTTGTTGGCTATAATCACAGGAAACATTTCCTCCTCATCCAAATAAGCATACTTCAGATTTTCTAGCAAAGGTTTCAACTCCATTTTTGACTGTTGCTTACATGTCTTTTGCTCTAATGCTGCTTGTTGTGAAACATTAACCTCAATGTCAGTTTCTGCAAAACAACTAGAAAGGGAGGTTGTAACAGCAAATATCTCAATGCAAGCAGCAGAAGTGCTCTCAGTGCAAGAGCAATCTGTGAGTGTGTCTAAGTCTATATCAAAAAGATCAACAAATTCAGAAAGTGATAAATCAAAATCAACATCTAAAATGAAATCAACTCCTAAATCTATGTTTGTGCAAAAGTCAGCAACTAGTCCAGGTTTCACAGCATCACACATGAAAACTGGATGCTCGTATAGAATGGAGTGACCCTCTATTGGATAATTCATAGCTTCAAAGATGTTGAATTGCACTATATCATCTCCAAACTCCATAGACATAGTACCAAAGTACACATCTATTTTGGTCTTTGCAGTCATTAGGAATAGTCTTCCCAAGATCAAAGTGGATTGTGCATGGCTCGATCATCCTGCATATCAAGAATGTAGAAGTCAGTTGGAAAAATCAATCTATTTACTTTTACCAACACGTCTTCAAGGACTCCTAAAGGTTCAGCTGTGCTTTTGTTTGCTAGTTGAATCACCACATTGGTTGGCTTCAATCTACCTAAAGTAAGCATCCTATACACAGATTCTGGCATCACATTGATTGAAGCTCCCAAGTCCACCAGAGCATTAGCTATGGTTAGCTCTCCAATAGTACAAGGGATGGTGAAATGCCCTGGCTCTTCACACTTTTGAGGCAAACCAGGTTGTGACAATGATGAAACTGTTTGGAGATGCCTCTTGCGAAGATTTCTCTTATAAGTGCACAACTCCTTGAGAAATTTTGCATACTTCGGAATTTGCTTGATTGCATCCAGTAGGGGAATGTTGATCTCCACCTTCTTGAACATGTCCATCAAATCTTTCTCATCCTCTAACTTCTTGGTATTTGTAGCAGCTCTGGAAGGAAAAGGCAGTGGCACTACTGGTGCTTGTTATGGTGGTTGTTGTTGCACTTCTTGACCAACCGATTTTCCTTTATCTTTGTTTTGAATGACTTCTTGTAACTCCTTGCCACTCCTCAATGTAATGGCACTCACATTGTTATGTGGATTCAACATTGGCTGGGATAGCAACTTTCCAAACCCTTGTTGCTTCACCTCATTCATTTCAGTTGCTAACTGGCCAAGCTGGGTCTTTAGGTCTTGTATAGTTGCTGTCACATTTTGCTCAATCTGTGCAGACATCCTCTCTGCCATTTGAATAGCCATCATGTCAACTATTTGCTTTACCAAGTCTTCAGTCACAACTGTTGCATTGCCTTGAGGTTGTGTTGGGGTAGGCAAAGGTGTTGTTGCATTGTTCCTCAATGGTGGAGGAACATATCTTTGCTGCTGCTGTGGATATTGATTGACTTGTGGCTGAAATTGATGTTGCTGGGGTGGAGGGAATAGCCCTCTTAGCGGTTGTGTTTGTGCTGGTCCATACCTCAAATTTGGATGATCTCTCCAACCAGGATTGTAGGTATTGGAATATGGGTTGTATTGCTGGTTTTGTTGAGATTTAGAAGTGTTAGATTGTGCTTGGAAAACTCCAGCAGGGGCTGGTTCTTGCAGTTGTGGACACACATCAGTGAAATGATCAGCAACACAAATCCCACATAATCTCTGCTGAGTTTGTTGGGTCTGAGTGGATTGTTGGCCTATTGCTAGCTGCCTTACCATGGAAGTTAACTCATTTAACTTGTTCTCCAACCTTAAATGCTCAGTTACATCCATATTGTGAGTTTGCACCTCATGTACAGCTTTTCCAAGATTTCTTACACCAAACTGCTGTGAGTTTGCAGCCATATTGGAAATTAGACTTCTTGCTGCAGAATGGGTTTTATCCATCAAGGTGCCTCCACTAGATGCATCCACCATGTTTCTATCCATGGGCAACAAACCTTCATAGAAATATTGAATCAACAATTGCTCTGTGATCTGGTGGTTTGGGCATGATGAGCATAACTTGTTAAACCTCTCTCAATACTCATATAGGGACTCTCCTTGCAACTGTCTCACACCATTGATATCCTTCCTCACTGATGTAGTTCTGGAGGCAGGAAAGAACTTCTCCAGAAATCTTCTCTTCATATCTATCCATGTGGTTATTGGTGTTGGTTGCAAGTAAAGCCAATCTTTAGCTGCATCACACAATGAAAATGGGAAGGCCTTCATCTTCACTAGCTCTTCAGGCACATCAACTGGCTTCATAGTAGAACAGACTACATGAAACTCCATTAGATGCTTGTGAGGGTCTTCTCCAGACAAACCATGGAATTTGGGCAGCAGATGTATCAAACCAGATTTCAACTCATAGCTTACTGCACCTTCTGGTTGTTGTGGCAGTTGTATGCATAGGGGTTGGTAACCAATATCAGGATTGGCCAACTCCTTCAAAGTCCTCTCTTGGTTTCCAGCCATATCTTCAATACTTTCTGATTCAGAATGAGAGCTTGCAGTGTCACTATTGGAATATGAGACAGTGTGGCTGGACTCTCCTTGTTTCTTTCTTTGTTGTTCAGTCTATATCCCCTCTTGTATGTTCTTGCAACTTCAGGGTCCAAGGGATACAAATCTTTTTCTTTTATCCTAGACCTGGTCATAAAACATGAAACACACACAAGTGCAACAAACTACAACAAGCATAGATTAGAGATGCATTCAGAAATCAATTTTATTGAACTAGTAGCCAAAGAGAAAAATCTAGAAAAATAAAAAAAAACTATATACTAAATCTGTACAAAATGCAAGAGAAAAACATTCAATAAGCTCAAAACATAGCACCATCCCCGGCAGCGGCGCCAATTTGGTAGACAACTTTTGTCGCCTAAACTATCCCAAACAAACTGAATTAATCAACCTTTACTAATGCAGTATAAGGATTAACTCAGGTCAGTCCAAGGACGGAACCAATGTAATGAGTGGATTGAATGCTAGATACATGTTTTTGGGGATTTTTTTTAAGCATAAAAGATAGATAATGAAACTAAAATAAAAGTAATTAAAAGGTGCTAAACTAAGAAAACTAAATACATTTAAAATACTAGACTATTACACATGTAATTCAAACAAAAAGAAATAACTCAAGACTAAAGATTAACTCCACAAACTAAACTAAACTACATGCAAGAATGTAAGCTGAATTAAGAGTATGCCATGACAAGAATAAATGCAATGCAGAATGCATGATGTGATATGGAATCTGAATGGGAATGGTGGATGGTGCATTAGATCTAAAAAGAGAGTGAAAGTGAACCTAGATGAACTAAAGCATGTGTGAATGCGTAGCTGCAATTCAGTCAAATGCAGCCACGCTCAAACTATTGAGAATACAACCCCTACACATACAACACTAATCTTGCTGTTGTTTTAAAAAAAATAAAAACTAAAACTGGAAGAATATGGCAGCAGAGAAATTAGAGCTTGCAGCAACATAAATGCATGACTGCAGAAACAGAATTGAGCAATAACAGTAGACCGTAAATGATGCTAAAAATGAATGCAAGATAAGCTTCACACAAGTAAAAGTTGATATGCATGAATAAGTGGATCCTAGGCTGTTACAAGTGTAAACTGATCACTGAAAGATGATAGCAGATTTGGGACAATAAAAACATGTTAGTTTGAACAAGTTGAGTGAGTTGAGCATTGTTGAATGATGAAAACACAAGCCACTAACAAAGAAGTATTCAATGCATAATACCCTTAAAGCAATAAAACAGTACCATGATCTTCATATTTTTGTCCAGTAAAACCAATCCAAAAATATCAGTCCTATAGAAATGTGCAAAAATTAGCATTGTATTGAAAATCCCATAGAACCCCCTAAAAAAAACTCGAGCCCTCCCCTGCTCTCTCTATTCCTCCTATTCTTTCTTCAGATTCCAGCCCACTCTCCTCTCTGCACGAACTGCCTCTCCAAATTCCCCAACAACATTCTGTCCAAAAGCTGCCAAAAGCTGATCCTGCTTTTTCAGTGTGTATGCTGCCAGTCCAAACATAATTTTCTTCTGTTTTGTCTGCTGATGTGGCAATGATGGCCAACCCTAGATCAACTCCCTTTTTGGGCTATTCCATGTGCAGAGAAGAAGCCCATTAGGTGAAGAAAGGGTCTGCTTCAAGGCTTTGCTAAATGCACCAAATTTTCAACGAAAACATAAGGTGGTTTTTGCCTTTGTAACTGCTGCCATCTTCCAGAGTAAACTGCATCTCGCACAAAATTCCAAAAATTGCGTTCTACCACTTTGATTAAAGCTCTTTGAGTGTAGAATCCAACGCAACAAGAACCAACTCATTTGGACACCTGTAGAGAAAGTTATGATCAAAACAAGCAGCAAAGCTCAGTGCTGAAAAATCAGCGTTTTTCTGCCAGCGCCTAGCGGAAGAAGGATAGCGCCAGGCGGGAATGTGACAGTGGAAAATGATCCTTTAAGATGCGTCGGGCGGTAATAAATACCGCCAGGCAATACTGCAGATTTTGAAGACAACTTTAAAATATCACATTTTTAAGCTAAGATTGAAAGATAACGGAAACTAAAATGGCAAGTGAGTGCAATAAGCTTTAATATGAAGGTATAGAAATTGAGTTATCACACACCTAAGCAAGCAACATGTGACTTGCCTAGGTGGCAAATCACACCTTGCACATGCCCTTTTTTTTGGCTCCAATTACACCATTCTAGACCATTTTCCCTCCCGTTTTCTAGACAACCTAACTCTAATTTTCTCCTATAAATAGAGAGATCTAGGTCTTGTAAATTCATTCACAAATTTATTAGAGTTGTGAATCAACTTAACCCAAAGCTCCCCTTAGTAGTTTCTTCTAGCCTCTTTCCTTGACTGTTGGTCTAACCTCACTTGTGACCACCTTTCCCTCACCATAACTATACCTCTTAGGGGTGGAAGCACCTTTGGAGGATCTTTTAAATTATCTTGGAACTCATCAAAGACTAAAGACAAGTCTTGAGGAAATATAGAGTAAGGCTTTTGGAAGGAAGGGGAAGACTCATTAGGATAAGCTATAAATACTTGTTTTCGGGCAAGCATTACCCTTTTTACCCCTTTGAGGGAGATCATTATCTTTCTGGCCTTTTTGCCATGCCCTTGTGCCTTCTTTTGCGCATTCTCTTCTTTTCTTTAACATTTGTATTCAGTCCTCATTAACTTCTTCGGGGGAAAGAGGTAAAAGTGTGATCTTCTTGTCTTGGAAGTTAAAAGTAAACTTATTGGCATGGCCATGATAAAAAGCACTTTTGTCAAATTTCCATGACCTACCAAGTAAAATGTGAGTTGCTTCCATGGGCACTAAGTCACATAAAACCTCATCTTTTTAATTTCAAATGGAGAAGTTGATGAGGACTTGCTTGTCAACTTTGATCTCTCCTTCCTCACTAAGCCAAGATAGCTTATAAGGCCTGGCATGAGGGATGGTTTTCAAGCCAAGCTTTTTCACAATCCTTGTGCTAACAACATTGACACAACTTCTACTATCAATTATGAGGGAATAAAGCTTTTTATGGATTAGACATCTTGAGTGAAAAATGTTTTCTCTTTGAAATCCAAGTTCTTTTGGGAATTGGCCCAACATGCGCCTAACCACCAACAAACCTCCTTCATTAGGTTTGATTTCATTCTCACTTGAAGAAAAGGAAGAAGTGTGTGAGGAAGTACTTTTTAGGGATGATGGGGAAGAATGCTCACTCTGAACATCTCCTTTAGGGTTTAAGATCATGTTCCTTTTTTTTTGGCAACTTGAAGCAATGTGACCATAACTTATGTGAAACCCATTTGCACTAGGGCTGACTTAGGATATTTGGGTTAGAACCTTGTAAGAAACTTGAAAAATTATTGAAAAGGTAAATAGGAGAGTGACTGAAATTTCAGAGTGGATAATAATTTAGAATCATTGATATCTCGTGAAAGTTCACGTTGTGAACTTTAGTTTAGGCTTAAGAATCACTAATTTTTTAGTAGTAGAATGAGAATTATGATCACGTGATAATTATGGGCCGAAATGGGTTTTCTTTCTGAAAAGGGTGAAAGAAGATGTGAATATGAAAGGTGGAAGGAAAGAATCACTCTTTCCAAGAGAGGCAACACATGAAGGATTAGGAAATCCTTTGATATAGCCAAGGGTTCTTGAATCACTCAAGAACTTAGAAGAACCACTCTCACTAATAGATAGAAAAGATAATTTCTTAACAAAACTCAACTTTTTTTCATTGATAAAAATGGTTCAGCTTATATAGGAGCTTTAACCATCAGAGTTACAAAAGACCCATTAATTTCAATCATATCCCACTTACGCTAATAATAATCTACTCAAAAGTCATCCAAAAGTATTCAGCAAAGGTCTTTTTGGTCTTCCAAAGGCTGGTTGTTTAGTTGTCAAATGAACACTTATTACAACTTGAAAATAAAACAAAACTAAAGCCCATTAATTTTTAACCCAAAACATAATTTGGTCAACCAATTTTACAAAGCATTGGGCCCTTATTTAAACAAACTAATAACCTATAAATTTTTTTAGCAAATTGGTATATTAGTCCTTCTCCATTTGGGCCATGATGCAATTTACAACCTTGGTCTTTTTTCCTTGAAACTTGGGTTTGAATTCAAATAATATGTACAACATTTGTTGTAGAGCTTCTTTTGCTTTCCTTGTTCTAGACCTTGTCATAGGTACTCCAAGTTCTTCAAGTGGATCATTGTCCTTTCTCATTGTCACATCTCTATCAATAACCCAAACACTTAAAACATTTGATGAAACTAGTTCTTGAACCTTGGAAAAAGTTTGGAGTATCATGTGGAACTCTAAATGAATTAGTCCTAGGTGAGTGGTCTTAAAGACTCTTGGAGGGTGTTCTTTCCTCTTTTCTTTCTTTACTCTTCCAAGTTTTTTAGTAGTAGTCATTGTAAAATACTCATACAACTCAACTACATCTTGAATCTCTCTTTTTAGACCATTCACAAACCTAACTACCTTTTCTTCTTCACTTTCAAATTGGAGTCCCACTTTTAGAAGCAAGGATTCCATTAGCTTATAATATTCATCCACACAGATGCCACAAGTGGCTCTTGGTTAATATGTCCATACAAAGTTGATGCCACCAAGTCATGGCATAATCCTCAAATTCTAAAACTATCAAATCTAATTGTTCTTGATCACTAACTAAATGAATGTTGAATATTTGGTCCACTTTTTTTCTCCCATTTAATGTAGATCTTAGGGTTATTCTCTTCTTTGAACTTGGGAATCTTGATGGGAGATGGTTGCCTTTGTGATAGAGAGTTGTGCCTCCTTGCACCAACAATTTTGTGCCTTCTTCTCCTCCCTTCACTACCATAAGAGCTCTCAGATTAAGACCTCCTTCTTCTCCTTTCCTCTTATCTAAGTTCAAGTCTCTGTATATGCTCTTGAAGCATGATCTCACTTTGTCTCCTATCTGCCATTACTTGGTCAAATGTCTCCTATCCGCCATTACTTGGTCAAATGTCTCCTTTCTACTAATCTCCATTTCCCTAAGGATGTGAGCAAGGGTTTTTTGTTCATTTGATTGCATGATAGGCATCATAATGGCATGAGACTATGGTGAATGTGATTCCTCCTCTTCTCCATCCTCCACTATGGGATCCAAATTCGTCTTCCCTACAACACAAGTTAAAAGCCGAGAAAAAAAGAAGTGATTAGGGGTTAGAATTCAGCAAAACCTGAGATCAAAAAGGCTTCAAAATAGCAACCCAAGTGTTTAGATCACAGTCCCAAAATAACAAAGAAAGGCTAGCACTCACAAACCACCAACAGAGTGAAGAAACCACCTTAAAACTTTTCAAAACCCTTTTAGAAAAGCAAGTCAAGTGGCTCAGCCACAACACTCAAGAAGTTTCAATGAAACAAAATTACTACGATAAAAAAAAAGAGCACCTAGTGACAAGCAAGAAAAGCACAAAAAAAGAAAAGTTAAACTCGAAAGAGAGAAAAATTTGTGACGAAACTTTGAACAAGACTAACACAAGAAAAGCACATTAAAAAACTCTATGGAAAAATACTTAAACATGCAATATCACACCCTAAATCATGCATACACCAAGGAAGACAACAACCAAGTTAAGGAATGGAACTAATTTGTCAATATTACCCAACACTCAAATATGTAAGCTAGTAGCATAACACCTAGTAAATTTTCAGTTTTGAGTTCACCAAGGAGCGATATTGCTCTCAGCTTTTGGTCCAAAATGGGAGAAAAGTTTTTCTATTTTCAAAACTACCTTCATAAAGATGATGAAAAGGTGTATTAGGTTTATTGGACACTTAGTTCCTTAAGTTTTAGGCCAAAAATCAATTTCATGGAGCATACATCAAACAAGACATGGAGTTCATGCAATATTCAAATATTTTGAGCAACAATAACAAGAAAACTTCAAATGAGCATATGACAATGGACTCAAAACAAAGCTAGGCACATTTAAGGACACTTTTAGCATGTGATGAAAAATTTTGGTATGGTAACATCAAAGATAGCTCTCGGTCAAGCAGCAAATAGGCACCAAACAACACGTTTATAACTTCATAAGGCAACCAAAATATGGAGAGCGAGTTATAAATACTTAAACCTCATGTGAAGTAAAAAAATTAATGCACACCACTTGAACCCATCAAAATGCCAAAAGCTTCAGCATGCACAAAACACAAGAACATAATGGTTAACACATAAAAAGCACCATATTAAAGATAACCTAGCCTTTAAATACAAATGATGAATGATTTAGTTGGTTCATTTTAGATTTTTGAATATGGTGATGTGTTCTTTAAGAAAACCTAGAAAAGATCCCCAATAGACATTATGATAGCAAGCTATCTAGATGTCAAGGTTCACTTCTAGAGGTTCTAGAAGGAGAGTAATGGATTGAGTTAAGAAAAAAAAATGGGGAGCTTAAACATGAAACCGAATTGAAACAAGAAGAAAAAAGTATAAAATGGAAAACATAGAAAATGGTAAGGATGGAAGTGAAACACGACACTCATAGAGTGGCCATAAGGCTAACCAACTCTAGAGGTGAGTGAAGAATACCTCCATTTGGTAGGAAAGATAAGGCTAAGGTGAAGATTGTACTCCTATGGATGAAGCTCATGATTTTTGGTTGAAAAATACAAGTGCATAAACTCAAAATTATCAACCCTTTTACAAACTAAAGAGCACCCCTTATATAGAGAGTTCTAGGGGCCTCTAGGAAATAAAACATAAGTTCAAAAGGATTACATAGCAAATGGAAAACCCTACATTCTATAAGGTAGATCAAAATGGTGCAACAAAAGGAATGTAACGAGGTTCCCCATAAGGATTCTCGGCCAAAGGGAGCTACATGTGGTCCAAGTGTACCACCAAGGTACACTTGCTTTTGTTTTTGCTTTATGCTTTTACTTTATATTTTTTGCCCTTTTTCTCTCCTCCACATAGGATCCATATCATCTACACTCTCCAATATTGTTATGCCACCTATCCCATGCTCCTTTAGTTTAATTAAACCTATAAAGCAATTAAACTTGGATTAGCATGTTGGCTTAAGTCAAGTTAACTCTAATCAACAAGTCAAACCTAGTAAAACCTAGTCAAACGTTAACAAGTTAACTAAGGTTGAATCAACTAAGTCAACTTAGGAAAATCACAATAATTTAATGCAAAACAAAAACAAAGATCAATGACTAGAAGTCTCCTCTCTAAACATGTTCCTTGTGATCCTTCATGGGAGAGCTTCTGTGACATCTTTGGTGGTCAAGCCTTAATCACGGGACCTCATTCTTGCTTAGCAACCACTTTTTGTACCATGTGAGTCCATTAAATTTTGAAATCTCTTTTCGCTCAACGAGAGTTTTATTCCCCGAACGAATAAGACCACAAACTCACTCAACGAGCATTGTCTTTGTCTAATGAAATAAAAATAGTTGCTTTATTGATAGCTTTTGACATATAGATGTGATCTATATAATTTTTGTATGTTTTATATAGACCCTTTATTGAACTATATTGTATGTTTTATATTTCGCTTTAGTGTTACAATTATAATATTAATAAAATAGTAAATAAAAGTATTCAATCTTATTTAGTATACAAATAATTATACACAATACACATAATTATATATAATTAATTGTAATTTTTTATTCATAATAATGATTATTTTAGTGATCAATAATTTTTTATTTTATAAATTGGTATCTAAATTAGTTGTTAATGATATTTTAATCACTAAAATTGGTTGTTAATGATATTTTTTCTTGTAGTGATAGCCAAAGTAGTTTGATGACTAATCAATATAGTTTAAATGACATTGTTTTACGTTTTTTTTTTACTATTTTTATAATTTTAAAAATTGTTACAATAACTATAAGTTTGTCATGATAGTTTATGATTGAAAATTATATTTCAATACATAATTTACTTTTTATTAAAAATAATATTGATTTAAGAAAGTAAATACTAACTAATATTTAAAAATGGTCATTTAAGATCGTTTTTTTTTTTTTTCGTCTAATGGTGGTTTCCAAGTTCAAAACTAAGATATACACTCTTAACAATAAATAACTAGGGAAAAAACATACTTAGAAGCAATCATGACCGTCTTATCTATATTATCCTGGAAACAAAGCTCATAGTAAGATATTTTCATGTTTGGAACATTTTGGAATATGGAAAACATATAAATATTTAAAATAATTATTTTGAAAAGTTTTGGATTAAGCTATAAATTTTAAATTACTAGTTATTTAAGGGATTAAAGTTTATTTTATAGGATAAATATCTAGGTATTGAACTACTACAATTGGAGTGAATAGTGAGTTTTTATATATAATAGATAAAATGTATATGAAGTAAATTAATTGGTTACTTAATAGGAAATAATTTATAAATACTCTGATTATTGTTTGTTAAGTCTTAAGATTAGCGTATGGGATAAGAGACACCTTTCACTCTAATTTTGTAGACATTATTTGGGATAAGATTTATACAATTTATTATTGATTTTATTTATCTTTAAATAATACTTAATTCGGCGGATGTTACCTCTCTCCTTCCTTTGGGTGGAGTATACGTGATGTGGCTATTCTATTCATTTTCTTCAATCATTCATTTGAAACATTTCGCTTCTACACCCAACCACATGGCCAATCATTTATTCTCAACCTCTCATTCATGTTTATTATTATTTTATTTCGTACACATGATTTATAATAATAATAATAATAATTATTATTATTATTATTATAAATAAATAAATGGAGGCATTCATGTTCAATTACACCTTTTATAAGGATAATAAATATTCTATATTTTAGTTATACTTTTGCAATTTAAAAAAGAATAATTCAAAATAAGTTTAGTTTTATCAATTTAAATTATATATATATATATGTTGTGTGGAGGTTAACTTAAAAGTACTTTTAATTATGAAATATAATATTATTTATACATATAGAAGTCCAAGTCTTGGCCTACCAAACACACCTTGATAAAGAAACTAAAATATTAGCATCTTTAATTATATGTTAATAAAAACATTAAGTAAAAAAACATTAATAAAAACTAAGGATGATATAAGTTCACCTTTAAGAAACATGGAGATAAAAAAATCACTAAGAATAATAAAAATAAATGACAATTTCATGATATATATGATTCAGTCATTAATTATCATTTACTATCTTATTTATTCTCCAACTATCTTTCGTGTTAAAGTGTTTTCTTGGACACTTCTATCGATTCAAACAATTTAAGGATACCAGTATTTGACCACTAAGAAGAAGGAATACCTTATCTCAACTCTAGAAAAAGGACATGTCACATTCTTATAAAGGTTGTGTCGACCTTTATAAGAATATATTGACGACTCATTGTGCGGTCAAGTAACATTGTCGAGTACCACATGGTATGGATAAGGAACGTGATAAATATTGATCAATGTCGTACACGAACAAATAAATAGTTTAAATATAGTACTCAAGAGTTATCCCAAGGTAGTCTCCTAGTGACCAATGTCCTAAATTAAAGGTTCCAATTATAATACAAAGGGAGGGGGTGATAGATTAACAAAATCAAAATAGAATTAAAATGCAAACTAAGATTTTATAAAACAGTGGTGAAAATAGTATTGACTCCTTGATTCAAATGAAAATCCACCAATCATAGGTCACAAAATTAATTAGTTACGTTAACTCTCATGAAACTCGGGATTTAAACAACTAAGTGAAGATTAAACACAAGTTCATTATGCAATTAACACACATCATTCAACTTCTCACATCTAGATTAAGCAACTATGACACAACCCACACTCATTAAGCATGAACAAGGGCTGCTTAAAGTGCAGAAACTTAAAACCGTGATTAAGCATCTACCAATTTCATGTTCCTTCCAAAAAGCACAAATTGAAGAAGATGAAGAGCAAATAGAACCAAAATTGCATTATAGAATAACAACTTCAAGGTTTCCTTTCATTTTCTTCAAGGAATCAATACATAGCAAGCCATGGAATTCGAGTTACAACTTAAAGGAAAACGAAGATGCATCATTCAATTGAAGAGAAGGGGAAAGAAAAGGTGAACTAGAGGAGGCCATGTAGATAACATGAACAACCCTAAGTTGGTGTTGTCCAAGATGAAGAAAAACATCTAAAACAGTGGTGGCTAATTCAATGGTTGTCCAAGTGAAGTTCTGATGAAGGATTGACCACAACCAAGGATGGAGGCACATGCTTAAGAAGACTAAGCATGTTTAGAAAGGAAGTTCACTAATCCTTCATCCCTTTCATTTGTGTTTGTTATTTTTGATTCCCTAAGTTGACTTAGTTGAATCAACTTTAGTTGACTTGTTGACCTTTGACTAGGTTTGACCTGTTGACTATAGTTGACTTGACTTAAGCCAACATGCTAATCTATGTTTATTTGCTTTGTAGGTTAATTAGGAGTAAAAAAAGCAATGCTAGGTGGCGCATGGTGATTGGGGAGCATAAATGATGTGGATGAGAGAGTAAAGCAAAGGCATAATGCATAAAACATAAAGTAAAAGGCATAAAACAAGTGTACCTATGTACCTTTGGTCTCCTTTGGTTTTAGCACACTTTGGCCACTTTTTGGAGACATATGAGACACATTCTTTGTCTCCTTTTGTGCTAGAACAAAATTAGCATTACACACACCATAGTTGGCTCTTTTGTCTCTCATTTTTGTAACCTTATTTGACCTAGTTTCTAGAAGCTAGGGTTAGGTTTTTATAGACACATCCTTAGGTATCTTTTATTTGCTTAGAGACCCCTAAACTCTTCTATATAAGGGGTGCTCCTAGACATGTAAAAGGGTTGAACATTTTGGAGAAATTATACACTTTGTGTTTCAACCTTTTGTGAGAGCATTCCTCCTTAGGGAGTGGAGTTCTTTCAAGCCTTATCTTGCCTTGGCAAGTGGCGGCATACACCACTCATCTTCAAGGTTGCCATGGCTTCTTCTAGCCTAGCCTTGTAGTGGCGTGAATCCTCCATTCCTCCCATTTCCCTTGCTTTTCATTTTATGTTTCTTTACTCTTCTTGGTTTATATTGTTTCTATTATATGTTTTTCCTTTTGATTTCTTACTCCCTATCAATCCATTCTCCTCCTCTCTAGAACCTTGGAAAGGAACCTTCACATCTAGATAGCTTGCTATCTTAATGTCCAGTGGGGATTTCCTTGGTTTTCTTAATCAACTCATACCATATTCAATAATCTTAAAAAGGAACAAGATAATCCTTCATCATTTGGTATCTAGAGCTTTGGTTGTCCTTGAATATAGTGTTTTCATGTTCTAACCTTGTCTTGTGTAGCTATCTTTGAATGGTCCACATAAAAACAGTGCTGGCAGCAACGTGTGCGTTTTTGAAAAAAATATTGCAGCTAGCTCAGTGGTTCAAAAGTAAAGTTCTTTATATCAAAAGAAAGCTCTGTGAGTCTAGTTTCCAACAAAAAAAGAATTAACGCATTTGGAGTTCTGTGGAGAGAGTTATGATCAAATGAGTGAGCAAAGGTCAGAGCTGCCGAGAATACGAAAAACAACGTTTTCAGGTTATGTTGTGACAATTTTGGCTTCGGTTTTGTGACTCTTTTGCTCCTAAATGTGGTTGGATAACATGTCTTTTGATGTTTAGTCTTTGAGCCTCAAATGCATGAGTTTAAATGCATGATAGCTACATGTTTGTGTCTTTGTGTATGTCATGTTGAGTCTTTAAATGTGTCTAACTTTTTTCTTGAGTCTCTTGTCATATGCTTCTTTGAGTTTTCTTGTTCTTGTTTCTAAGTTTTTGAACTATTGAATGAGATCTATGCCTTGTGTTGTTGTATGCTCTTTGAAATTGATTTTGACCTAATTTTAAGGAACTAAGTGTTCAAGACACCCTAAAACATCCTTCTCATCATTTTAAGTACCTAGTTTTGAAAAGAAAAAGTGTTTTCAAGACCAAAAACAGTTTGGCCGAGAGCTAATGTGTTGCTTGGTGAATCCATTTGGCCATTTTTACTAGGTGTTATGCTACCAAATTTATACTTGGATTTTGGGTGATATTGGCAAATTAGTTCCATGTTTTAACTTGGTTATGATCTTTCTTGGTGTATGCATAATTTGAGGTATAATCTTGGCTTGTTCAAATGCTTTCCAAAGAGTCTTTAAAAGTGTTTTTCATTGCTTTAGTCTTGTTCAAGTTTTGTCTTTAAAACAAAATTTCCTTAGAAGTTAAACTTTCTTGTTTTTGTGCTTTTCTTGCTTGTCACTAGGTGTTCTTTGTTGTGTCTTAGTAGTTTTCTTTTCTTGAAACTCTTGGGATGTTGTGGCCGAATCACTTGTCTTGCATTTGAAAGGTTTTGAACAAGTTTTTAAAAGTGTTTGCTTCACTCCTTTGGTGGATTTTGAGTGCTAGCCTTGCCTTGTTACTTTGGAAGAGTGATCTAAACACTTGGGTTACATTTTGGGTTGGATTTGGTCTCGGTTTTCATGTTGTCTAACCTCTAATTCATTTATTTTGTCTCGGATTTGAGTGTTTTTGTTGTAGGAATCATGGCAAGTTCATCAAATGCACCTACACCAAACAAAAATAATACATTGATGAGATTGCTTCGGGATTTGGAGTTGTCTAGGAAGGAGGCCTTTGAACAATTGAGAAAGGACAAGGAGCAAAGTGACCTAAGAATCCAAGAGCACATTCAAAGGCTTGAAGCTAAGGAGCAAGAAAGAGAGGCTAGGAAAAGAGGGAATTCTAGGCGCAAACCATCACAAGAGAAGCAAACTCCAAAGATTCCTAAGTTCAAAGGAGAAAATGACCCAAACATCTACATTGAGTGGGAACATAAAGTGGACCAAATTTTTACCATTCATGTAGTTAGTCATCAAAAGCAAGTAGATTTGGTAGTCTTAGAGTTTGAGGATTATGCCATGATTTGGTGGCATCAATTATGTATGGACAATATTAACCAAGAGTCACTCGTGACTTCTTGGAGGGACCTTAAAAATTTGATGCGCGCTAGATTTGTTCCTTCCTACTATAGGAGGGAGACTCTTTTGAAGCTCCAAAGGCTTCAACAAGGGTCCATGTGTGTGGATGAATATTACAAGTTAATGAAGTCCATGCTTCTAAAAGTAGGACTCCAATTTGAAAGTGATGAGGAAAAGGTAGCTAGATTTGTGAGTGGGTTAAGGAGGGACATACAAGATTTAGTAGAGTTATATGAGTACTCCTCTCTTGACAAAGTTTTACATTTGGCCATCAAAGTTGAAACTCAATTGCAAAAGAAAAAAGAGGCCAAGAGGAGTGGTTCATACAATGACTACTATTCTAGTACTTGGAAAGATAAAGAAAGAAAACATGATAAATCACCACTTAAGAGTTCCCAAGACCCACCTCCTAGGACTAATTCGTCTAGGCCTTCTAATGAAACTCCTAATTCTTCTCAAGGTACAAGGACAAGTTCTATAAAATATTTTAAGTGTTTGGGATATGGGCACATAGCTTCAAATTGTCCCACCAAAAGAACCATGGCCTTAAACCTTAGAAAAGAAGTAGAGAGTGAAAATTCTTCTCCCCCTTCCCCCAAAAGTACTTCTTCCCACACTTCTTCTTCAAGTGAAAGGATTAAACCCCTTGAAGGTGGATTGTTAATGATAAGGCACCAACTAAGACAAGTTTCGAAGGAACTTGACCCTTCTCAAAGACAAAACCTTTTTCATTCAAGGTGTCATATCAAAGATAAACTATGTCCCCTCCTCATAGATAATGGAAGTTGTGTAAATGTGGCTAGCACAAGGGTTGTGGACAAGCTTGGCTTGAAAACTATCCCTCATGCCAAGCCCTACAAGCTATCATGGCTTAAGAACGAAGACATTAAAGTAACTCAACAAGTCCTCATTAACTTTTCAATTGGAAATTTTAAAGATGAGGTGTTATGTGATGTTGTGCCTATGGAAGAAACTCATATTTTGTTAGGTAGGCCATGGCAATTTGATAGAAAAGTCTTTTATGATGGCCATGCTAACACCTATGCTTTCTCCTTCCAAGGCAAGAAGTTCACACTCCTACCTCTCTCACCCAATCAAGCAAATGAGGACCAAAATAAAGTGAAAGATAAGAGAAAAGATGAAAAAGAAAAAGAGCAAGTTACCTCCAAAGTGTTACTTGCCTCTAAAAAAATATTTCCAAAGCAAGATGAACATCACCATTCTTCCTTCTCTTGCAAGGCTCAAAAGGAAGACCCAATGCACAAGCATGAGAAGAAGAGTGGTCTAGAAAAGAGGGATGGCCTAACCAAAGCTAGGGGTAGTACCCTTAGAAAAGATGGAACAAGAGCTCATAAAAGGGAGGCGCAAAACCTCCCCCAAATCAAGTCAAGCTCCATCTACAAAGGCTTAAAGAATTTGTGGTCAAATTCTCTCCAAGGAGGGGAGGATGATGAAGGATTGACCACAACCAAGGATGGAGGCACATGCTTAAGAAGACTAAACATGTTTAGAAAGGAAGTTCACTAATCCTTCATCCCTTTCATTTGTGTTTGTTATTTTTGATTCCCTAAGTTGACTTAGTTGAATCAACTTTAGTTGACTTGTTGACCTTTGACTAGGTTTGACTTGTTGACTATAGTTGACTTGACTTAAGCCAACATGCTAATCTATGTTTATTTGCTTTGTAGGTTAATTAGGAGTAAGAAAAGCAATGCTAGGTGGCGCATGGTGATTGGGGAGTATAAATGATGTGGATGAGAGAGTAAAGCAAAGGCATAATGCATAAAGCATAAAGTAAAAGGCATAAAACAAGTGTACCTATGTACCTTTGGTCTCCTTTGGTTTTAGCACACTTTGGCCACTTTTTGGAGACATATGAGACACATTCTTTATCTCCTTTTGTGCTAGAACGAAATTAGCATTGCACACACCATAGTTGGCTCTTTTGTCTCTCATTTTTGTAACCTTATTTGACCTAGTTTCTAGAAGCTAGGGTTAGGTTTTTATAGACACATCCTTAGGTATCTTTTATTTGCTTAGAGGCCCCTACACTCTTCTATATAAGGGGTGCTCCTAGACATGTAAAAGGGTTGAAGATTTTGAAGTAAAAACTCTCAACCATTTGTGAGAGTTTCCTCCCTTGGGAGTGAAACTTTTAAGCCTTATCTTGCATAGCAAGTGGCGGCACACATCCACTCATCTTCAAGGTTGCCATGGCTTCTAGCCTAGCCTTGTAGTGGCGTGCTTCTCACATTTTTACCATTTCTTTCCTTTCCATTTTATGTTTTGTTCTTCCTTTAATTGTTCTTGGTTTTCTATGGTTTATGTGCTTTCCATTTCCTTTTTCTTTTGAATCAATCCATCATCTTCTTCTCTTGAGCTTTGTGAAAGGAACCTTCACATCTAGATAGCTTGCTATCTTAATGTCCAGTGCGGATTTCACTTAGCTTTCTTAATCAACTCACACCATATTCAGTAATCTTAAAAAGGAACAAGATAATCCTTCATCAAGTTCAAATGCCCAAGAAGAAGACAAAATGAAAAAACAACGGTTCTGCCCCCTAAAACCCTAAACCCAACATGGTCACATCACCATACATCTTCAAAATCACAACATTGGCATTTTGCGTTGTAGAATTAGAAAATTGCCACTCTAGGCCCATGAGTGGCGCATGTGTGGCACTTGTCTCTTTAGCCCCAAAAATGTTTCATTAACCTGAAAATAATTAACAAAAAAAAAATACGCCCACTAAATTTAAATTAACTAAAATAATATTTATCTTTATTTTAAAATATATTTGAGAGGTTTTAGCAACTGAAAAGCCCAGTGCAAGTCCTATCTAAAGAGACCAAGGCAGAAGCAGGAAAGAAAAAGGTCGGCACATCGGAATTGAGGAACCCTTGGGGGGGCTAATTTCTTTCTCTCTCTTTTCTTCTCTCTATTCTTCTTTTATTTTGATTTTGTATTCCATGGATTGCTAAACTTCTTGGGTTAATTCCATTGTAATTTCATTATGGATTCTGAGGTTAGAATGAAATAATTTCTTTGTTCTTTTTATTATTGTTGAGGTTTTTTATTTATCTATGTCTTTTATCTTTGAATCACGTAACAAGTAATGATTTTAAATCTATATGCATGTTGATCATATGAATCCAAGGGTTTTTAAATTGAATTGAGACTTTACTTTGATTTTATTTAGAAACTTTCATGTGATTAAATGAGTTTTTACCAATACTTGAGACTTTACTTTGGTTAAAGATATTTACTCTAACTAAAATTAATTGAGACTTTACTTTGATTAATTAAGCTTTTTATTTGGTGAGGAGATAAAAGAATAGACATGATTAGGCATAGTAAAATTTGATTGAGACTGTACTTTGGTTGAATTTATCGTGGATAATCTAAAAGTTCTCAATTTTAATTGAGACTATACTTTGGTTAAAAGTGAGAACGCCAACAAATTAATTGAGACTTTACATTGATTAATTTGTAAATCTACAACAATAATTAATTGAGCAATAATCTTTAGATAACCAAAGATGAATTTATTTTGAAAAAGCAATGGAATCAATCTATTTTATTTACTAATGTTTTTATCTCTTTTTATCTTTCTTATTTCTTTCTTGTTTATCATAATCCTCCCATATTTTTATTATTTTATTTGACTAACTCTTTTGTATATATTTTGTACCACACCTAACCAAACTCGACCAAATGAGTAAACGATACATATATGTCAAGGCGGTAAAGTAGTCAGCCTAGGCCGAGTTGGTCTAAGCCTTACCAGATTAAACCGATAGCATAAATCGTCGAGGAAAGTAGTCGGCCTAGGCCGACTACTCCAATATACTTAGTAAAATTGAAGCCACCCCGTGTTCAATAGGTCCTAAGGGTCTGGGCTAGGGCCCAGGACAACTTACAGCCTAAACTAAAGCCCAAGCCAGGGCCCGACCCATGGCATAACCAGACATAATTAATGCTCTATAAATACATGTGGACCCCAGTAATTAAAGGTACGCATTCATTAATCACTTATTTGACCTTTTGAGAGTTTTGACTCACTTGAGCTTCAGAGTCCCTTCTGCAGGTAACCCCTCCTGGGTCCAAACCGACATGTACCAACCGGAAAGAGGCCAACTGAGGAGATAGCGGACTACATGGGTAAGGTGACGCTTGTGCCTAACATATCTTGTTTGTTTTCTGCAGGAACAATTGGCGCCCACCGTGGGGCACGAGACGAACACCTTTTGTACCCGTTTTTCTCCGAAGATGGTTTCCACCCGTAGCAGAGCTAGAGTCAATAAGCAGGCAGATGCTGGTCCCTTAGGACCTGCTGGCATCACCCCTGACTTAGCCGCCATCCTGGACAGCCAAGCGAAGATGCAACAAGAGTTGGCAGATCTGAAGAAACGCAGCGCTGATGAGATGGAGGCACTGCGGCAAGAGAACTCTCGGCTTAAGCGAAAGATTGAGGTTGATCCTACCCTGAAGGGAAAGGCCAAGGAAGCCTCTAAGGCTGCAAGGTCCCCAGCCTTCCAGCCCACAGAGGAGGAAAGTGAATACAACCCCACCCCTCACACCTTCACCACCACCCAACAAACACCTATTTCGTCCACCCACCCCACTCACTTTCCATCCACTCAACCAGGGCATACCGCAGCCCCAACCCCTGTCGCTACCCTCCCTACCACCCAGATCCCCTACAACATACCCACCACCCTACACACAACGCATGTTCCACAATACAACCCACAATACCTCCCAACAACACACATCCCCCCTCACAATCTTACCTCTACCTTCCCCGCTATGATCAACCATTCCATCCCACCTCATCTGCTCCCTCCCCACCAGTCCAGACGTCATCACTCTTTCACCGACTTTATCGCCAACACCCCTCTACCTGCCCAATGGGAACCCTTCACTTTGGACCGCTATACTGGTGAGATCGACCCTAACGAGCACCTCAAAGTCTATATCACCCATGTCGCCCTGTACACGTCCCAAGACGTAGTCTTCTACAAAGCCTTCCCCACCACCCTCAAGGGCCCTGCACTGGAATGGTTCACAACCCTTCCGCCTTACTCCATCGATAGCTTCGACGTCCTTTCACACATGTTCTCCACCCATTTTGCTGGCAGCCGTCCACACCAAACTACCACAATCTCCCTCCTGGGCATTAGACAAGAACTAGGCGAACCACTCAGAGCGTTCATAGATCGCTTCAGTAAGGCAGCTCTTCGCATCCCACACCTCAACCAAGAGATGATCTTCTAGTGCATGACACTTACCCTACAACCCAGCCCCTTCGCCAACAACGTCTACCTCCACCCACCTGCCTCTATGCACGAACTTAAATTGCGCGCGACCAACTATGTCCGCATTGAGGAGATGCAAACCCTCCATACCAAATTTTATAATGACTATGCAGCCACTACCGCCAACCCTACCTCGCAACCTTCCCGCTTTGATACCGGCCCACGCGAGCCCCGCCAACCTCGCTTCACTAGATATGCCCCTCTCACCGTAGCCCGCTTTCGCATCCTCGACGACGCCCTACAAGCTGACCTCATCCCTCCACCACGCAAGACAACCACACCTCCTAACGCTGATATGACCAAATATTGCCACTACCACCGCAACCATGGCCACACTACAGAAGACTGCAAAGCACTCCAAGATAAGATAGAAGAACTGGTCTGTGCTGGTCATTTTTGCCGCTTCATCCGTAGAGATGATCACCCCTCTCGATCCCGCCATCCCCCTCGATCCGACCACAGACGCCCTCCACGTGACTCCCGTCACGACAGACGCCCCGCCCAACCCGCTAACCAGGAACCCGAACCGGCCCGCACCAACATCACCCCTGCCGACGCTCCCCTACGTGGCACCATTAACACCATCTCTTGTGGCTTTGCTAGTGGAGGATCCACCTCTTCTACCAGAAAGAAACACCTCTGCCATATCCAATCCATCAACCATATCACCCATTCCCACCACAAACGTCGCATGCCTCCCATCATCTTCACAGATGATGACTTTCATGGCCTCGACCATCAACAAGATGACCCCATGGTCATCACTGTTGAAATCGAAAACTACGCCGTTAAGAAAGTCCTTATCGACCAAGGCAGCTCCGTTGACATCCTTTACTGGGCCACCTACCAAAAACTCCAACTTCCGAACACCGCTATGGTCCCGTATGACGAACCAATCTATGGCTACATCGACCTCCACACCATTTTTCGTGAGGGAACCCAAACCAAAACCATTCTAATCCGCTTACTTATCGTCGACGCGCCAACATCCTACAATGTCCTCCTGGGTCGTCCTTCCCTTAACACCCTTGGCGCTGTCGTCTCCACCCCCCACTTGGCCATGAAGTTCCCTTCTCCTTCCGGTGACATCCTTACCATCCACTGCGACCAGCGCTTGGCACGCGAATGCTATATGGCCAGCCTGTGCCCACAGCTCCCAATTCAACAAACCAACCACATTGAGCGACCACTTGGATCTGGTATCGCCCTGTCAGGCCAAGACCTAGACCCTAGAGTAGGCCGGGATGTTCGTCTCGAACCAGTTGAGGAGACCTCCCCTCTAGAGCTCCCCAATGGCCACTCTATCAACCTAGGCACCGGTTTGAACTCTGACGAGCGTGCCATCATCACACCCATCCTCACCAACAACATAGACCTTTTCGCTTGTGAGCCGCTGACCTACCTGGGGTGGACCCTCAAGTGGCACCCCACAAACTATCCATCTACAAAGAAGCCCGATACGTATCCCAAAAGAAATGCAAACTTGGCGAGGAACGCTGACTAGCGGCTAAGGTTGAGGCCAACAAGTTACTAAATGCAGAATTCATAGAAGAAGCTCAGTACACCACTTGGCTTTCTAACGTAGTCTTGGTGAAGAAAGTCATTGGCAAATGGCGGATGTGTGTAGACTACACGGATCTGAACAAGGCCTGCCCTCGCGATGCCTACCCCTTACCCAATATCGACCGACTTGTTGACGGCGCGGCAGGGAATAAGGTGCTTAGCTTTTTTGACGCCTATTCTGGGTACAACCAAATCCCCATGGCCATATCTGACATGCACAAGACCGCCTTCATCACGGACGATGCCAACTACTTCTATAGAGTCATGCCTTTTGGTCTGAAGAACGCTGGAGCAACCTACCAACGGCTAATGGACAAGGTCTTCAGTCATCTAATGGGACAATGTGTCGAAGTATATGTTGACGACATGGTTGTCAAGTCTCCAAGCCACCACCAACATGTCGAGGACCTCTCGGCTGTCTTCTCCGCGCTACGCCAATACAACCTCCGCCTCAACCCTGACAAATGTGTATTCGGCATCGACCGCGGTAAATTTCTTGGGTTTATGTTGACCCAACGCGGCATAGAAGCCAATCCTGAAAAATGCAAGGCCATTATTGAGATACGCAATCCCACTACCATCAAAGAGGTCCAACACCTCATTGGCCGCCTCATAGCCATTTCCCGCTTCCTACCCAAACTGGCCGAACAAACCCAACTCATCATCCAACTCCTAAAGAAATCCACTCGGTTCAAGTGGACTGACGATTGTGAACAAATCTTCCAAAAGCTGAAAACAACCCTAACCTCACCACCTATCCTCCACAAGTCGGACACTTGCCAACCCCTCCTTGTATACATCACGGCCACCGACCACACCGTTAGCGCCGCGCTCGTCCAAGAAATAGAAGGCATGCAACATCCTGTCTACTTCGTTAGTAGAATGCTGCAAGATCTTGAAACCAGATATCAAATGGTGGAGAAGCTGGCCCTATCCTTAGTCCACGCAACCCGCCGCCTATGGCCATACTTCCAAAACCACAGCATCACCGTCAAAATCGACTACCCAATCCAAAAAATATTGCAAAAACCAGATCTAGCCGTCGAGCTGTCGAAATTCAACATTCGCTACGAACCCCATGGTCCCATTAAAGCCCAATGTCTTCTAGATTTTATCAATGACCTCCAGCACACACCCACAGAGGACCAGTGGACGCTTCATGTAGATGGTTCCTCAAATCCAAAACGTGCCGGTGCTGGCATCGTGTTAGAAGGACCCAACGACATCCTCATCGAAAAATTCCTCCACTTTGCCTTCAAAACATCAAACAACCAGGCCGACTACGAACCTATCCTCGCCGGCCTCTCTCTTGCCCGCGAAGTTGGTGTCAAGATGTTAACATGTAAGACCTTAACGATGAATTCCAAATTAAAGACCCCATCCTTCTACAGTATTACCACCTAGTCCGTGTAGTCATACAATCCGCCTTCGAACGAGTCTGTGTCGAACATATCCCAAAAACCGACAACATCAGAGCTGACATCCTCTCAAAATTAGCCAGCATCAAATTGAAAAGCTGCCACCGATCTCTACTACAGCAAACATTATCCACACCCTCCATCACAAATACCTGCCAAAACCTAACCTACACCCCAACTGACAGCACCACCCCTCCCCAAAACCATAACTGGACCACCCCCTATATCCAATACCTAAGAACCGGCAACCCCCAACAAGATGCAGACAAAACTTGGCTGGCTAAGGCCGCCAGGTATACTATGATAGGCGACGACCTTTACAAGCGCGAATACGGCCAACCTTTCCTCAAATGTGTCACAGTAGAGCAAGCGCAATATATCATTAAAGAGCTACATGAAGGCATTTGCGGCTACCATTCCGACGCACGTACCATGGCTACAAGAGTCCTCAGAGTCGGGTACTTCTGGCCGACTATAGAAGCAGATTACCAAGATTATGTCTGAAAGTGCAAACCATGCTAGAAACATGGAAACCTCATCCACCAGAAACAAGAACAACTACACCACATACTATCCCCATGGCCATTCGCTAAGTGGGGAATGGATATCCTTGGCCCCTTCTCACCCGACAAAGGACAGGTGAAATTCCTAATTGTAACCGTCGACTACTTCACCAATTGGATAGAAGCCAAGCCGCTAACCACCATCACGGCCCAACAAGTTCAGCAATTTGTTTGGAAAGATATTATATGCAGATATGGTGTTCCACATACCATCATCACAAACAATGGCCAACAATTTATAGATAAGGAGCTAGCCAAGTTCTACACTAGCCTAGGCATTAAACACATCACAAGTTCTGTAGAACATCCACAAACCAATGGACAAGCAGAGGCGGCCAATAAAGTTATCCTAGTAGAGCTACGTAAGAGATTAGATAGCGCCAAAAGTCGATGGCCCGAAGAGTTAGTAGAAGTGCTATGGGCTTACAGGTGCACCCCTCAATCATCAACAAAGGAATCCCCATTCAGCCTAGTTTACGGTGCAGATGCCATGATACCGGTTGAGATTGGCGAACCATCCCTGCGCCGAGAACTATACGACCCAACCCACAACCACCAAAACATGGCTACGCATCTCGACCTCCTACCCGAACTTAGAGAAAAAGCCCAGATACGCAATTTTGCTGCCAAACGATGAGCTGCCAGAAAGTATAACACAAACCTATGTCCACGATCATTCGCAATCGGGGACTTAGTATGGAGAATGGCCAGCAGTGCAAGAAAGAAGGATGGCAAGTTCTCCGCCAACTGGGACGGCCCATACCGCATACGTGAAGACACAAGAGGTGGAGCTTATCGCCTCGAACATCTATCTGGGGAAGAGATACCCAACACTTGGAACGTGTCCCACCTCAAGTTCTATTTCAGTTAAATGTATGCTGCATTAAACCGAATACTTGTAACCATGGGTGTACTCTTTTTCCTCACCTGGTCTTTTTTCCCTAAGGAGGGATTTGGCCAGGGAGGTTTTAACGAGGCACCCTATATTCAATAAATAAAACAAAGGGTTCTCAACTATACAACTCTCCTATGTTTTTACTCTCATATTCCCTTAAAGTTCCCTACCCTTACCAAAAGTAAGCGACTTGGGTCGAACACCCTTAACTTGTGTTTAATTCGCTCAAGTTCCCCACCCTTACCACAAGTAAGCGGCCTAGGTCGAACACCCTTAACTTGTGTTTAATTCGCTCAAGTTCCCCACCCTTACCACAAGTAAGCGGCCTGGGTCGAACACCCTTAACTTGTGTTTAATTCGCTCAAGTTCCCCACCCTTACCACAAGTAAGCGGCCTGGGTCGAACACCCTTAACTTGTGTTTAATTCGCTCAAGTTCCCCACCCTTACCACAAGTAAGCGGCCTGGGTCGAACACCCATAACGTACAATCGAACACGCCATACATACACCACAAATCATCAAAATCCATCATACACAATAACATACAGAACCTTAATCGCATTCAACATAAGTGCGAGAATGTACCAATGTAACGTAATGTACCAACTATTAAAGACATAGGCTCAAATAATATTTTCAAATCAATAAAAACCGAGATCCTATTCTGCTGCATCAGGGGCCACCTCCTCGGCATCGCTCGCTCCTTTCTCCTCTTCAACCGCCTTCTCCTCTGCCTCCTCATCCGCACTGCTTTCGTCTTCCTTGACAAGCTTTCCGTCAATAACGTCCTTGTTCACATCAAAATTTGAGTCTGTGATGTCAACTTCGTGATGGAAAAAGGCCGCTTGACGTAGTCCCTTCTCAAAGCCGTTGATGTGCTTTTGTATAATACAATTCTTCAGGTCGTCAAGCTCAACCACAGCACTATCATACTTGTCTTTCAATTCATCATAGTCTTCCTCCAACTCCCCTATTCTCTTGTTCAATTTTTCCTCTGAATCCAAACAACGAACCTTCCACGTTGTCAACCTCTTTCTCTCTTCTTCCCAACCCTCCTTCTCCTTCTTCCACATAGCCTTCTCTTCCTCAAGCTTGTCGACTTTTCCCTGCAGCTCTTCTACCTTCTCCTAACCTCCCTCCTTCACCTCCCGTCGATATAAAGACCCTACACGGTGACTTAATATCAAGGCTTTGCTCCCAAATTCCACCATTTTCCTTACGATATGATCCGCCTCCATACCATCAATAGAGTTTATAATGGTCTCTAGGAGGTTGATCGCGATATCCTTCCTCACAGATATTTTTGGCAACTCAATTAAGCCAGACTCTGGTCCCTTATCCCCACTAGCCGACCCTGCCCCACTGGCCGACCCCGCCCCGAGCAAGACCGCCCTCACTTTCTTCACATCATTCCCCTTGCCGGTGTGAGGCGGCAACTCAGCTTTTCTCTTTGTTCCACCATGTACATGTACTTCCACCACTAACTCTTGCAAGTTGGGAATGACAGTCTTCCCAGCTGCCTTAGCCTTAGCGGCCATCTCTTTCCTCAACGATTGGAAGAGCGCCAAATTCTTCTTTCCTGATTGCGCCATGTGCCCTACAATAACATATTAAACCTCGGTTAAAACAACTTAGAATCATTAACATAGTTTAAGTAACAAACAGATACCTTCAATATCTATAATCGGATGCACCGAATTATAAACTCTAACTAAGCCCTTAGTGGGCAACTTATCAACAAACTTCATTAAGATCTCCACTACCTCCTTATCCCCCGCCGACAACTCGTCGGTCCCCATATCCTTGTACCGAGAAGGGGTACCCGTCCAACTAAATGGGAATTTTGTACTCCCATCTGCGTTCAAGAAATAGGGCTTGCCTTCTTCCTTCACCACAACTTTGAAGTACCCGTCCTTAAAGTGCTTGAAAGATTGGGAAAATGCATCCAGTCTGCTGATACTAGGACGACTTATCAAAGAAAACCAAGTAGTCGGCTGGCGGGGTCTAGTGTCATAGAAGTACAAGAAAGCGTAAGGTGAAGGCTCCAAGTATAGAGATTGGCACAAGATGTGAAAGGCTTGCAAGTAAGCCCAACTGTTCGGGTGCAACTGTGTATGTGCCACGTTCAGCGCGCTCAACACACCCATAGTGAAATCATCTAACGGTAGTCGCACATGTACCTGAGAAAAGTGACACATGTACATGTAGAAGAACTTCTCCGTGGCCCCCTCCTGCCCGTGACACACACGGTCAATAGCGCTAACCCTCTTCAGGGAAACCATATCACCGCTTACACCCTTTGTGATGACAGGCGTACAGTTCAGCTAAGAGTTCAATAAGCGAGACCACCGAAATAAAGATGATTGATTGCGGACATCGGCAACCACCCACCCATAACCGCCTTTGGCCGGCCAGTCACTCTCGACCAACTCCTCTAGGGATCTTTTCGGACCTCCCTCACCGTTTCCATGGGGATCCCGCTTACCATACCTCCAGAACTGGTACCCTCTTCATCAACTTGCCTACTTCTACTCCTCTCCGACCCCATACTCTCACTACTAGATGTGGACAACGACACGCTATTGCTACTGGACATACCTTTTCTCGTGTTTTCGAAAAGATGCCGGCTGAAATTGGGAACTAGTCGGACATGAAAACGCACACAAGACCTTTGAATACGAAATTCTCGCAAATGAACCAAGTAAACCCTTGCTTGTTTTAAAATCCATATTTATAGGGTAGAATCCCAAACAACGAAAACCCCTTCCCGCCAAAACAACAACTCATACCAATCGACACCATCATTACAAGAGACGTGACTCTTAAAAACGACGACGACAAAACTTATTGATTTGACCCTTGACACCCCTTCACCTACCATCAAACTGTTACCACTTTTTAGCCTTAACATTGTTCATCACACTTAAAGGCTGGGAGACTGGTGTACCACACCTAGCCAATCCCGTGAGCACACCAACACATAATCACCCTTGACCGACAACTCATATCGGCCAAGGCTGGGAGACTGGTGTACCACACCCAACCAAACTCGACCAAATGAGTAAACGATACATATATGCCAAGGCGGTCAAGTAGTCAGCCTAGGCCGAGTTGGTCTAAGCCTTACCAGATTAAACCGATAGCATAAACCGTCGAGGAAAGTAGTCAGCCTAGGCCAACTACTCCAATATACTTAGTAAAATTGAAGCCCCCCCGTGTTCAATAGGTCCTAAGGGCCTGGGCCACTTACAGCCCAAACTAAAGCTCAAGCCAGGGCCCGGCCCATGGTATAACCAGACATAATTAATGCTCTATAAATACACGTGGACCCCAGTAATTAAAGGTACGCATTCATTAATCACTGATTTGACCTTTTGAGAGTTTTGACTCACTTGAGCTTCGGAGTCCCTTCTGCAGGTAACCCCTCCTGGGTCCAAACCGACATTTTCCAACCGGGAATAGGCCAACTGAGGAGATAGCGGACTACATGGGTAAGGTGACGCTTGTGCCTAACTTATCTTGTTTGTTCTCTACAGGAACATATTTTATAAGAACTAATTTGTTAAAAATCAATTTCGTGTTCGTTGGGAGACGACTTAGGGTTACTTTACCCTTTCTATTTTGTTGACTACTTTCTTAACAATACTGAAGTTGTTATAGCTTAGTAGTATTAATTTGATCGCATCAACGACAACGTTATCACCATGGAATTTGAGTTACCATTTAAAGGAAAATGAAGATGCATCATTCAATTAAAGAGAAAAGGAAAGAAAAGGTGAACTAGAGGAGGCTATGTATAAATCGTGAAAAACCCTATGTCAAAGATGAAGAGAAACGTCTAAAATAGTGGTGGCTCCTTAAATGGATCTCCAAGTGAAGTTCAAATGCCTAAGAAGAAGACAAAACGAAAAGGCAGGGGTTTTGCCCCTCAAAACCCTAAACCCAACATGGTCACATCACCATACATCTTCAAAATCACAACATTGGCATTTTGCATTGTAGAATTAGAAAATTGCCACTCTAGGCCCATGAGTGGCGCATGTGTGGCACTCGTCTCTTTAGCGCAAAAATGCTTCATTAACCTTAAAATAATTAATAAACAAAAATTAGGCCCAATAAATTTAAATTAATTAAAATTAAAATTATTGGCCCAATGAAGCTACATTGTTTCAATTCCATTTCCCTAGTCAATATACAACTTGAAAAGGGAGAATTTTACAAAAATTCATGAAAAGTTAAGGTTGAGACCTTTTGTTGATAACTTATGCAAGAAACTAACAACAAACTTGGATAAGTTAAGATGTTGAGCTACTAAATTCATGTAGTAAGGAAAGCTGAGAGACTTCCATAACCATATCTAAGTCAACATAGGTTAAGACATGAAAAGGTAAAAATCAACATCCTTTCTGGATGTTGTGAAGAAAATTTTGAAATAGGACAAGTGTTTGAAGGAGTTGTACAAACACAAGAGGTTTGTCAATGATAACGAGGTAGTGAATTTTCATTTCATTGCTCTTGGACCTCTCAAAGCTACAGGCGTGGTCATTCAATTTTCCAATTGAAGCATAATTTACCTTGCAAATTTGTTAGGATATGTGTGCTTGTTTTTGTGGGCAAGTTTATTTTCTTTGCAGACTTTTATATTTTTGACATGATGGATGAAGAGAGCTCAAACTCTATCACTATTATCTTGGGCAGGTTATTCCTTATGACAACTTGTGCCAATATAGATGTATATACAGGATCATTGGCCATCGAGATTAAAGATAGTTGAGTGTAGTTCAACATATTGGATGCCATGAAAAAAATGAACAAGTGAAAAAGAAGGTGCAACAGAAGTATCAAATGATGCATATGTATCATTTATTAAGCCTAAAAATTAAAAATTCGAGGTGGTTGAACTATTTTTTAGTAGCAAATTGTTGCCATCGATTATATAGACATCGATAATGGAGCAAGACAAGCTAATTCGTACTTGTATTCAGAACACCTAGAGGCTTTCCATAGACTATAGAAAATTGAACCAGGCCACTATAAAGTATCACTTTCCATTACCATTCATGTACTAGATGTTAAATCAAATAGTAGATAAGTCTCAGTATTGTTCCATCTAACCAAGAACTGCTTTAGAAAATTACAGCAAAATCATCCTAGAGGCTTAGCACTCCATGAGAAGCAAAAATAACATAAGAATGAAAGAAAAAAGAGGGAAAATGTTGAAACAATAGGGAGAGGCATGAAAAACGAGGTTTGGCAAAAATTAACCCTCTAGAGGGTTCCTAAGAGGTCTCATGATGAATTTCCCTAAGTCACTTTATTTAAAAATTGGGTCGAGCCTCTTTTTTTTTTCCTTTTTTGTTGCTGTAATATTCTGACTTGTACTTTTTCAAAAGTTTTACATAATCCACAAGATTACACTTTTAAAATATGCAAAAACACAAACCAAGACTCTTGAATCTCATAAGAGTTTCAACACACACAAGAAGATCCCACTTGCAGACTTGGAAACCACCAGCCAACACCCAGAAACCTAAGAAAGATCAAACCTAAATGAAGGCTTTCCCTAGCCAACCAAACCTCTTTTTCCAAGTTTTTAAACCAAGCAAAAATGTTCTAAGAAGATCAAAGATCCTTCACGAACAACTGCATTTTTGTATGATTCAGATAAACAATTCTCATAGAGTTTAGAATAATTTCGTGCTCAAAATAGCAAGTGTTACAACTCTTTATGAAAAACCACAACTTATAGTCTATCTGTTAGCATATTCAACAGGGTGATTTTTCCATTCGATCTATTAATTTCACTTAACTTAAGTGAATTCAACTGATTGAATGTGTAACTTATAGAATTATAGTAGCAAGCCATTTAATTTGATAAAAAACTTTTTAACTAGTTAAAAGTCACTAACCAGACCCTAGACATCTATACAGTGCCAAATTGTCAACACTAAGAGCACCAATCTTCGAGCTTTGTTATCTTCATGTGAAACCCAGATTCAACAAACACTTCAAGCTTGATGAACATGTATATCTTCAAGTGAACACATTTTCATCAATTTATCATAGCTTCATCACATCTCGATGCAATGTCTTTTTATATCTTCATCAAATCTTCAAGCATCAAATCCTTTGTGCTAACAACTTCAAGTCGCCCAACAACCACTTTGGTTCGCAAAAACACTTTTAGAACACGAAAAACAACATCAAATACATATTATGGTCTCTTCAAAAGCACTCAAACATAAAAGTAATACCAAGTGACCATTCTCCATGCATAAACCTTGATAATACTCTATTCATTACCTTTCAACCTTCCATTTCATGCACATCATTCATCACTACAACACAACCAATTCAACCAAGACTACATTCAACCCATTTAGAACAAAACTACACCTAATATATTCATGACACTTAGTAAAACCTACCATAATCTTTTACGGCCTACACTCATGCTACATCATAATATTCTGTACTTACCATTGCACGATACACAATAAAACTTCCTCAATTTTCCACTAATTATACTCATAATGAACCATACAAAATCCGCACTTATAAATTGGGCTCATAATATTACAACCAAACAACTCTAACATCACACTCCCAACATCAAATTCAATCTTAAAACACCAAACTATATTATACCCATCACATCCCAATAATCCATACCACAACCATCAGTGCACATGAACATGAACCATAATCAATCAACTTACCTCTCATAAGCAATCTTCGCCACCACCAATTTCTCAATATAAACTTTTTGTTGTCCACACAACAACATTTTTCAATGCCATCAAAAATTCATATTAACAATTAAAATTTCCATGTATCCCAACAACCATAACACCTCATCATATAAACTTAGGATTAAAAAAAATCTTTCCAACCATGAAAATAAAATCCCACCATACCAAAACAAGTTCTTAGACCACCCGTTCTACCACCAAAAGAATACATGTAAGACTCAGGAAATAAATAATTATTTAAAGTGGAATACAAGTATTAAGTTATGTATGTCAAGTTTTGACAAGGAGCAAAGGTACCTTGAGTGGTTAGGAACACTTATTGCGTTTGAGAGGTTTTGTTTTCAAATCCTGTGTGTGTCATTAGTATTGTTTTATTTAGTGAATCTTAATTAAATACTATAATTACGTGTGATGTGTGTTACTATGTATAAAAATGTGAATACTTGTCATGAATCATGTGATATCTTGTTGGTTTGGTGAGTGCTTGGTAATGGAAGATTGTGAGATCAAACCTTGGCTAGAGCTAAAAATCTACTAGGTTTCCTTTTGGTTAATTTTGTGGTCCACATAGGAAAGTGAAAAGTGGAAGGCAGATAAGAAATTATGAGGTTGCTTGGTTTTGTTTCTGATGGAGTTTCGGGAACCAAATTGTGTGAATGGTGCAGCTATAGCTTGGAACGAATTTCATTGGTTTTTAGAGAAGCCAAACATTCATTTTTTTAAGGAAATAAAGTGAATGAAGTATTATTACTATAATGTTATATATGTGGTGGAAGTGTGTATATGCGTGGGGAGATGAATCTAAATTGTTGGAAAGATGATATTCTTTTTATGTGCATGTTCAAGCGGGACAAAGCTAGAAAAATATAACTTTACCAAATGTGGGTTGATGTTTCTTTTATTTACATGTCGATTTTTTTATTACTGATATATATTCTGAGTGGTAGTTTTGATTGTTAAGTTTAAATAGGAATAAAGAATATATATTAAGTTTGAAGTTATTGAACTATTTGGCCGTAGCATATTAAAAGATAAAAAAAAGGTTTACGTAAAGGTAGAGAATAAAATTATAGTATTTTTGGTAGCTAAGCTGCAATATGGTTCTATAGTATGGTTCTATAGTATTTAGTTTGTTTTTGTTATATGAGATTTTAAGCATGAGTGTGTTGTATTTTGGTAGTGCAGACGTTGGTTTTAAGAATGGTTGCTTGCTTGGTATTTTTCTTTACAACAAAGGATATTATTGAGGTTGGGGTTTCATTAAGTGTTTTTATAAAAGGAAATGGTTTGGTTTATGTGTTGTCAGTGTCAAAATTAGATTGGAGTGGCACATTTTTGTTTATTGGTGTTACACAATGTTATATAAAAATAAAAATGACATTTTGGTGAAATATTGTTGTTGTTTTAAAAGATAAAAGTTGTTATTATTAAAAGATAAAATGATGTTGTTTGTGAATTAAAATGTCGTTGTTGCTATTTTTTTTTCTATTTGAAATGTTGGTGCTGTTGTTTGGTTATTTGCAATGCTGCTACTATTTTTGCATAAATGTTGTTGTTGTTGTTGTTGTTTTAATTGCAATGTTGTTGTTGTTTTCTATTCAAATTTGTTGTTGTTTCACATTCAGATTGTTATTGCTGTTACACTTAGTTTTGTTGTCACTGTTTCAAAACTAGAATGTTATTGTTGTTTTACACTAAATTATTGTCGTTCTTTTAAAAATTGGGTATTGTTGCTCTTTTTTTCATATATGGTATTGTGGCCAATTTATAAATGTTGCAGTATCCGTATTAACTGGTGTAGAATTTTGATGTTTATGAGTGGGGATGTTCCTAAATGGATGTTCATACGCGTGACAATTACGAACTGGGAGGTTTGTAATGGTTGTGATTCCGTGTGAGAATTACGAGCGAGGAGGTTCAAAATGGTTGTAGTTCACGCATGAGGACTACGAGCCACTTTTTTTCCTCTAATTTTCCTCTTATTTTCCTTAATATCCACATTAATTCATGATACCTTAACCCCTCACTTAATTTTGCCACTTAATTTCACTTAATTATCTTTTATTCCTGTGTTGTGACCAGATTCAACGAATATGCCTTCAACTCTTCACCTTCCTAAGAGGACCAAAAAAAAAAGAAAAAGAAAACTAACATGTATGCATTTTGCTCTAGCCAAGGTTCAAACACACAACCACGAAGACTTAAGCAAACACTCCAAACTAAACAAACTTTCACATTTATCATGTCATACAATTGCATAATAAACATTAAAAATAATATTTTCATAGATGATGCATTCAAAATAAATTATAAAAATTTATAGAATATAAATCAATCCAATTCACACATAAACACTTCCAAAACAATTATAAAAATAATATTTAAAATATAAACACTCCAAACGTACACATCAAGAATTGAACCCATAACTAAAGTTATAACCATTTGTGCTACACTTCACTTTTGTAGAATTATTTCTATATTAATTTAATTATTATATCCCATGTCTAACCACCACCTTTGAAATAATAATTATTTTTCCTAGGTCTTAAACATAGGATTGTTGGTGTAATGTGGCTATAAATGGGGGACTGAATGAACATTTGAAAACAAATTCAAAAACTACGCAAACAAATATATTAAAACAGACAAATTAACTAATCGAATTAAAAGTGTAGGGATAGAGAAAATACGCACAACACATTTATACTGTCCACTTGCGCTTGAGGCTACATGAAGTCTCTTAAGCAACATGCTTAAGAAATTTCACTAATCACCTTTGACTACTATCTAGTATCACCCTCTCCAAGTTACACGAGTTTTAACATCTCCAAGGGTAAGACTTAAGAAAAATAACTAACATTTCAAGAAGGGTAGGTGGAACGTGGGAGATATTATTTAAATTTATTAGATAATAATTAACATTAAAGTAAAGTGTAGCACAATTGGTTAAAGCTCTTTGCTATGACTTAAGGTTGAGTGTCATGTGTTTCATTCCTACCATGTGCATTTAATGTGTTTTTTTCCTATAACTGTTTTGGATTAGGCATGTATGTGTAATAATTATTGTGATGTTGTTGTGTGTACGAGTATGATAAGATAAATGTGATATTTTTAATGGTTTGGAGTGTTGGGTTGGAACTTAATGAGGGTGAGTTCAATCTTTTAAGCACACAAATTCAATTAAATAATCAAAATTACACATTAAATAAGGGCAAAAATATGCACTCATCAATCATGTTTCTACATCTCGTTTAAAGGTTTTAGTGTCTATATGAGTCTTGGGTACTTTGAATAGTCATGATATTTCTGATTGTAGTGGTTGTAAACTGGAAAAATGTTCTTTTTACCTTTTAATGAAAGTTTTTCTTCTTCTTTTGCTCCTTTTGATCTTGTGCATTCTGATGTGTGGGGACCTTCTCATGTACCCACTAAAGGAGGTTCTAGATATTAGTCTCTTTCATTGATGATTTTACTCATTTCACTTGGATCTATCTTATGAAACGTTGGTCTGATTATCTCAAAATTTTTAAAAGTTTTGATGCTCTTGTAAAGACCTAACACTCTACTACCATAAAAACCTTTCGTTGTGACTTGGGGGTGAATACACTTCTAATGATTTTACCACTTTACTTGCCTCTAATGGAACTACACATTAGAGCTATTGCACTGACACTCCTCAACAAAATGGCATTGCTGAAAGAAAAAATCGTCATCTTGTTGAGACTAAAATATCATTCTTGTTATCTACTGGCGCTTCAAATGTCTTCTGTAACAGCCCTTTCGAGATGCCACGTGTAAATTGTTTTTATTTAAAACATGAAGCACAACCTCTGATACCTTCCAATTAAATAGGAATTTTTCACAATTATTTTACCTCAAATTAACACTTGATAAAAACTCATTCAAAACCTCTTTATTCATCAATATAAATATATAGTTCCTCCAAACAAATAACTTAAACTGTCAAAATGAGACTCAATCTCAAATCCTTCAAATGCAAACTCAACCACTACACTATTACATTTTTTTATTTCATAAAAAAAAACTTTCAAAGGTTAAATTAAAACTCCCCAAAACTGCCTCACAAGCTCCTTACAACTAAGTCTCTCCAACTGCATCTGCATCAACATTTACTCTTGTACAACCTAAGTCATATGATCATCATAGGTGGAAACCATATCCACAAATATGCAAAGGTGAGCTAAGCGTGTATCACATCACATAACAGGCATATTAACATATAAACCACATAGCATATTATAATGTAACATAACTCATTCATAAAAATATCCACCAATACATGTTCTTAACACCATAATTTGGACTCGTCAGAATATTACCACCAAGTAATATTAATGGTATGACATTCTTTCATAGACAACCATGATACCTTTCCTATGCACCAAGGCCTCTTGGAAAAGTCCTTTCCATTGCTTTCCACATAGACTTACTAGCAACAACTCCACCCGCTCAACAAAGCCTTGGGTGGAGCACTCTTACTAAGCTCGTGTTAAAGACTTACCAAGGAACGAAACCCCTTTGCCTTGACTCAACAAAGTCCTCTAGGTAAATAAATCATCCTAGCTTTACGGCTATCAAAAAATTCATATTGTCCCACCACATATGTATACTCATTCATGCAATTTTACCAAAACTGCGTAGACTAGAAAAATTAGTAGCACATAGCGCCAAAAGCCAGCGCTCAACGTCCAAAATTAGCATATAGCACTATACCTCTCGTCAATTTGCTCAAGGCCAATGCTTAGCGTCCGACGATGCGCAAATATACCTAGAAATACGAAAAACAACATCAAACACATGATTAAAGACACATAACACAAAGTAACATTAAAACTCAAACAATCATACACAAAACTCGATAGCATTCCATACCTTGCTTCTCACCCTCTAATTCATGCAAAAATATTCTACCATTACAACTTATTAATTCAACTCAAAATCCTAATCCAACCACTCAATGATACAACACCACGAATTCCCACTACACTTTTATTCTACACCAGAACATTATCGCGAAATTCATACCTTTGAATCCAATTTAGCCAAAAAACCAATTCTCCGCTCCAATTCAAATAAAAGGTAACAATACTCCAACCATATTTCTCATCTTATTTAACCACAAAGTTCAACACAACCAAGTAACCATGGAATTTGATCAACTTATCATCCAAAGGCTTCCTTCTCCACAAAAAAAAAAATCAATTCAGACAAGAAAAAAAATATAATCTTACATAATTATTTCCTTTATCACAAAATTGGCAAGACAGCAACAAACAACTCCATTGCACCATGAACGCACACACATAGAAGAGAAAAATTCCTCCTATTACAATTTTCACCCAATTCATCAAGATTAACCGTTCTCAAGGCCACGAGACATCACTTTATGTCATACTCCATTACAAAACAATGTAGAAAATTCAACTTGATCATTTCCCTTTTAACCCATGAAGAAAACAACACACCATGTATCAAACCAAAAAATACAAGAAGACAAGGCTTAACACCCTTTACTTGGAATTCTCAAGAAATGAGATCACCTTTGCTTGCTCTACCCTCATTTGCATCAATCCAACGTTACCAGATAACAATGTATGTGCCTCAACTTTTCTCCTCCATAGGTGTATTACGAATTTACTAAAAAAAATACACCATTTCATCCTTTTTGCTCTAGCCAAGATTCAAACTCATAACCCCCATAACTCAAGCAACACTTCAAACCATATCAACCATCATGGGTTTCTTGTTAATTCACATGCACAACAAGATTACAATGTACCCACACAACCAATGTACTCAATAGAAACTACCAAAAGTTTTCTAAACGTGACAAGTCCCTATAAGCAAACGTCACATTCAAGCACACACACAAGCTCTTCCTAAGAAATTACAAAGTAACCGAAAAAAATATAATTGTCCCAATGCACACACAAGAATTGAACCCATGACCACCAACAGTGATACTCTTCACCTTTGTTTATGAACTTACACATAAATTCAGTTAATATTCCTCATCTCCAATTATCCCTTAGAATTATAATCATTTTCCTAGGTCTTACATCTTCTAGGGGAAGCTATTATAACAATAACTCATGTTGTGAATCGAATCCCGACTTTACATAATTCTAGTTTGGCTCCTTTTGAAAAAATGTGTCGTCATGCATATGATTACTCTACGTTTTATGTTTTTGGATGTACTTGTTTTGTTCTCAAACCACATGTTGAGTGTATTAATTATCAACTAAGTCTATTTTTTGTGTCTTTTTAAGATATGATCTTGGTCAAAAAGGATATCGTTATTTTGATCAAGTTAGTCAAAAATTGTCTATCTCACGTTATGTTATGTTTTTAGAACATATTCCATTCTTTTATATTCAACTAGCTCACATTATTTGACCACATCTAATATCATTAAAATTGATCATTTTGATATTGATGACACTACACGTACTTCCATACCAACACCAGAACCTGTCTTAGAACTAGTTACAAACACCGCACCAGAGGTTATACTTGTTGATTCTCCTACTACATCTGCTCAATCATATCCTAAGGTTATGATTACTTTGCCACATGTTCGACCCAGTCGTAATCGTAAGTCTACTCAACAACTAGATTTTGTTTATTCCTCTTATTCTGGTTCATTTACTTCTTTTATTGCCTATAGAGAGGTTGTTTGTGATCCACTTTGAAAAATGTTATTGCTGAGGAGCTTAATGCTCTACATCAGACTCATACATGGGATCTAATTCCATTTCTACTAGGAAAACATCCTATTGGATCTCGTTGGGTATACAAAATTAAGACAAAATTGGATGGCTCATGTAACATCCCATTTAATAAATAAACTTAATTAAATGAAACATCACGGTGAATAATATAAAGAGCAAGTCATGGAGTATATGTGTCACTCCTTACAATTATCTAAAGGTTACTAGGAAAGAAACCAAGGCACACCATGATGCCATTAACAAAAGGGATAAAAGTTTAATAGTATCCAAAACATATGCTCAAGGAGCAAGACATTACATATGCCTTAAAAGAAAACTTGGAGCAATGGGATCCATCCCAAGATAAGCTACGCAGCAGAGTTTTCATCACCCTGATGACCACGAGGAGTTCTCACATCTGCTCACAACAATGAATTGATGATCATTGCAAAAGGAGAAAACCACACATAAGACATGCAAACAAACAGAAAGGGTAAGCTAGAGCGAAAAAGGTTTATCATACAATTGAGCATACAATTTAAAAGGCAAAGATACTTAAATCAACCAAACATGTGATAACAAACAATTTAAGACTCTAAGACTCAATTATCCGGATACATATAATCACTCAGATTCACTAGATGCTTGCACTTATGGTGGTCTCTACTACTCTGTAGAGCCATTGCCAATTAGTTTCACCCTACCACGCACAAGGTTAGCCTTCAAACATCTAAGGTCATTATCCTGCCAAAGACTAGGGCCTTCTGTTACTCTCACCACTTGAGTCAGTACGCTCTATGTGAGACTAACTGACTCTTTAGAATTTCAGGATGCAATTCTTACTTGAATCCTTACTAAATTATATAATGAGGCACCACCATGAAACCTTCGTGAAATGACGTCCTAACCATGAGGCACCACCATGAGCTCTCACCAAAAAGGGTCATGGAATTACGTCTTGACCATGAGGCACCACCATGAGATCTCACCAAGAGATCCATGGAATTACGTCCTGACCATGAGGCACCACCATGAGATCTCACCAAGAGATTCATGGAATTATGTCCTAAACTATACCAAAACCATGTCTCCCAACCAAACATAGAACAATCATGCATACCAATCTCATGCCAATATTTATAACCACAACCAACCGTCCAAACATGTTCCATACAAAAGATCATACTAAACTCATCAATTTCAGTCCATACAATCAAATATTACATGCATATTCACATGCTTCATACTTTAAATAAGATACTCTAATCAATCATACAACCAACAACCAAAAAAATACATGAAAAAGAACACACATTCCCACTCCAATATCGCTTAAGCTATGGACCCTCGCTTAGGCGAAAGAGGTCTTTCATTCAAGCTACAAGTCCTCGCTTAGGCGAGACTGCCAACAGAAAGCACAGTAGGGTTCGCGAGTTCTCGCTTGGGCGAGACCTCCTCGCTTGAGCAAGACTACTCTTCGCCCAAAGGTGAGGTCTCTCGCCTGGGCCACAACCAAGCGAACCACAATAGGCTCCCATGAGTTCTCTCTTAGGTGAGACCCTCTCGATTGAGCGAGATATTTCATCGCTCAAAACGAAAGCTTTCCGCCTGAGCGAGAGCTCAAGTAGGAACTTGGGCCAACTTCTGCTATTCTCGCCTAGGCGAGACAAGCTCGCTTGGGCAAGAATATCAGTTATCGCCATTGTTCGCACTTGCATCAACCATACATACAATCTTAACATCACATCGAGGTATTTCACATAACCACAGTAGAACATAAGCCATATATAAACACGAAGCAAAGCTAGAATACACAAACATTCAGAAAATACAAACAAACTCTAGCTTCCCTTACTGGACAGAGGTTAGTGAACAATAGCAAACACCCAACAATGAGCACCATAGCTCCGGAAATAGCTTTGTGAGCTGAAAACACGAACACCAAAATAGAGACTAGGTTACTACGATGAACCCTAGCTGGAACCACAAAAGACAAGCGAAAGAATAGAAAGCATGAGTCGAGAACCAACTTACATGGAGTAGAATGGAGTTTTCTCTAGCTCAACGAGGAATAGCAGCCAAACCCTAGCAAAGATTCTGTAAAGAGAGGAGAGAGTGTTTGATGAGTGAGATGTTGGCAAAGTGAGAGCAGAATGGGAAATGAAAGGACACTTAGGGTTCTGAAGTCCCTAAGTGGGTTGATCTTAAGCCCACTAAAAAGGCCGAGCCCTAAACTTATAAGGCGGAAAGAAAAAAGGGCCTTACAACTCACTTGAAAGGTATAAAGCTATACTTATGCTGAAGGATATACCCAAGAGTATGACATGGATTATAAGGAAACATTTGCACATGTGGCAAATATGACTGTTGTTCGTACCTTGATTGTTGCCACTCCTATTTTTCAATGGAAGATTTTTCAAATGTAAGTAAAGGATTCTTTTATATATATATATATATATATATATATATATATATATATATATATATATATATATATATATATATATATATATAAAAGTTGTAATTAAGCTTAATTACTAATTTGCTCTCACCTTGAATAGGGACGATACTAAGACGTAACACTATCAGTACTACATGGCACTACCACTAACTAATACATGGTATGATAATGACTCACGTGTAGAAAATAATTAGGTTAAAATACACATTTGGTCCCTATTATCATTCAGTTGTGTCAATTTAGTCCTAATATTTTTTTGTGTTTAATGAAGTAGCAATTTTGGTCAATTTTGTTCAATTTGGTCCTTTTTTGCTAACGTCGTTTAAATAATGAATGGTAATGAACAGTGACTATCACGTGTCACTTTGTTGTGTTTTTAATTCTTTTTAATTTTTTTAAAAAAAATTAATTGTTTTGACTTTTTTATTTCTTTTTAGTTTTTGGGAAAATGTCCATGTGTCAATAGACATGCCAAAGTGAGCCGGAACCCGTGAACCAACCCGACTTAGCACGGGTTTCAACTGAGTCGGGCGGAAAAATAAAATTTTTACTGTTTATGATCAATACGGGTTCAACTCGCTTAACCCACGAGTTGTTGAGGTTTGAGTCGTGTTAAGTGAGCTGACCCACCAACCCACCTAAATTTTAGAAACCTCTAACTTGAATTTAAATAACAAATAACTTGAATTGAATTTGAAAAGTTTTGCATTCAGGCTAAGGAATTACCTATCCTTTTTGATATGATAGGAGAAAAATTAGCATTAAAAGTGACAAAAAGAAAGCTAATTAAGAAAAATCTACATATTTAAAAATAATAAAAAAATATTTTTCATTTTTTATACGGGTTAGTCCCTCTCCAAATTGACACCAAATTTAACTTTTATATAAAGGTTATAATGATTTTTATTAAAACTCACATTTTTATTAAATATTTTTGGTTTAGCGTTACAATTAGTTTAAAATTAAAACAATTTTTTTTTTATCATTGATATTAGTCCTCATACTTAAAATTTTCGTCCTAATTTTAGACTAATTGTAACCTTAAAGAAAAATTATTTAATAAAAATGTGAATTTTAATAAAAGAATCATTATAACATTTATATAACAATTAAATTTAGTCTCGGACAAAACTACTCCATTTAAAAAAATATATATTAGGACTAAATTGAACAAAAATAATAAATATAGGAATCAAGTTGAATATAAAACATTAACTCTAAAATGTGACATGCTGTTGGGTTGACATGTGGGCAATTTTTAAATAATTTTAAAAATTAAAAAAATCATGAATTGACACGTGTCAGTTACAGTTTATTTCCATTAATTATCTAAACAATGCTAGCAAAAGAAGAGTACATTGAACAAAATTGATGAAAATTAAAACTTAATTAAACAAAACAAAAATATTAAAACTAAATTGACACTAAATTGATATATATATATATATATATATATATATATATATATATATATATATATATATATATATATATATATGTTCATGCAGAGAACAATTAAGATAGGTTAGGCACAAGCGTCACCTTACTACGTAGTCCGCTATCTCCCTAGTTGGCCTCTTCCCAGCCTCTTCCCAGTCGATATATGTCAGCTTGAACCCAAGAGGGGTTACCTGTAGAAGAGTCTCCGAAGCTCAAGTAAGTCAAAGCTCTCAGAGAGTCAAATCAGGTGATTAATGAATGCGTACCTTTAAATGATGGGTCCACGCGTATTTATAGAGCACTAATGACGTTTGACCATTTCATGGGTTGGGCCTTGACTTGGGCTCTAGGTGGGGCTTGCGAGTGGGCCAGGGCCCAAACCCAGGCCCTTAAGATTTATTGAATGCGGGGGTTTCATCATACCGAGTGTATTGAAGTGGTCGGCTTAGGCTGTAACCTTACCAGATATGCTCGAGTAGTCGGTTTAGACCGACTACTTGCCTTGATGGCTTATGTTGGTGATATGAGGTGCAGGTTGTCCTCTTAGACATTTAGTTTAGGTTAAAACCGGTACAAGTTAGGCTAACTCGGCCTAGGCTGGATACTTGGCGGTTTCGATATGCACATTGTTTACTTATTTGATCGAGTTTGGCTAGGTACGGTACAATATATATATATATATATATATATATATATATATATATATATATATATATATATATATATATATATATATATATAAAGATAGAGAGCAAATGTATATTTTAAAAATATTAAAAGAAGAAACTGAATAGTGGTGGCAATATCTCACCTCGTAATCTATCTCAACAATAAATCCATCCAAAAATAACAATCTTAGGTTAAAAAGTTGAATAGTGGAAGCAACATGCATATGCCGTGGACCATGCTCTTTTGTTTGGAAGAGAGACTGAATGTTCAATCATATATTATAACTTTCCATGCCAAAAGGGAAAGGTGCAAAAAACCCTGATCATCCAATTATTAACAACTTTTCAGTATGGACAAAACCTTACAAATGCCATATATCGACAAAATTAAAATCATTGTTTTATAAAAGATAAAATATTAGTAGTTCACTTTTGCTTTTAATTTTATTATATGTACTTTTAATCTTATAATTAATTCCAATTTCTTACATTTATTTTTTTCAAATTATAAATTATAGTAGCTTGGCACCTCAAATTCCATTCAAAGATTGAAGAAAATACGACGAGTGTGACATTATATATATTATATACTAAAAAAATAAAAAATAAATATCTTTTTTTTTTCTTGGATTTTTGTTCTTCCTTATTTGTTTTTTCATATATCAATTGCATACATATAAATAAAAGAAGGGGCTCAGCCAATGTCACGTGACTAAATATGTTTTTGGTCCCTTAACTTTAAGTTAATTTTGGAATTAGTCTATTTTGAAACTTTGAACTACTTTAGTCCTTCATATCTTGAAATACGTGGATTTAGTCATTTTAATCAAATTTTGTTAAGTTTATTTGATGTTACATACGCATTTCAGGCTTATATTTGAGTTATTTATACTGATTGACACATTTTTGCTTTAATGTTAAGTCAAATACTAATATGAAATGTTTTTAAATGTCAAATAAACTTAAAAAAATTGATTAAAAAGACTAAATCCATGTATTTCGAAAGATGAAGAACTAAATTGACTCAAAGTTTCAAAATGGACTAATTTCAAAATTCACCGAAAGTTAATTTAATCCTAATAAAATTACCATGTTAGATTTGAAAATATTAAACTCATTATTCAGTAATACTTTATCATTCAAAGGGTAAATTGAGTTTAAATAGATTAGAAACATCTATATATTTTCACCAATAATAAATAAATAATCATTACGTACTAAAATATTATTTGATTGTTATATAAAATGGTTTGCTGTAACACGTAAAGTATTAAACTATTTTTTTTAAACAAACTAAAGAAAAAAAGTTAGATAAGAGAGGCGCATAAATGTTCCATGTATACAATGCAATTGATAAATCACCATCATGTCATGGCATTGGCATCTCCATTAATATTGGCCCATGCGGATGTCACCATCTAGCATGCTACCCTTTATGAATCCAACGGTCATGATCGCATCGGCGCCACGTGAACCATTCTCCTTTACCTTCGTGCCCTGGTCTTCATTATGTAACCGTTCGGCTTTCGCTGTCACAACCACCTTCCACTCAATCCAAAACCAAACTAGTTACCAAAAATTCCTTCATCTCAATGCTAAAAATGTGTTCAATTTTTTCAAGTAAAATTTTAACTTTTCAGATTCATTAATATATAAAAAGAAAGCAGAAAGTTATTTTATTAAAATTATTTATCAAGTTTTTTATTAAAAGCATAATTATGGAGAAATTAAACTACAGTTAGCATGTGGCTTTGTGTGAAGGTGCGCAATGCAAACCCTGCATGAGAAAACTGAAAACCAAAGACGGATAGAAAAATTGGTCATTTCTCCTCTTTTTTATGTTAGTTAGAAGTTGAGACATATGCCTGATTGATTCCTACTTTTACCTAACTTTTTCTTATATTTCCACATATAAGTATCAATAGTTCAAGGTTTCATTAGTTTCTGTCCATTACAATATATGGCGCCCTGTTTTCTAATTTCCTGGATTCTCACTGGAATTGCTCCGTAAAAATATGTAAAAATATATTTTAGTTTGTGTTTATAAATATAAATTAAACTTTTAACTATTCATTTGTTCATTTTTAAATTCGCTATCTTTCTCAAATCATATTTTCTAAATTCTTTTGAGATTTTCTTTAGTATTTTTAAACTTATTTAAACATATTCTATCAACTACATTTGAGAAATTTTGAGCTATTATAATTTGATTTGGAATATGTATAGTCCAGACTTATCGGTCGTACCAGCTTATAAGTCGCTCGGTCATATCGATTGTTTACGTTAAAGACGATCGATCGATGGACATATAGCACAATTAATCAATCCAAAAGCAGTTTAAAGCAAATAAGTTAGACAATTGTATTGAGGCACGATTGAGTCGTAATTAGGTTGGTTGTAGATAAAAATCCATTACAAGCAATATAAATATGGGGTCTAGGTAAGGTAGTTAACATTGATGATAACATTTAATACCTTATGTATTCAAACCCATACTATCTTAAGCATTGGGGTGTCTTCTGCAAGAACACCTTGAGCGACTTGAATGCTCGAAAGCCTAAAGAACTAAATAAACAAAAGGTTGGTGGGATTTGAAGAGTTAAGAGTGTTTGACCGGTCCTGTAGAAATATTTCGGGTGCCCACCGTGGAGTTGAGCAAGCCTTTCTTTTACTCTCGTGGTAACTAGAAGGAACATGACGAGCAACATGGTAATGGATGAAGTTAGCAAGCAACATGCACATCCCATGGCTATGATGTGAGAGATGAGAAAGGAAATGGAAACAATGAGAAAGAAACATGAGGATGATTTGAAGACTTTGCGCACTGAAAATGCACTTATGAATCAAAAGATGGGAATGAAGGAACTAATATTCTACTCTGACTTAGCATTGATCAACCAAACAACAAGATTGAACAGTTCAAGAGAGCAGCTTTGGGGCTTGCAAGGATCATAACCCATCTGCTAGTATCACCAATAATACGTCAGGAATGATCCCGTTCATTACTGAGATCATAGAAATTGCTTTGCTTGACAACTGGAAGATGTTAATAGTCGATAAGTATGACAAGTCTTCCAACCAGGAATTGATGCTTCCCTGACCAACCGCCTGGCGGTTATATGCCATCCGCCAGGCGACGCAGACTAAGTTCTCCAGTTCGTTGTCGTTTGCTATTTTGTGTTGATTTATGTTGTCTGGATGATCCCTGGTTGTATACTTGAGGGAATTTTGAAGTGTCTGGATATCTATAATTACATTATTATGATTATGATATGAATTGCGTGTAGTTTTGGGGATTTAGGGTTCATGTGGGACTTGGAAGTGATTAAGCATGAATTTTGTGTATGTTCCATGAAATTGGTGCTATTATAAGAAGAGTATATATTTTTTTGTCATATGCGAGTGTGTGAAAGTTGTCATCATGGAAAATGGGTGTTGTGATTGGGGTGCCTTGGAATAAGAGTTGACTCGAAATAAATCTGGGCAAAACTCCAATTATCAAGCACCGCCTGGCGGCACTTGGGTTGTCGCCAGGAGACACCTCAGTTGGCTGATCATGTTGAGTTTTGTTGCGATTATGTGTAATTGGTGTATTGAGTGGGATAACTTGTGAGTATGATGGGGATTAATAGAGTAGTGGGTGTAAGGAACTTCGAATATGGATATGAAATGAAAATGTATGATAAGGTAAGGTAATGATTGAGATATATGTGTTGAGCTAAATACAATTGCATGTTGTTATGAACTGAAGCTATTAGGAAAATGTAATTATGTGTACCATGTATGGTTGGTTAAATGATTGAGAAATGTTAATGGATAATATGATCAGGGAGTAATAGAAAATATCATAGTTGTGAAAAGGTGGGTTTGAAATTGTGAAACTGTGAATATTTGGTAGTGTAATTCTGTCTCAATTATGATTGAATGAAGTTCATGTGCAATACTGTCCAAATTGTGGTGGCATAAGTTATATGAATATTAGACTGCAACATTATAAGACTTGGTGTATATTGAGTGTATGTGGCAGGTTTAAGGTAGCAAATGATGTAGAGTATGTGTATGCATGATAATAATCTAATTGGTATGGTTTAGGTGTGTATTTGTGATTTGGACATGAGTTATTTGTAGATATTGAGTTTTGGTGATAGTATTATGTCTTAAATACTATGATTGATATGAGAATGATGCATTGTATGTTTGGGGTCTCTTAAGACCCGAGGGAAATGCCAAAAACCAGTAGCATTGCGCTACTGGTGTGGTGCCTAGCGGCGCGAGGCGAGCCACTAGGCGATAGGTACCTAAAATAGTCGCAGTGGCCACTGGACGTGTAGGGCGCCTGGCGGCAGGGGGTGTCCCGCCAGGTGGTGACGGAGCGACATGGCTTTTGTATGGCGCTTGGCGCCTGGCGGTGTGAGATGCCCGCCAGGCGGTCTGGAACCAGATTCCGCCTAGCGGCGTGAGATGTGCGTAAGGCGGTTTTGGTCCAGTGATAATGCACGAGGAAGGGTTTTCTACACAACTTTAGGTGATGTTCATGATGCGAGGCTTTGGCTGAGGGCCTAATTATGAGTGTATCTTGTATTGGGGTAACACGTGACCACTCTAGGTTGTAGCCTGGTGGTTTAGGTAGTCTAGTGGAGTGTGCGAGTTGTGGCTCGTACGACGAGGTTTCGGGTGATTTCCCTCTTTAGTGCATTCTGATATAGCTTTGGTAGTTTGGGAACAACTATAAACTTATGTTTGTTTTGGGGAACTCCACTTGGTGTCACGGTGAGATGCTGTGACAAAGTTATTCCCACGTGTGGACTATCAGGTGGTGGCCTGTAGTCGGAGGGGCGAGTTAACACTCATGCAGCAAAGATCGATCATTGATCTCACCTAAAGGGTATAGAACTGATAAACGTCTAATGCAAGTATTGGAAATGGAGAGCTAAGTAAAAAGGGAAAGATTATACTAACCCGAGTTATGATATGGAAATGATGTAATTTTATATTTTTTTATGATATGTGTTGGATTTATTTAAATGAGCTCACCCTATTTGTGTGTGTTTGACGATAATCATGTAACTCGTTACATGGGAGCAGATGTTGATGCAGGTAAGCATGTAGATGCATAGAGATGAAGTGAGGATCACTATGGGACTGTTTTCTTACATTTCATTATGGATTTTTCTTTTGTAACTTTTTACTTTAGAGGAATTGGTTTTGTAATAACTGAATATTGTTGTTTTAATTACTATTTATGTGACATTTGAAGATTTAATTTTCCCGCGTTTTTGGGAAATTGCGAGAATAAATGTGATGTTTTATAAATTTTATTTCTTATTTATTTTAATAAGTAATTTTCGGCTAGGACGTTACAATATCCACATTCTCATGAATATTTTTACTTGTTACTCTAAACATGACAAAGAAAATAATCACATATCAAGGTCATAAATTGACCCATGAAAATTAATAACTTTAAGATGAATGAGTTCCAACCTTTGGATATAATACTTGAATTTGTTGTGATATGGGCTTGCCCACAACTCTAATTAAATTGGAAACATTGGAAATATAGGTTGGTATTATTATAACTAAGTAGATGATATGAAAAAAAGTAACACTTACGTTTGTAACATGGATATCAAATCATGTTTCATCTTCCTATGTAGGGAACAAAAGTATACAACTATGCATTGTCTTTGAAGGATGATCATTAGTTTGCTACTTATGTTCTCATAGAATTTCATACCATCTGTAGCAAGTCCAATTCTTATGTTTTTTGGCTTGCACCGAATTTTGGAAATGTTACATAATCTTCTTCCATTGTGGAGAATCAACTTGCTGTCCAAGAAGATTATCACACTTTCTTCCATCAACGTGCCATTTAGATTCTTCACATCTTTTTTAATGGCAAACAATCGTTTCAACCAAGGTATTATAGGCACACACCACACCACATTTAGAGGTGGACCATCTTTGTCTTCATCACCACTATTTTCATCAATTTTCTTTTTAAACTGTGATAAAACACATGTTGGACACACCTTCAATGAAGCAAACTCATCTTTATACAATACACAATCATTGGGACATGCATGTATCTTTTGGTATTCCAAACTCATTGAATGGAGAATTTTCTTCGTCTCGTAATTACAAATAGGTAATGTGTTAATTTCTAGAAGCATCTTGATCGAGGTGATACCCGACCAAATAAAACATGTAAATTTAATATTCAGTAGTTCAATCAAGGTCGTCTCTAAGTGACCAAACCTTTCATTCAAAGAGCTTTTCAGATGCAGTTTGTAACATCCCTAAGGAATATTACTAATATTTAATAATTAAAATAAGAAATAAAAAAAATGCCTCATTTAATATAATACCATTTCCCAGAAACTCGGGAAATTTAAAACAAAAATAGTAACCGTAACATAGTTCACTATCGTTCTATACAAAAGTCAATAAAGTCCAGCATAATTAAAGTTACATCAAAATCCAAAATTAAAAATGCTTTCAAAAGCCCAAGTAGCCCCTGCTCTCCGTCTCTATGCATCTCGTGGCCCACCTGTCACATTATCTGCTCCCGGATAACGAGTTATCCGATCATCGCCATACACACACAGAAAGGGTGAGCTATGCACAATAGATAAAAACACACATGAAATAAATATGTTACCCATCCCAAAATAGCATAATTAAATACCTCATTGTTTTCAAATTACCCATCCATGATCTCATAGTCCTTCATGAGTCATATACATGAACTAGGTATTGGGACTTCACTATGCTCCCATGAAACTAACTCATTCGTGGTCCAACCCTATGAGTTTATCCCGCTCATAGTCCTGCCCTACAAACTCTTCGTCTGTAGTAAATCATCCAAGCCTCGTAACTTGGACCCTGGCACGCACGCAATCACCATACTATGGACTCCTCGCCCAATAGTAGCCGACGGGAACATAATAGTTCCTTGCCCATCGTGCAACCGACACATGTAATCACCATACAAGGACTCCTCACCCATTAGTAGCCGACGGGAACTCAACCAGTTCCATGCCCATCATGTGTCCAACCATCAAGCACATCCCATACCCCTATTGGACTTAGTCCTTCAAGCCCAACATCACACCACATGCATATACTTCCTATACTTAGGAAAAAGTAGCCAAATCACACACACACAAGCACACACAAACATGGAAATTCGCATAAACTTGCTTAAGCCAGAGACTCTCGCCCAATCTAAGCCCTCAGCCTCGCTTAGGCTAGTTCACCTCGCTTGAGCGAGTTTAAAGCAGTGGCATCATCACGTTATCTCGCTTAGGCGAGATCCTCTCGCCTGGGCGAGTCACACCTTCGCTCAAAACAACACACATACCTCGCCTAGACGAGTATTCGACAAAAAAATCACCAATGCACTTCGAGAACTCGCTTAGGCGAGCCACTCTCGCCTAGGCGAGAGTGTCCATCGCTCAGAACTCAAAACCTCTCGCCTGGGCGAGATATCACGCTCAAAACCCCCAGGTTTCCTCACAATCTCACTTAGGCGAGTGCCTCTCGCCTGAGCGAGAGACCATGTCGCTCAACCCTTTTCCTGGTCGCTTAGGCGAGAACCACGAACCAGAACCCAATGTGAGACTCTGCAACTCTCGCTTAGGTGAGGTGGACCCGCTTGGGCAAGACTTGCAGGGTTTCGAGTCTGTTCATGCACACAATTCACCAAACCAATACCAAACCTCCACTCAATCATTACCAAGACAATGTAATGGCAAACAAACATCAGAATCATGCATTATATCCAAGTAAGCTAGTAAAACACAAGATTTAGGCTTCCATAACCATTCCATACCAAAAACCCTCATTCCCAAAACATATAATGCATAAAAGGGTTTTGCTATGTAAAACCACCCAGCCAAATGATTACTTTGATCACACATACATGAATTCACCACACTTCGATTACAATTGAGAAGGCAAACACACAGAACCATCATACATATCCTGAAATTTTCAAGCACAAAGGACAACTCCCCTAACTTGGAATTAGTGATCAAAGTTGAGAAAGACAAGACCCTTGATTCACAATTGCCTTCTTGCTTCAGCCCTTGCACACCCAAAACTCAACTCACACTCTCAATCTTGTGCTCCTCTCTATACCAGTTCACCACACTTCCAAAACCCTTCCCTTTACCTAAAAGTTGGCTTTTATAGGTGTCTTTAAGATGGGTTTTAAAACTAAAACGAAATTGGGCTTTTGAGTGTGTTTAATTCTCCTTTAGGGGTCATTATAGGATGTTTTCCAGCCCGTCTGGGCTTCCCCTTCTAGGTTTTCTTTTGCCCTCTCATATTCCCTCCAAAACTACACTTTTAAAAAATAAAGTTCCAATTTCATTCCCAACCAAGTTTGAACCCATGACCACTTAGTCATCATTCAAGTGCATAACCAATTCAACCAAGTCATGTTAGTGATACACTCCAATCATGATAAGCTTACAATACCAATTCCATACTCATACATATTATTAGAAATCAATAATAAAACAACAACACATAATTGGCATATATAGGACTCGAACCCAAGTCCTCTCACACAATCAAAGTACTCTCAACCATTTGAGCTAGCACTTTTCCACATCATATTAAACAATAATTAATGCCATAAAGGCGCTTTCTACCCGCATTTATTAATTAATTAATTATTTAATTAATTAATTTTCACGAGTCTTACACAGTTCAACACACGATTAAAACGTAGTTGCAAACCTGATAAAATAGTAATGAAAACATCGTTGATTCCTTGATACAAATGAAAATATACCAATCATAGGTCACAAAATTAACTAGCTATCATTACTCTATTGAATTCCTGAAGCAATCAACTAAGCGAAGATTAGAACCGAAATTCAATACGCAATTAAGTAAAGCACACATTCATTCATTTGTAATGGCATCATTAAGCATGATAAAAGCCCTAATTTTAAACAGAATGCTTCATCCATTAACCACAAAAATAGAATCTGAATGAAGAGTAAGATAGACTCTACCATACGAAACGGTAACCTAAAGGTTTCAATTCATTCTCTCCACGGGTAACCATACCTTTATCCTTTTGCACTCCTGGGCAAAATTGAGCAATTTGAAAACTTGTTCTAAGGTATTTTATTTCACATCAACAATGGATCAAAGGAATGAACCTTACTTGAGACAAATCAATATTCTAGAAATCAAGTTACCATGCATAAACAAATGGAAAGATTCTATTTTTCACACATGAGTTAATCTTTTGAATTCATAAGACAATCAATTATGAAAGAAAGCACTCAAGTTAAATGTGTATTTTCTCCCTAAAATTCTCTCTAGTGTATTGGCTTGTGTTTTCACTCAAAATACTCATGCAACTAAACACTCATAATACTTAACAAGACTCTGAAATTCACAAACTTTCAGAAAACATGCATTCAAAGATCATGAGGACTTTTCACTGGTTATGATGGGGCCAAGGCAAAGGTAGGAAAAATTTAGAATTTTTGGGTTTTTGAAATAGTAATGTTGGAAGAATAATGGAGCAAAATTTCAAAAACAACTATTTTTCGTTTATTGCTTTGTTGCTCTCTCTTTTTTTAGAAAGCAATTATTTTTTTCATTTCAACACTTTTTCATCAACAATATTTTCTTTTGCCATTTTTATTAACTTGTGGGTGAGGTACTCACCCACACACTTTATTCCTCAACCAATCCTATCATAATCCACTAGCTCCTTTCTTTCTTCCTAAGATAAGGAAAAACATGGTCTTTTTCTTTTTAAGGGTTTACAACGGGCTTAAAACAAGAAAAAAGAGGTTTAAAGCTCAAAGGGGCTACCAATGGATTAATATCAACGTGGGCTTATTTGGCTAAGTAGCTAAAAATAAGAAATGCCTCGGTCATATAAAATCATGCATATTCACCAAAGTTGCTGATGGAGGCGTGGTTCGGGATTGTCACATGGATTTCAGAGCAGTTGATGGGATCATGCCCAAGACCTTCAAAGAGATCTCGGATTAGCTTCAGATCGTAGAATAGGAACTCTTATAATTTTTTTGTAATGTTTTTGTTTGGGCTTTACGAGACCTTTAGTTTTGTTGGGCCTTTTGGTGTTTTGGCCCATAGTATATAAGCCCTTGTGAGACACATTTGTATTCAGATTTGAGTTTTATGAAACAGTGAGTTTTCTCTCAAGTCTCAAGGTTCTCCTCAGAACCACCGATCCTTAGCTTTGAATCTCTGATTCAAAGTGGCGGATCTTCCTCACTTATCTTGGAATCTCCTCCAAGTGGCATGAATTCCTCTCGTTCCGAAAACCCCCAAATCGACGTCCTCCATTTTCCCCCATTTGTTCTAGGGTTCATACCCATTTTCGTTCTAGACGAATCTCACCGCCAAATCTGAGACAATCCTTCATCATTTGGTAATCAGAGCTCAGTTAATTATTCTTTTGAGATTGGTCTCAGATTTTTCGTTCTTCTATTTGTTTCGTGGGTTGGGTTCTGGTGTTATATTGCATTCAACGTATGCGCTCTTTCTCATTCACTAAAGCACCCAGGTGCTTGAATTTACCTTCGGTGTTTTCGTCCAACTTGCTTGGTCTTTTCTTCTACTCACGGTGATTATGTTGACGACTTTTAGCACTCGAGGCTGCATTTGAGTTGTTCAATTGGTGGTGGGTTGTGTTGTTTCTGTTAGCGTACATGGTTGTTGCTGTCTAGATTCATTTGGATGCTAATCATTTTTCGGTGCCACTACAAAATTACCTTTGGAGTAGTTGCATACCAATTGATTAAGAAATTTCCCCAACGGAAAATTATAACTGTGAAAGTGTAGTTTGAGGAAGGTGATTGAGGTGCGAATAGAATTGACCACTTCAGGCTTAAGGTGTTTTGTCTGAATCTATGGCGATTGGAGACAAATTAGTTAGTAGAATTCGATGCATACCAAGTGTTTGTGAAATTGATTCAGTGAAGATAAATTGTGAATTTAAGGTGGGTTGTAGGAAGTGTTGTGGAGATTGGCCAAGGTCGAGGTGTTAGCTCAAGAGGTTGGCCAAGTGGAGAAGATGTGCTAAGCTTCTTGTATCAAATCTGTTGATTGAGATGGCTATTTGTAGTGAAATGTGTTAAGCAACTAGCTTTTCTTAAAGGTTAGTTTGTTTAAATGGAAAAGCTGCAATAGGAGTTGTTTCAAGCGATGCAGTAGTGTTTGTTCATCAGCTTTCTTTCATCGGTGGCAACAAACTCAAATTGGCTAGTGCTTTGCGGGTTCAATATAGTAGGCCAACTTTGAATCTTGGACATGGTAGAAGTAGTTGAGTTTTCAAGTGGAACGTGTTGGAGCTAGACTGACACGTCGTAGAAGCACCTAATTTTTGGTGGAAATGCCACACTACCGCAACCATTCAATGCAGTAAATTTTTTGAATTGATGGCAGCCATATTCGATTTTCATTATTTTGACAAAAGCTTGCTTAACCCACTCCTAATTCTCTAATAGAGGAAAATTTTGACCACAATAATGCCAACCATTGCAAGTCTCGTGTTGCAAGCGGTGGCAATTCAATAAAGCAAAAAGCAGTTTGATCCATTCGGTGGCAGTTTTGGTGAAGTAGCTTGGACTTCTTTAGTGCACAATTTAGAGTGTTCCAAGTGGTGCAGATTGGGAAATGGATGCTGCTTTCATTGGTGTAGAATATTTGGGGTTCTGGCAGCTTGGAGTTTGAGTGACTACAACTAAGTGGTGTGATGTTTGATTTGGTGCAATCGCAGTAGCCAGTTTGTTGAGGCAGCAAAGTAGCGTGAAGTTGGAGAGACATGTTGAGGCAGCAGAGTAGCGTGAAGCCTGGACCCTTCGTTAAATTCTTACCATTTGACAGCCTCATTTGGTGTAGAGTTGTTTTGAAGCTAGCTGGATTGGTAGGCTATAATAGCCAACTTGAAGCATAGCATAGAATTGAAGTTGGTGAAGCGCTGTAATTTAGTTTAGTGTGCCAGTTGAATTGGTTCAAGCCTGCCTTAGTTATTTTGTGCAGTAGAGACATGTTTGACAGCATCAATTGCAAGTTAGTGCAGTAAAAATTGTGTAGCAGTTGGACTAAATGCAAGAAGCTTGCGGTGTGCAATATTAGTGTTGTTGAAACGATGCAATTTGGCAAGTTTTTGGTGCAGTAGATGCCTGTTCGAATCTGCCATATGAGTTGTTTGAATTTCCAAGGTTGGATGCTAAAAGCAAGTGCCAAATAAATAGCTTGAACTTTATTCGGTGCCAGCCATATATGCTTTTGGTCCAATCAGTGCAGCAGATTGCAAGAGGTGTTAAGCAAAACCGCTTGTCTCGAAGGTGCGTGTTCAACTTGCAAAGTTGTGCACTAGGTGTTGCTTCAAGCGGTGGAATTAGAAATCGTAATGCAGGAAAAATTGCCTCATCATCCAATCCACTGGTGCAACGCTAGAAGGAGCTTGAGGTGTTGTTCTTGAAGGGTGGAGTTTGGAAAAGTGAATTGGTGCAATAATAAAAAAAAAAGGCTGGCCAATCTAACCAAACTTGTGGTGTGCTTCTTTATTAAGCTGGAGGTGTTATTCCTTGATCCGTCAAATACTTTGTGGCAGAGTAGAGATGCCAAGTGGTGCTATGATTTTATAAATTGGAAGGGTGCCCTTCCACATTCACGTTAAATTTGATTCGGCTATTGTTGATGCAGGGCAGATTGGATCCAAATAGTGTGCAAATTGGGAAGTGGAATTTGATTTGGTGCAGTGGCAATAGCCAAGTACATGTCCTCACCACAAGGTCTCTTTAGTATTCTCGGTGGCAATTTTGTGGCAACAATTAGTTTGTCCCTTTGGAGCAGTAAAGCAGTGCAAAGTGAATGTGCAACCATAATTCTAGATCTGTTTTGGTCCAATTCTTGAAACAACAAACCAAGCCATATTTGATTTAAGCATTTTGGCAACAACTGGTCCATTTTTGGAGCAACCAAATCTATTTTTACGTGTTGCATTTCATGGTGATAGTTGAGTGTTTGGTGAGAGTTAGAAGCTGCAACATTCTATTTCAACCTTCAATGTCTGGTGCAGCAGAAACACAATTTATTTGTCACATATTCACTCTCTTTGGTTTAACCCTTTCTTGCTTTTGGTGCTTTTTAGTTTGTCTTTAAATTTCACTGGCTTTGTCTTAGAGTTTTCCTTTCCTTGGCCTCCTGAGTTGAGCTTAGATTCGTTACATCTTTCACTTTGATGTTGAATTCTTGATGGGTTGATTGGAGGTTCTTTGAAGAACTGAACAGGAACTTGAGCGTGAGTGAATACACTTTGAGAGTGAAACATGAGTGGAATTGAGTGTAAACACGTAAAGAGTGGTGAGGCCCATTTGATAATTTTATCTACATTACTTTTGCTAATCACTTACTATGTTTTATGTCAGTTTTGGTTTCCTCTCCTTCATTGCAGGAATTAGCAATTTTGAGCACTCCACAATGTTCCATACACGTTCGACCTTGATAGAGGATATCAATTTCATTGTGTCCAGAATCATCAAGCTGAATAGCAAACTTGTGGAACATAGAAAGGAGCACAAACATTATAGAGGATCATTGCCAAGCAATAAAACAAGTGCTATTAGGTGCACCAAGTATGAAGGATATGGACACGAAAATTATCAATGTCCTAATTGGAATGCAAAGTACATGACTCTTCAAGAACTCTAAGATTACATTGTATACTTGAAAGAGGTGAAGAGGAGTGTTAGAAAAAAGCTCGAAGTCAAACAAGCGCAACAAGCAAAAAGGGAACGTGAAAAGGCGGAAAGAACACTAAAGGAAATGTGGGAAAAGGCAAGACAAGAGAGAGAATAAAAAGAGAACGAGCTAAGAGAGAAAAAGAAGAACAAGCGACAAGAGAAAGAAATCCTTAAAGTGGGATTGTAATGTTCTAATTGTTGTTCCCATTCACATCATGATTTTTCATTTTCATTCGGAACACTTACTCACCCATCTCTTTTTGTCTTAATGCCTAGGGAAGACTTACACATTAAGGAGCAATGGCATAAGCAATGGGGTGAAGAAAAGATGATAGAAAATGTACCCACAACATGAGCAAAACATGAACCTGACTTTAATCATATGCTTGTGTGTTTGTCCTATCATGAAAATCCTAAGGGATTTCAGGGACACTCTTTTTCTATTTTGATTACTAGGGGTTGTTTTCCTTTTTGTTTCGTTGTGGATAGTATAGTTGTGTTGAAACTCTTTGATGTTTTCTGCAGGTTTATCTTTGATTCTGAAGGACAATCTCCAAGCACCTTGATAATAAGAGTCGTAAAGCACCAAAATTTGAGGTCGAATTTTCTCCAACCCGGAGGCGATGATGGAGGCATGATTCGGGATCGTCACATGGATTTCAGAGCAGTTGATGGGATCATGCCCAAGACCTTCAAAGAGATCTCGGATTAGCTTCAAATCTTAGAATAGGAACTCTTATAATTTTTTTTTTGTAATGTTTTTGTTTGGGCTTTACGAGACCTTTAGTTTTGTTGGGCCTTTTGGTGTTTGGGCCCATAGTATATAAGCCCTTGTGAGACACATTTGTATTCAGATTTGAGTTTTATGAAACAGTGAGTTTTCTCTCAAGTCTCAAGGTTCTCCTCAGAACCACCGATCCTTATCTTTGAATCTCCGATTCAAAGTGGTGAATCTTCCTCACTTATCTTGGAATCTCCTCCAAGTGGCGTGAATTCCTCCCATTCTGAAAACCCCCAAATCGACGTCCTCCATTTTCCCCATTCGTTCTAGGGTTCATACCCATTTTCGTTCTAGACGAATCTCACCGCCAAATCCGAGACAATTCTTTATCAGTTGCAAAACAAAAGAATCAAGCTAAATATCTAAGTATAAACAAACATGATCAAGTCACTCAAGAAAAAATAGGAATGACACATGGCGGTCCATCCTTTGCATTAAGGCTCAAGAATCACAAGGTCAAAATTCTTTCACAAAAGATTTAATCAAGAAATTCTCAAATCAACTCAATTAGCAAATCATAGAAACAATCCACTCATATCAACATGACTTTTATTTTTCCAGAATTATGATCATCCCAATTACTGAATCAAATCCCAAAATTCAATGTCAATATGTTTTATTGAAAGCAGGGAAATATTTTTGTGGATTTCTTATGAGACATATTGTTTAAAAGTTTCAATTAGTAAAAAGTTAATACTTTCACAATTTTCTCAAAAAGAAATCACAATTTTTTTTCTTTTTAAATGAAAACAAAAAGAAAAATTTGAAAACAAAAAAAGAAAAATCCTACCTACAGTTTGTCTCCCCTACACTTATTTCAAAAAAAAATGTCCTTGATGGACTTATTTTGGGGAGGAAATGAAAATTTGTGACTTTTAGCTCAATCTAGCCATATGTCAAAATTTATTTTTTTAATTTTATAAAGTACAAGTCAACTTGTACAATTTTATTATAGAAAACAAAAACACATATTTTTGAAAAAATTTTAATATTTTAAAAACTATAAATAGAAACAAAAAAAAAACATGCATGCAAATTAACTATTTTATCAACAATATTTTCAAAAGAATATGAGTCTAACCTCTTTTCCTTTTGCAACAACCTTTCTTCTTTCTCTACAGCCAAGTCAACAAAAATCACCACTGAAAAATTATTTGCATCATTCACATCAACAAACTTGATGTGTGGAGTGTGTGGCTTCAACTCAATTTGAGCATCATCAAGTGCATTCAAATGGTTAATAGGATCATCAGTAATCCTCATAATCTCACCTTGTGAGCAAAAATCTGCACTTGAAGTAGTTGAATCTGCTGCTCATCTTTAACCAAGTCAGTTGCAATAGTTGATGCTTCAACTGCATCTTCGAATATCGTTGGCTCTTCAACTACACTTGGTTCCTCCATTGTATTGTTCTCATAACTTTGCTCCTTAAAACAATCATCTATACTCATATCATCATCAATAGATAAAACTTTATATTCACATTGAGCATCATCAACATATCCATCAGTAGATATGTATGTGTGATAATCTTCAATTTCTTCATCAGCAACATCTTTAGCAAAATAGTAGACATATTACTATGAGCATCATTATATCTATCAATAGATATATCAATGTGATGTGATTCTGGTGTTGGTTGATCTAACATTTGAATTGTGTACTCATTCACATCAATGCTCAATTGTTCCATCCTTTGATTCACGCTCCTTAACATTATCATTTCATCCCTTTGCTCAACTATTGTCTTTATAAGTTTTTCTAAGGTGGCCTTCATAGCTTTGTCTTTCATTAGCTGACTTAAATCTTCTAACATTTGTTCAGCTCTAATGGCCAACTTTAGAAGCATATCTTCTATTTCTTGACGAAGTGCTCTAAATTCTAAGAAATCTCGGATGGCATTGGAGGGTGGTATTAACAGTACAAAGTAATTCTACAAAGTTGTTGATACTTGCATCCTCCATCATGTCATACAATACTTTATCATTTCCATACCATTTTTGCTCAATATCTTTGCATCGTTGATCAGCTCACAACCTTTCATCTATGGTGTCTAATTTCTCTCTCAATCCATCCATTAATAACACAACTTCCTTATAGGATGGTCCATTGATTGCTGCAACTTGTTGTGATGGTGCATGTTGTTCTGTTGATAACCAAATGGAACATATAATGGCTAGAGTGGACACACAAAATATGGTTGTTGCTCATGGTAGGATTATTGCTCATATTCCAAAAAAGATGATCTAGGATATAGATCATTTAGTTGACGTATAGTTAACCTACTTAAATGAGGTGCAAAATTAGGTGTGACAATTTGCTGCTAATAATCATATGGATCATGTGGTTGTTGTGGATAATAATTATAGTTCACTTGAAAATCACATTGTTGATTATTTTCATGTGAAAAATTATTTTTCATTTTTGAAAGAGGTTTTCTGAAAAGAAATAAGTTGAAAGCTTGTTGAGTAAGCTTCCAGGAAAGAGAGGTGTTTTCAATGGACAACTTAAGTACCTTGTCTTTCCTTAGCCAAAGCGTTCCCAACTAGTTTCACAAATTTCACAACAAAAATCCTCAAACAAAAATTATGCTTAAAAAAATAAATAAATAAAGTAACTAAAAAAATAACTAAAGAAAATAAGATAAATGTTAGAAAAAAAATTAAGATAAAAAAATGTTAGTGATAAACAAAAAATAAAATCAAAAGAAATAAAATAAAATAAAATGTTCCCCGACAACGACGCCAAATTTGATAACACTGTCATTGACGCGATCAAATTAATACCACTAAACTATAGCAACTTCAGTATTGCTAAGATAGTAGTCAAGAAAATATAAAGGTTAAAGTAACCCTTCAAATTAATACTACTAAACTATAGCAACTTCAGTATTGCTAAGATAGTAGTCATGAAAATAGAAAGGGTAAAGTAACCCTAAGTCGTCTCCCAACGAACACAAAATTGATTTTTAACAAGTTAGTTCTTATAAAAGCTATACAAAAGAGTTAGTCAAATAAAATAATAAAAATATGAGAGATAAAGATAAAAAGATAAGATAAGATAGAAACAATAGTAAAGAAAAATAGGTTGATTCCACTACTTTTTCAAAATAGGATTGATCATTGGTTTCCTAAAGATTATTGTTATTGATTTCTTGTTTAAGACTTCAAATTAATCGATTTAACTTCTCAATTAATTTGTTGGCGTCCTTACTTTTAACCAAAGTAACTTCTCAATCAAAAGCAAGGACTTTGTAGATTAATCTTAGTAAATTTAACCAAAGTAACTTCTCAATTATTAGCAAAATTTCATTCAATCATATGAAAGTTTCTAAAGTTAATCCAAGTAACTTCTCAATTAAAATTTAAAAACCCTTGGACTCATACGATCGTTATGTTATGTAGATTTAACATTGTGCTAAATTAATACTTTTACTAAATTAAGAACCAAAAGACATAGATTAAAGTAAATCTCAACAAGAATCAAAAGAACAAACAAATTAATTGATGTAACCTTAGAATCCAATTAAGAAATTACAATGGAATCAACCCAAGAAGTTTAGCCTTCCATGGAATGCAAAATAAAAATAGAAGAAGAATAGAGAGAGAAAGGAAACGAAATTAGGTCCCTCTAAGGATTCCTAAACTTTGAAGTCCCGAGCTTGTCCTTTCTACTTCGCCATTGTTCTCTTTATATAGGACATGGACTAGGCTTTTCGGTTGCTAAAATCTCTCAAATATCTTTTAAAATAAAGATAAAACTAAATATTTAAAAATATTTGGAGAGATATAGACTATTTGACAAATATAGTTGGTTGATAATATCAATATATAATATAATTAAATAAATTAATTAATTAAAGATATATGATAAATTATCATCAATTAATATTTGTATTAATTTTCCAAATCAACCCCTTGCAATCTCCTCAAATTATCTTCTAAATAATCCAATATCTACAAGATATATTTGTTTTTGTGGATCTAAAAAGATTTAAGAAGATCTTGTCATATTTAAAAAGATTTGGTAGTTATTATCTTTTAATATTTTATGATATAATTAAATAAGATAATTATTTAAAAATATTAAATAAAATATCTAAAGATATATTTCTCCTAAATTATCTTCTATCACAAAGATAAAGAAAACCGCAAGGTCCAATTTTTTTGTTGCTCTCTTCTTGGTTTAGCCAAACTTCTTCACTTTTTCAAGCTTTTCTTGCTGTCTCCATGCAATGCTTGCTTGGATTTTTGTGCTTTTGATAATTTCTAATTCTTGGATTTATCTTTAAGCTGTCATGAAGCTTTAAGCAATTTATTTCCACACCTCCATGAGCTCAACTTAGCTGCAACTGCACTAACACACCTCAAAATATCCAAAGAACATTTATGCAACTAAAGAGTTATTTATAACATGTTTTTGTATCTCATGCTCAATAAATACCCAAAATTAAAGATTAAATGAGGGCAAAAATATGCATGCATCAATGGGTAACCATACAAAGCTCCTAAAACGTAAAAATGGAGTGCAGCTGCCACACAAAGAAAACCTAAATTTTCGTGGTCACATCACTACATACCCACATATTTACAAAAATGTCATTCTGCCACTCAGAATAACAAAAATGTCATTCTACCACTCAGAATTACAAAAATGTCATACTACAACTCATAATTACAAAAAATGCCACTATAGGCTGAAAATGGTGGCCTAGTAACGTGGACATGCTCATTGACATGGCACCGACGTGACAATGATGTAGAAACTCTCTCTTTATCTTAAGATTAGTGTCCAAGCTCCAAAATTTGCTCCACAAAATACCTAAAAATAATTAGTAACAAAAATTAGACCAATTAATGCCAAATTACTCAAAATTCGGAATAATGGCCCACTGAAACCCAATTGAGGAAAATGCTCTAAGAAGAGACAATTAAGCACTAAACAAGCATCAAGATGGGTACAAAAGGGCATTGGAATAAAGGAAAATAATGACTCATCACGTCTCCTTTTGCAACTCCATTAATTCTATGAAACATTTTATCGGTCCATCCATTTCTTGCTTTTAAAATAAATAATTTCAAAGTTGTCCACAGTTGTGTAAAGTTAACTTATCCTGGGTACAACTCTTCCTCTGAATCGGACTTAAGAGAATCATATAAATGAGCTCTTCCAAAATTTTCTTCACCAACATCATGTACCATGTCTTTTAAATGATCACTCATCCATTCGTCTACATAATTTATTCATCGTGGCATTTAGGCTTGTGCAATACTTCTTCATGCCAAGTCCAACCATGGACATCCTTGAAGGAGAATTGGAAGGAAATCCATGGAAGACAGCAAGAAGAAGATGAAGTGCAGCAAAATTGATGATAAATCCATAGAATGCTCTCGGCAATAGAGGTTTTTGGTGAAGATGAAGAGTATAATTGGTGCTATGGTGTGGAAGGTGGTGAGAGGAGATGAACGGGAAGGATAGCCATGTATGCTCTCAAATTAATAGAAGTGTGGAGTGATCTCAACACTAGCATTTATTAGCAATTCAAGAGTAACCATTACAATAGTTTAATGGCTTTATTTATAGGCACATGGCCAGCCAAATGAGAAGAAAATGCAACAAAGATGAAATGCAAATGTAGCTTGGAGGATGATGAAGGATTGACCCCAACCAAGGATGAAGGCACATGCTTAAGAAGACTAAGCATGTTTAGAAAGGAAGTTCACTAATCCTTCATCCCTTTCATTTGTGTTTGTTATTTTTGATTTCCTAAGTTGACTTAGTTGAATCAACTTTAGTTGACTTGTTGACCTTTGACTAGGTTTGACTTGTTGACTATAGTTGACTTGACTTAAGCCAACATGCTAATCTATGTTTATTTGCTTTGTAGGTTAATTAGGAGTAAGCAAGCAATGCTAGGTGGCGCATGGTGATTGGGGAGCATAAAGGATGTGGATGAGAAAGTAAAGCAAAGACATAAAGCATAAAGTAAAAGGCATAAAACAAGTGTACCTATGTACCTTTGGTCTCCTTTGTTTTTAGCACACTTTGGCCACTTTTTGGAGACATATGAGACACATTCTTTGTCTCCTTTTGTGCTAGAACGAAATTAGCCTTGCACACACCATAGTTGGCTCTTTTGTCTCTCATTTTTGTAACCTTATTTGACCTAGTTTCTAGAAGCTAGGGTTAGGTTTTTGTAGAGACATCCTTAGGTGTCTTTTATTTGCTTAGAGGCCCCTAAACTCTTCTATATAAGGAGTGCTCCTAGACATGTAAAAGGGTTGAACATTTTGAAGTAAAAACACTCTTGTGTCTCAACCATTTGTGAGAGTTTCCTCCCTTGGGAGTGAAAACTTTTAAGCCTTATCTTGCATAGCAAGTGGCGGCACACATCCACTCATCTTCAAGGTTGCCATGGCTTCTAGCCTAGCCTTGTAGTGGCGTGCTTCTCACATTTTTACCATTTCTTTCCTTTCCATTATGTTTTTTTCTTCCTTTAATTGTTCTTGGTTTTCTATGGTTTATATGCTTTCCATTTCCTTTTTGTTTTGAATCAATCATTCATCTTCTTCTCTTGAGTTTTGTGAAAGGAACCTTCACATCTAGATAGCTTGCTATCTTAATGTCCAGTGGGGATTTCATTTAGCTTTCTTAATCAACTCACACCATATTCAATAATCTTAAAAAGCAACAAGATAATCCTTCATCAGAGGAGAAGCTTGATTGGAGACCATGTGATGTAGAAGATGATTCTTGATGATGCCAAGTGGCATGTCACACTCTCCTTGCCAAAGTTACACGCTCCATGCTACCATCACATGCTCATGCTTTGCTTGCATCCAATTGTGGAGAAAGCTAATTATTCTCGGCCAAAGATAGCAAATTGGGCTCGACCCAATTGATCCAAAAGTGTTCTAGCTTTTTATTGAAAGCAAAGCCTAAACAATGGCCCAATTTAAATCTAGATACTTCCTTCATGCATCATCTGATATTTTAGAGATTTCTTTAGCCCATGTGAATAATGTAAAAAGCCCATGATTGACTTGATCATCTTGTGAAAGGCCCATGTGAATATTTCTCATCATTCTTCTAATGATTGGGCCTTGATGTGGGCTTGGGCTTGTTGATGCGCTTGAGCTCGGGCTTGTTGGGGTCACATCACCCCCTCCCCCTTGAAGAGGATTTGCCCTCAAATCTTGGTGGTCATCCTCTTCATCAAAAGTACCTACAAAAGGAACCAAATTAGTAATATTGAAGGTAGGATGCACACCATATTCTGCAGGAAGAACCAATTGATAAGCATTATTATTGATCTTCTTTATGATTTGGAATGGACCATCACCTCGGGGACTAAGTTTGGATTTTCTTAGGTTAGAAAATCTTTCCTTCCTTAAGTGCAACCAAACTAAGTCTACTTCATTAAAAGACCGAACCTCTTGCCCTTGTTTTTAAACTGAGCAATCTTTTCAACTTGGGTTTGAATTTGGTTTTTAACCTTCTCATGAAAATTTTTTACGAACTTGGACTTAGAAACCCCTTCTTTATGAACAAAAACAAAAAAGAAGTTGGAAGAGGTAATAAGTCCAATGGTGTGAGAAGGTTAAAATCATAAATGACCTTAAAGGGTGAGAGTTTGGTGGGGCTGTGGACCACTCTATTGTAAGAAAATTCAATGTGTGGAAGATACTCATCCCAAGATTTATGATTCCCCTTAAGCAAAGCCCTAAGCAATGTGGAAAGGGATCTATTGACTACCTCTAATTGCCCATCAGTTTGTGGGTGACAGGGATAGAGAAAGAATGTTTTGTTCCTAGCCTAGACCACAAGGTCCTCCAAAAATGGCTTAGGAATTTAACATCCGTATCAAACACAATTGTTTTGGGTAAGCCATGGAGGCAAACCACTTCTCTAAAGAACAACCTTGCTATGTTCCTAACATTATCTACTTTGTGGCATGGTATAAAATGTGCCATTTTAGAAAAATGGTCCACTACCACAAAGTCCATGCTTATATCCTCCCAAGGGGTGGAAGCAACAGGTAAGGGAGTATACATCCCTATAGGCATTACGCTAGACTTAGCATGCAAATAATTCAAACAACTAGTGGAATGATTTTGTATTTCCCTTTTCATATAGGGCCAAAGGAATTTCTCTTTAAGCATGGCCAAAGTTTAGGCGACCCCAAAGTGATCAATAAATCCCCCCTCATGCATTTCTTTGATCAATAGTTTTCTATGAGAACCTAGAGGAATACATAGGCAGCCTTCTTTGAAAAGATACCTATTTGAGAGATAAAAGTCGCCTTGGGACTTAGTGAGACAATCATGATAAATGGTAGCAAAGAAGGGATCATGAATATACAATTCACAAATGTTGTCAAATCCAAAAATTTGGGATCCAAGCTTGGCTAAGAGAGTATATCTCCTTGATAGTGCATCAACCACCACATTAGCCTTCCCTTTCTTGTACTTGATAACATAAGGGAATTGTTCCAAGTACTTAACCCATTTTGCATGCCTTTTATTCAATTTGTGTTGGCTCTTCAAATACTTGAGAGTTTCATGATCACTATGGATAATAAACTCTTTGGTCACAAGATAATGTTCCCAAGTATGAAGAGCTCGCACAAGGACATATAGCTCTTTGTCATAGGTGGGATAGTTACGAGAAGAACCATTTAGTTTTTCACTAAAATACAAAATTGGATGGCCTTCTTGTAACAAAATCTCACCTATTCCAAACCCAGAAACATCACATTCTAACTCAAAAGTTTTCTCAAAGTTTGGAAGAGCAAGAATGGGAGCTTGGGTAAGCCTAGCCTTGATATCATCAAAAGCCTTTTGTTGTCTTTCACCCCATTCAAAAGATATGTCTTTCTTAACAAGCTCATTGATGGGTGAAGCAATAGTGGAGAAGTTGGGAACAAATCTTCTATAAAAACTAGTTAATCCATGAAAGCTTCTAATGTCCCCAACATTCTTTGGCATAGGCCATTCTTGGATGACCTTAATTTTTGCGACATCAACATGTACCCCACTCTTATTGACCACAAATCCCAAAAAGATGACACTCTCTACACAGAAAGTGCACTTGTCAATGTTAACATAGAGTTAGTGGTCTCGTAGAAGAGATAACACAACTCTAAGATGTCCCACATGAAGACTAGAGCTTGTACTATACACCAAAATGTCATCAAAATAGACAACCACAAACTTTCCTATGCAATCACGTAAGACATGATTCATTAAGTGCATGAATGTACTAGGAGCATTGGTTAGGCCAAAGGGCATGACTAACCATTCATATAGACCAAATTTTATTTTGAAAGCAGTTTTCCACTCATCACCTTTTTGAATACGAATTTGGTGATAACCACTTTTGAGGTCTATTTTTGAAAAGATTTGAGCTCCATGTAATTCATCCAACATATCATCTAGTCTTGGGATTGAGTGCCTATATTTTATGGTGATGTTGTTGATAGCCCTACAATCACAGCACATGCGCCACTTTCCATCTTTCTTGGGCACCAACAACACATGCACAACACAAGGACTTAGACTTTTTTGAATCCATCCCATGTCTAGCAACTCATTCACTTAAGTTTCTATCTCCTTGGTCTCAATTTGGTTTGTCCTATAGGCGGGTCTATTAGGAAGACTTGCCCTTGGGACAAAATCAATTTTGTGCTCAATCCCTCTAAAAGGTGGGAGACCATGCGGGCCATCCTTTGGAAAAATATCTTTAAATTCATGAAGGAGAGCACGAATGGAAGGAGGTAGATCCGTAAGAGAAGGATGTTCAAGAGAAGTAAGTATTGCTTGACAAAGTAAGAGGAATGGAGGTTGCTCATTATGAAGAGTGTGCAAAAGATTTTTATGAGTTAAAAGAATTTCATGAGCAACATCTTTAGCAAAAGTAATTTCCTCTACCTTTGTCTTGTCACTTAGAATCTTTAGAAACTTTAGAGTTCTTGGAACTCTCTTTGATGAATATCACCCTAAGAGGCTTTTCATAGAATTGGCCAATCCCTAGGCCATTCTTTTATTTTCTTTTATTTTTCTTTTAATTAAATAAAATTTGTCTAATTGGGTTGGTTTACTAATTGCAGCCAAACTATTCAAATTGAAGCATTTGATGAAGTGTGGAATGGAATGTGTTGGACCAGCTACGTAGCAGCATTTTAATTGGGCCACAAATTCCTTCATACATCATGCACCAATGCTTCCTGCAGCACCCGTCCTGCTACATCCTGTTTTGTTATCATCACCTTTATTGGGCCGAGCCCAATTCATCTAACTGTCAGTGATTCCAGCAGCATTATGCATCCAATTCCATTAGCGTCTACAGCCAAACTCAATTTCTTTCTCCACATGCAGCATGTGTTGTCTCCAATTGAGTCCAGCAGGGGCTGATATATTCGTTTCTTCAAGAAGCCCAATTTCTTCTTTCACATGCGGCCTCACTTTCCCTTTCTCATTACAAAGGCCAAACCTCTTCTAGGGTTTCTTTACCACGCGTGGATCATCCGCTTTCATCTTAGGTTCAAGTGGCAGCCCATATTAGTTCTGCATCACGCTCTTTTCGAATTGTGCTAGAACTTCTCTGTTAGGGTTACTTCACGTGTTCTTGCCACCCTTTCCTTTAGCTAGGTTGTAATCACGTTTTCCCTATTTTCTATAGGGTTGGGCCTTTGTGCCGTTAGGATAATACTCCTCTTTCATGGTTGCCCTTCTCTCTATAAAAGAGCAAGCCATATGTTTGTAACTTTTAGCTTTTGATGAATGAGAGTGATAAATTTCCCCTTCGTCTCAGCTCAACCGTAACCCTAGAATAGGTTTTTAACCTCATTGGGTTACCATTTCAGTGAGAGTTCCCCACTGGAACTCCGTTTGAGAGTGTTTCAATCTCCCACCGTGAGATCATAGTCTTCCGCTGCTTGTTTGGTGGTTTTCCACCAAACAAATTTATGTTTCACGGCCTTGCATCGTGATTCCGACACGACTTGTGGCTTCGCGCGTCCATCATTTGGTATCAGGAGCACCAGGTTCACGGTTGGACCGCCGCGTTTAGGCTCGCTTCAAAGATAAGTGTTCTTTCTCTTATCTTAGTGTTTTTCTTCTTCATTGTTTGTATTTCAGTCTTGTTCCTAATTTGCTTAAGTTTGATTTTCTACGATTGATTCTGTGTGCTGAAAATTCTGTGCTGAAATTGATTCACGCATATTTGTTCTTATTTTCTGAATCAATATTGATGATGATTTTATGTCTAGCTCTTTGATTCTGCCATTCCAATGCATGTCAATTAGGTTTTTCCATATTTTTTACCTAGCTTTAAATTGTATAATCTCGTGGTTTTGTCTTAGTTTTTGTTAATTCGTTTTATATGTCCTCAACTCTATAGATGTTGTCCTTATTTTGTGTGTGTTCAGTGTTGCATCTCTTTCAGTCAATGTTTCATTCGCATAAATAGGTTCATGTGTTTTGTTTTCTTCTGAATTTGCTATTAGATCATTAGCAAATTGTCTGCAGTACCAATTGATATTGTTCTTGTTCACTTCTGCGTAAACTGCTTTTGGTTTTTTGTTCTGTTTGAATCTGTTAATGTTTATGAGATTACAATGGCTTGCCAATGATTGTGATGACCAAACTGTGATGTTTCCATTGCTTTGATAATACATCTGGCTCTGTTCAGATTGTTTAGGTGGAAATTAAGTTGGTTTTGGTCCATACATAGGTTGAATCAGTGTTTTTTTTATGCCTAGCAAGTTCATTCCATTTGGTGTAGTTTTGATAATATTTTCACAGTTAATGCGTTTGTTTCTAGTTCTGTTGTTGATTCCATTTATGGTCATTGTGCATCTGCTGAGTTTTTGGTAATTTGATTTGCTCTATCACAGAATCATTTTTTTTTGTGATCTGCAGCACTTTTATTGGCTAGTTCACTAAAATAGTTGTGCCTTCCTTTGTTGTTTCTGCATTGAAACCTGATTCATGGAGCTATTTTCCTGTTGGCCAATTTTGATTCCTGCATTTGTTTCTTATTCATAACTAGCAGATTTTTGTGCTTGTTGGAGCTTATTGAGTTGCATATTGCTGTTGTGTACTACATTGGTTATATCATGTTGTGCAACAATGAATCCAGCACATTCTGTTTTTTATGTATCATTTCCAGCCATTGTTCACTGCAGTTTCTTTTGGCTAAATTTGTATTCCTTTAATCAGCATTCTTCACTGTAGCTTGCTCACTTGCTTTTGTTTGGCAACTCTCTGTTTTTCTCAAATTTTTGACATTCAAACTGTTTCAGTGTTCTGTCTAGTCCAATTGAGTACTTCTGTTGTGGCCTGATTCATTGCTTGCCTCCACAATTCTCGTGCTCTTGCTTTGATTGCCTGCAGCTAGTTTCTTTGTTCACACATGTCCATATTTTGATATTGCTAAATGACTTAAAATGCTACAAAATTTAGTGATCTATGTTGAAGTCTGGTTTGATGAATCAGTATGCTATACCCGAACCTGCAGCATTTTGAGTTGTGCTTTTCGTTGTCAAAATTAATATTTGTTGTTGTCTCTGGCCTGCCAGTTTACTTTGATGCAGTATTATTGGTTTAGTTAATTCAAGATTGCTGCATATTGCTAATTGTTTGCACTGCCCGAGAGTTTCTTGTGAAGTCATTATTGTTTAGTGTGCTTTTTATCATTGTTTTTGAGTTGAATCACTTGAATTCTGCCATATGCGTTTGAGTACTAATTTGGAAATAGCCTATTGAAACTGTTGTGAGTTGTTGTTGATGCTCTTTGTGAGTTAAAAAAAAAGAAAAGAAAGCAGTCCAGTAAAAAAAAGAAATATACTGAGAAATCCATGAAAAGTACTTCTGGTCTGCAAAGTGAATGTTTGATCCACTGATTTGAGTAAAATAGAATGCACTACAGTCACAGATTTGCTACTGTCCTCTTAATTTTCAACTTGCATATGCTCTTGATTCAACTTGTTTTGTGTCTTCTTGATTTTAGTTTTGTTAATCTTGTTCTAGACACATTCCTTAGGTTCTCCTTTGTGTGCTATCCTTTGTTGATTTCCCTTTTTCTTGCTTGTCCTTCTTGCTTATTCAATTGAGTTTGTCCATTTAATTCTATCACTTGATATTGTCCAATTCTTCCATTTGAGCTTTTCTTGATTTTTCTGCTTTGTTATTCTTATGTGGAAGACCGTGAGTGATCTTGGTTCATTTGGTTTGAAACTCACTGATTTCGCAACTTTGTAGGTGATTACCTTTCTCTTGAAGGTAGAGCTTTAGGATGAATTGTGGGAAAAGACATTAAGATAGCATTTCGAGAGGACTTGTGGAGTGAGCTGGGACTTAAAGAAGGAGTGCAAACACATGAGAGCACCCATTTTGTGGCTGGACCGAGAGCAAATAGAGAGCAAACTGGTCCAATTCCAGTTGCAGATTTGTTTTTCCCATTTCTGTTTGTTTTGATATCATGGAACTTTGTGGTGTAATTTTCTTCTTTTAGTTTCTGTTCATTTGCTTTGGAATGGGAAAATGCATTATTGCAATTCCATTCCTTAGTTGTTTGTAATAGCTTTTTAATCGTGTAGTGTGAGGTCATCAAGGGGTTCCAAGTACCACTTGATTCTTCACTTAGGAAAACTTTTCGTCTAGTTTATGTTTTCTTGCTTTTATGTTTTCTTGTTCTTTATGTTTTCCATGTCCAGGTTATGTGTGTTATGCATGTTTGATGTTTCTGTTTTACGTCTCTGTGATATCTAGGTGCAAATCTTTAAACACTTATTTGACCTTTCTTTGGTCATAGGATTTCACACACTTTGAAAGTCCTTTTTCACAATTAAAATTTGTTTTGTTGGGAAATTTTATTTAGATTTTTTGTGAAAGAAATTTAGAGATTTCTGGCTAGGAAAGGTTTGGTTTCTAAGCCTGTCCATGAGAGTCGCCTCCTTTTCCTAGGAACATCTCTATAAATCTTTTCCATTATTTTCTCTTTAGAAATTCCTAAAGTTTCTTTGTGAAAAAATTTGTTTGATAAATGTTTTTGGCAAGATGAGTTTTTATTCATATAGAGGATTGCATTTAGGTAGTCATAGTGAGGATAAAATGCATCATACGCATGAGAGTACATTTCCTTTCTTTGGTAAGGACATAAGTGCATTATCATACATATCTTGGGAGAGGGAAATAGATGATTTGGTGCATTCATTCCATTTTGGACATAGTAAATACTATTTTCTTACTTTGTGCATTTCTAGTTTTGTAGGACATGCAAGAGAGTGGTGGGATTATAGGCAGTCTAGAGTGGAAAAAGGAATAAAATCTCCCATTCAAAATTGGAGTGAGTTGAGAGCATGCATGAGAAGAACATTCATACCACCTTCCTTTGATTTTGATCGTGAGATAGAGAAAAAGAAGATTGAGATAGCAAGGAGGAAGGAGGAAAAACTCACAATATTATTAAGAGAGATGAGGGAGTTGGAAGAAAAAGAAAGAATAGGAATTCAGAGAAGAGAGCAGAAAGAAAGAGAGAAATTTGAACAAGAATTGAGAGAAGAAGAGGAGCAACTGAGAAAAGAGAAGGAGGAAAAAGAGAGAAAAGAATTTGAAGAGAGAGTAAGACAAGAGAAAGAGTTTAAAAGAAAAGAGAAAGAGATTGAGAGAAAAGAAATAATGCTTAGGGAAGTAGAGATACAACATCCTACAATTCCTTGCATAGACCTCAAGGGAGTAATTCCATCTTTCAACTCTTCTTTATTTGTCGTTAATATTTTTGTCTTAGTTCTCCCTAAAATTGCTTCTCCACCTTCATCATTTATTTTAAACACTTCAAAAGAATTTCCAAATATCTTCTTTGACTTAGAGTTACCTTTTAGGTATCAATTAAGTCAAAGTGACAAGCAGTATTTTTTGTGAAGTAGGCTATGTACCAAATCCTTCCAAAATTAAAAGGCCTTTTTCATATATTCCTTACAAGTATCTTCTACTTCCATCTTGGAAAGTAACAGAAAAATTGTTTGATGATTACTGCATACATATTTTTGATCCTGGAGGAATTCATCTTTATTGTTGTGGGGCCTTAAAGAAACCTCTTGATCTGAGCACAGATCCTTTTCAAGAAGGAGGGGATGATGAATATCACCCTAAGAGGCTTTTCATAGCATTGGCCAATGCCTAGGCCATTCTTTTATTTTCTTTTATTTTTCTTTTAATTAAATAAAAGTTGTCTAATTGGGTTGGTTTACTAATTGCAGCCAAACTATTCAAATTGAAGCATTTGATGAAGTGTGGAATGGAATGTGTTCGACCAGCTACGTAGCAGCATTTTAATTGGGCTGCCAATTCCTTTATACATCATGCACCAATGCTTCCCGCACCACCCGACCTGCTGCAGCCTATTTTGTTATCATCACCTTTATTAGGCCGAGCCCAATTCATCTAACTGTCAGTGATTCCAGCAGCATTACGCATCCAATTCCATCAGCGTCTGCAGCCAAACTCAATTTCTTTCTCCACGTGCAGCATGCGTTGTCTCCAATTGAGTCCAGCAGGGGCTGATATATTCGTTTCTTCAAGAAGCCCAATTTCTTCTTTCACACGCAGCCTCACTTTCCCTTTCTCATTACAAAGGCCAAACCTCTTCTAGGGTTTCTTTACCACGCATGGATCATCCGCTTTCATCTTAGGTTCAAGTGGCAACCCATATCAATTCTGCATCACGCTCCTTTCGCAGTTGTGCTAGAACTTCTTTGTTACGGTTACTTCACATGTTCCTGCCACCCTTTCCTTTAGCTAGGTTGTAATCACGTTTTCCCTGTTTTCTATAGGGTTGGGCCTTTGTGCCGTTAGGATAATACTCCTTTTTCACGGTTGCCCTTCTCTCTATAAAAGAGCAAGTCATATGTTTGTAATTTTTAGCTTTTGATGAATGAGAGTGATAAATTTCCCCTTTGTCTCAGCTCAACCCTAACCCTAGAATAGGTTTTTAACCTCATCGGGTTACCATTTCAGTGAGAGTTCCCCACTGGAACTCCGTTTGAGAGTGTTTCAATCTCCCACCGTGAGATCATAGTCTTTCGCTGCTTGTTTGGTGGTTTTCCACCAAACAAATTTATGTTTCACGGCCTTGCATTGTGATTCCGACACGACTTGCGGCTTCGTGCGTCCATCACTCTTCCTCTCTCCTATCTCGCATTTGAACTTGATCACTAGCAACTTGACTAGGAGTGAGGGGATGCAACACAAAAGTTTTTGAATGATGTTGGAGGGTGATCTCATTGGTGTGGCCATGGTGTAAGGTTTTACGAATAAATTGCCAAGGCCTCCCTAAGAGAATATGGCAAGCTTCCATTGGGATCACATCACATAAACTTTATCTTTAAATTTTCGAATGGAGAACTTGACTTTCACTTGATGCTTAACTTTGAGATCCCCATCTTCATTAAGCCAATGAAGTTGGTAAGGTTTGGGATGGGGCAACAAAGTAAAATTCAACTTCTCAACCATCTTGTGCTACAACAATTGCAACAAGACCCACTATCAATGATCAAAGAGAAAGTGTTTTTCAAAACCTCACATCTTGTGTGGAAAATATTTTCTCTTTGATCATTGAGAGGAAGGCTAGGTTGGTTATTGAAAAGCCTCCTAATCATCAAAAGTTTCCCTTCATTTGGATATGAATGTTCTTGAGAATCACTAGAATGGGAAGTGTCAGAGTCACTTGAAGATGACTCCTCTTGGCTAGTGTAGAGGTCTTTGCCCTTAAGCATAATGGTGCATTTGGTAGGGCATTGGGCGACCACATGACCTCTACCTAGACACTTAAAACATTTGATATCACTACCTTTTTTGATGGTGGAGGACTCACCTTTGTCACTTACCTTTGTAAGGCTTTTATGAGTGGACTCTTTTTCTTTTGAAAATCACTTTTAGAAAAAGAGGGAGAATCCTTGCGAGAAGGACGTTGCTCCACATTGATGCTCATTTGAACAAGATCATTAAAATTGTGGTAAGGAGCAACTCAACTTTATCTCTTATGTTGTAATTGAGTCCACTTAAGAACCTAGAAATTGTAAGGTCCTCTTCTTCTTCAATCTCGCTCTAATGATGTAGAGCTCCATCTTTTGTCTATGCTCTTCTATTGACATAGATCTTTGTTGGAGCCTTTAAAGCTTGTCCAAGAACTCTCTTTTGTAGTAGGAGGGAACATGGCGGACATGAAGGGCTTCTTTAAGAACATTCCAATACTCAATATCATTTAGCCCTTTTCTCCTTTTTTGGAGGACTAAGGAAGTCCGCCAATTAAGAGCATGCCCTTGAAAGTTAAGAGTAGTGAGACACACTCCTCTCTTCCTCCACAACATGACTTTCAAACAATTGTTCCACTTTTTCAACCCAATCAAGAAAAACCTCAACATTATCCTTTCCATAGAAATGAGACAAATCAATTTTGACTTCTTTAAGGTGGGTAGGTATACGCCTTTTCCTTTTTACATGAGGCAATTGTCTAAGGTTGATGTGCTCTTCTTCCTCCTCTTCAAAATCATATTATGCCTTGAAGGGGCACGAGAAGGCCTAGGAAAGGCACGGGTATTATGGTTGGGAATAGTAAGTTGATTTAATTGAAGATTGGCTTGCATGGAAGCCATTTGAGTTTTAAGGTCCCTAACCTATAGAGAGAGGTTATCTAGGACTCTAGGATCAACCTCAACCTCTTCATCACCACTTGTGTGGAGGTTGGTTTCATCAACATGTTGTTGATGTTGAGTACTAGCACGAGTAGCCCTTCTAGTGCTCATGGTGATTGAAAGAACTTAGAACTTTAACAAAATGGTGAAAGAAGAAACCAAGCATAAGTAGACCTCCAGGTTAGGTGAGGTGAGTCTAAAAGACTTCTTAAGTACCAAGGTCAATCCTTGCCAAGATGTACTTGCAAAAGGTTTCAAAGATCACAAAATTGTATAAGGCTAAGTAAATAGAATCACTTGAGACACTAAGCACAAACAAACACAAAAAAGACTCAAAGAAAAGAAAAGACTAACACTAAGAACGGACCCTTAAATGGCAAATATTTTAGAGACTTTGCTCTCACAAATTTAAACCATTAAGCGTCTAATTATGTGGCCTAAAAGCAAGGTGAGAAAGCACTTAGAACTTTCAACACACTCACATACTGATATCGCTGTCGTTAGGCGATCAAATTACCACTACTTTAGCAACTTCAGTATTGCCAATTTGTAGTGAAGAAAATAGTTAGGGTTAAGATAACCCTGAGTCGTCTCACAACGAATACGGAATTGATCTCAAATATTTGATTCTTAAAAATGCAATTAAAACTAGCAACTATAAAAATAGGGGGATTTTGATATGCAAAGAAAATGACACGGAAGATTGTAAACACAGTAATAGTAAATAGGTCAATTCCACTGCTTTTTCTAAATAAGATTCTTCATTGGTTATCTAGAGATTATTGTTAAATTAATTATTGTTGTTGGTTTACAAATAAATCAATGTAAAGACTCAATTCATTTGTTGGCATCCTCACTTTTAATCAAAGTACAGTCTCAATTAAAAGTGAGAATTGTTTAGATTGTCCATAGTAAATTTAATCAAAGTACAGTCTCAATTAATTTTACTATGCCTAATCATGTCTATTCCTTTGTTTCTTTACCAAATAGAAAACTTAATTAATCAAAGTAAAGTCTTGACTAATTTTAGTTAAAGTAATTACCTCTAATCAAATTAAAGTCTCAATTATTGGCAAAAACTTATTTAATCAAATGAAAGTTTCTAAACAAAATCAAAGTAAAGTCTCAATTTAATTTAAAAACCTTTTAACTCATATGATTAGCATGCATGTAGATTCAAAATCATTATTTTCTATTCGATTAAGAAGCAAAGGACATAGATAAACAAAAACCACAACAATAATCAAAATAACAAAACATATAAATTCATCTAACCTCAGAATCCATTTAAGAAATTACAGTGGAATCAACCCTTAAAAGCTTAGCCCTCCATGGCTTTGATGGAATACATGATGATATGAAAGAAAAGAAAAGAAAATAAAGAATGAGAGATGTGGTGGAGACGGTATCTGCCAAAACCAGAGAGTTCTAAGTGTCTAAGCTGTCAGCTGTAAATTATCCGTCCCTCTGCTCCCTTAAGTCTCTTTATATAGGCTTCCACTGGACTTTGGGCTTTATCTGTCAGTTGCTAAAATATTTTATTTTTATTTAATTAATTAGCAACTTAATTCCTGTCCAATTTCCAATTCTGCCCCTCTCATTTAACCATATTTGCAGTTTTGACCAGAGTTTACTGCTGACTTTGACCAGTTGACCAGAGTTGACCAGTTGACCAGTTTGACTGTCCTATCAGATGCTGATACGTGGCGCAGAGTGCACTTTCTCTCTCCAGACTAGGGTTTGCTGTGTTTTAGGGTTTCATGGAGGCTTGTGGATGACGGCGCGGCTGCTCCTCCTTCTCCGGCGACGAAGGCGTGGTGGTGGAGGTTTGTGGACGCTGCTGGTGCGCGTGGACGGTGTTCGCTGCTGGTGCGAAAATGGTGGCTGCCTTGGTTCGTTCTCGTTCATGGTGGCTGCGTGGTGCGGCGGCGGCTGTGTTCGCGATGTTGCTACAGATGCGCGAACGGTGATCGCGATGATGGTGGCGCTGCGGAGAAGATGGAAAGGCATGGTGGTTGCGGCGTAGCTGCTGTTGCGGGAACTCGCGCAGGTCGCGCTAGCGATGGTTGCAGGTCTGGTGCGGAGGCCGTAGATCTGGTGCGGAGGTCGTGGCTGAACGCTCGCGGGAAGAAGGAAATGGCGTCGCGATGGTGGCCGGCGATGGCTGAGGCGAGATGGTGTTGCGCGTGAAGTGGCTGAACGACGTAGCTCTTCCGCTGCTGCAGCGGTGCAGATGGCGCGAGAAGATGAAGAATTCGCGGTGGCCGTGAATGGAGATGACGGCGGCGGCTGCCATGGTGGGTGGAAGGAGAGGAGAAAATTAGGGTTAGGGTTTTGGGAGATGAAGATGATGACGTGGCAGCCTTCCATTGGACAGCTTGTTAGTGCAAGGATTGTTGCCACGTGGCTTGCTTTGGTTGGCTAATTTTAAGAGATGGGGATTGCCACATGGCATGATCTGGTTTAGTGGAGTTTAAGTGGTAGGAGGGGTGCAACTTAGTGAAAACTGGGGGTGCAGAACAGGTTTTTGGTGGTCCACTTTGTAGGAGTGTGCAAATAAAATCTGGGGGTGCATTTAGCTCCTGATTTATTCTTTTTCAGAATTTCTTGATTTTGGACTTATTTTGTAACTTTGAATATTTCAAAATCACATTATTAATTGACCAAAAATAAATTCCAGCTGCATTAACAAACGTTAGAATATCCAATAATATTTTATGCAACTAAAATCAATTTTTACGCCACTTTTACCAAACTTACTCAATAAATCCAATAATCACAAATCCTAATTAAATCAATCTTTAAGCACAGAAAATTCAATTAAATCCCCAAATTTAAATATTAAATGAGGGCAAAAATTTGAACTCATCACACACCCACACTTATCCTTTTGCACTCCTGGGCAAAATTGAACAATTTCAAAAACTCTTTTCTGAGGTCTTTTATTCCATATTTTCAGTGGATTAAAGAAATGAATACCAATGGAAACAGATCAATCTTCTAGAAATCATGTTGTCATGCACAAACAAATGGATGAAATTTTGTTTTTCACACATGAGTTAATCTTTTGAGTTTTACAAGATAATCAACTATGAAAGAGAAACACTCAAGTTAAATATATATTTTCTCACCAAGATTCGCTCAAGTGTTTTGGCTTGTGTTTTCACTCAAAATACCCATGCAAGTAAACACTCTCAATGCTTAGCAAGACTCTAATATTCACAGCTTTCAGAAAACATGCATTCAAAAATCATGAGGACTTTTCACAGGTTATAATGAGGCCAAGGCAAAGGTAGGAAAAACTTTAGGATTTGTGTGTTTTTGAAATAGTAAGGAAGAAAGAGTTATGGAGCATAGTTTCAAAAACAATTTTTTTTTCTTTTATCCTTTGTTGCTCTTTTTCAGACAGCAATCATTTTTCATTACAACACTCTGTCATCAACAATTATTTTCCTTTTTGCCATTTTTACAACTTTGTGGGGGAAATACACACCCCCACACTTTATTCCTCAACCAATCTCAACAATCCACTAGCTCCTTCTTTCTCCCTAAGGACAAACATGGTCTTTTTCTTTTTAAGGTTTAACAGTATGCTCAAAACAAGAAAAAGAGGTTTAAGCTCAAGGGGCTACCAATGGATCAATATTATGGTTAGCTTATTACGCCAAGTAGCTAAAAACAAGAAATGCCTCAGTCATATCAAATCATGCATGTTCACCTAAGATACAAAACAACAGAATCAAGCTAAACATTTGAGTACCAACAAGACATGAGCAAATCACACAAGAAAAATAGGAATGACACATGGTAGTTCATCCTTACAATAAAGCTCAAAACTCACAAGGTCAAAAACTCTTTCACAAAAGATTTATTCCAGAAACTCTCAAATCAACTCAATCAGTAAATCACAGAAACAATCCATTCATAGCACATGACTTTTATTTTCCCAGAATTATGACCGTTCCAATTAGTAAATCAAATCCAAAAATCCAATGTCAATATGTTTTATTGAAAGCAGAAACTTTTTTTTTTAAATAAAAACAAGCAGAAAAGAAAATTAGAAAAGAAAAAACAAAACAAATAGAAAACGAAAACAGAAAAGGGGGAAATCTCCCCACACCCCCACACTTTATCCATGCATTGTCCTCAATGTATTCAATATGTATAAAATGCAAAGAAAAAGTATGAAGTGTACTTACCTCCTCAAGGTGGAAGGTATGAGGGAGAAGTCAAGTTCATCCCATCCATCGTCTTATTCAGCATATCTTGATTTTCATTGAATATCCGAAGACGATGCCCATTAACTTTAAAAGTTCTTGCTGAAGATTCTTCCTTGATCTCCACTGCTCCATAAGGGAAGACTTCTGTAACAATGTATGGTCCTTCCCAAGTAGAACGCAACTTACCACTCATGTCACCAAGCTTGGATTTGTATAGTAACACCTTCTGGCCTACCTTGAAATCCTTTCTAGCCACAAGCTTTTGGTCATGGAACTTCTTGGTTTTCTCTTTGTAGAACTTTGAATTTTCATAGGCTGCTAGCCTAATCTCCTCTAGTTCTTGCAACTGAAGCTTTCGCTCATTCCCTGCTTCTTCCAAATCCAAGTTGCATGCTTTCACGGCTCAATAGGCCCGATGTTCAATCTCCACAGGTAGATGACAAGCCTTTCCAAAAACCACCCTGAAAGGTGACATACCTATAGGTGTTTTGTAGGCTGTCCTGTGTGCCCAAAGTGCTTCATCCAATCTTGTTGCCCAATCCTTTCGACTAGGCTTCACTACTTTCTCTAGTATCTTTTTAATCTCTCTGTTAGAGATCTCTGCTTGTCCATTGGTTTGGGGGTGATATGGTGTATCAATGCGATGTGTCACCCCATACTTCTTCAACATGTTCTCAAGTAGCCTATTACAGAAATGAGTCCCCTGGTCACTGATGATGGCTCGTGGTATCCCAAATCTGCAGAAAATGTTAGACCTGACAAAACTCATAACAACTCGAGAATCATTAGTCCTTGTAGCTATGGCTTCCACCTATTTGGAGACATAGTCTACAGCAAGCAAAATATAAGAAAACCCAAAAGAAGGAGGAAAAGGACCCATAAAATCAATACCCCAAATATCAAATACCTCACAATATAGCATGGGTTGTTGAGGCATTTCATCCCTTCTTGTAATGGATCTGGCTGCCCTTTGGCACTGCTCACAATTTTTATATACCCTCTGTGCATCTTTAAAGATAGTAGGCCAATATAATCCACAATCCAACACCTTCCTACCTGTTCTTTGTGTGCCATAATGTCCACCAAAAGGAGAGGAATGACAGAACTCAAGCACATGAGGTATCTCGATATCTGGAACACACCTCCTTATGACTTGGTCACTACCAATGCGCCATAAACTTGGGTCTTCCCAAATATAGTACTTTGCCTCACTTTTTAGCTTGATTCTTTCATATTTGAAGAAGGAAGGAGGAATAGCAGAAACAACCAAATAATTAACAATGTCAGCAAACCAAGGTTCAGGAAACATACCTTTCACAACAGTCAATGCTAGGAGGACTTCATCAGGAAAGTCATCCTTAATAGGAATGTTATCTTCTCCATTTTCAATCCTGCTAAGATGATCAGCTACCAAGTTTTGTGCTCCACTTCTGTCTAGAATCTCAATGTCAAACTCTTGGAGCAGTAGCATCCATCTGATCAACCTTGGTTTCGAATCTGCTTTCTTCAGAAGGAATTTTAATGTTGCATGATCAGTATAAACAATTACCTTGGAACCAAGTATATACGGTCTGAATTTGTCCAAGGCAAACACAACAGCCAATAATTCCTTCTCAGTCGTGGTGTAGTTAGCCTGCGTTGTGTCCAACGTTCTGGAAGCATAATATATCACATGTGATAGCTTCCCATCTTTTTGTGCAAGCACCGCTCCTACTGCAAAGTTTGATGCATCACACATAAACTCGAATGGTAATGTCCAATCAGGTGGCTGGATGATAGGAGTGGTGGTAAGCGCCTTTTTCAATGTATCAAACGCATCTTTGCACCTCTCTCCAAAGTCAAATACTATATCCTTTTGCAACAAGTTGGAGAGAGGGTTGGCTATCTTGCTGAAGTCCTTGATAAACCTCCTGTAAAATCCTGCATGTCCAAGAAAAGATCGAACCTCTTTCACAGAAGAGGGGTAAGGCAATTATGAAATAATATCAATTTTAGCAGGATCTACAGATATACCATTCTTGGAAACAACGTGACCTAAAACTATACCTTGTTCCACCATAAAATGACATTTTTCAAAATTTAGAACAAGGTTAGTTTCTTCACATCTCTCCAAGACTCTAGCAAGATTAGACAAGCAATGATCAAAAGATGAACCATATACACTAAAATCATCCATAAAAACCTCAATACAATGCTCCAACAAATCTGTAAAAATACTCATCATACATCGCTGAAATGTTCCAGGAGCATTGCAAAGGCCAAATGGCATTTTCCTATAAGCATATGTACCGAATGGACAAGTAAAAGTAGTCTTATGTTGATCCTCTGGGGCAATACAAATCTGAAAATACCCAGAGAATCCATCAAGAAAACAGTAATGAGACTTACCTGCCAATCGATCTAACATCTGGTCCATGAATGGTAAAGGAAAGTGGTCCTTCCTGGTGGCCTGGTTTAGTCTTCTATAATCAATACAGACCCTCCAGCTATTCTGAATACGAGTAGGAATCAACTCGTTCTTCTCATTCTTGACCACGGTGATCCCAGATTTCTTGGGGACCACATGTATAGGACTCACCCAAGTGCTGTCAGAAATGGGATATATAATACCTGCTTGTAGCAACTTGGTGACTTCTTTCTTCACAACCTCCATCAGCTGAGGATTCAGTGTCCTCTGAGGTTGCCTCACTGGCTTAGCATCCTCCTCCAAGAGTATTCTGTGCATGCAGAAAGAAGGACTAATACCAGGAATATCTGCCAAAGTCCAGCCTATTGCTCGCTTGTGATCTTTGATAACCTGCAATAGCTTTTGTTCCTGCTCATCAGTAAGCAAGGCAGATATAATAACAGGGAGTTTCCCATCCCTCTCAAGATAAACATATTTCAAATGAGATGGTAAAGGTTTCAACTCCAAAGTGGGTGGCTGTTCCACAGATGGCAACATTTTATTGCCTAAGGTAATTTCAGCCACCTCAGCATCACACTTGGACGCCACAGAGGTATCAAATAGTGACACCGCGTCCTCAACATCACCTGTTTTACAATTTTCTCTTTCGTCTAAAATTGAGCCCGAAACATTCGAAAAAGAAAAATCCAAAGAAGAAGAAAAACCAGATAAAACGTCCAAAAGTCCAAAAGCATAATTGTTCACTACATTACTCAATAAATCAATACAAAACAAAGAATGGTCTTCAATTGGGTGCTTCATGGCTTCTAGCACGTTGAACTGCACCTTCTCATCTCCTATCTCCATAGTCAAGGATCCTGCATGCACGTCTATCTTGGTACGTGCTGTCATCATGAATGGTCTTCCCAAGATGATTGTGGTTGAACTCATTCCTTCATCATCCTTCATATCCAAGATGTAGAAATCTACAGGAAAAATTAACTTGTCCACACGGACAAGCACATCTTCTAGCACACCTGCAGGGTTAACTGTGCTACGGTTGGCCAATTGAATGACCACACCAGTAGACTTAAGAGGTCCAAGATGAAGTGAAGTAAAAACAGATAAAGGCATTACATTAATGGAAGCTCCTAAATCTAACATAGCATTGTCAAACTTAGTACTACCTATAATGCAGGGAACAGAAAACATACCTGGATCCTTACACTTTTGCGGCATTCTGACTGCAGGCTTCTTAATTAAGCTAGAGACGTTTCTTCCCATGTTCACTACCTCTTTGTCCATAATACGCCTTTTATGTGTACATAATTCTTTGAGAAACTTGGCATATTTAGGAATTTGTCTCACAGCATCCAACAAAGGAATGTTTATCTCCACTTTCTTGAAGGTATTCAGGATTTCTTTGTCTAACTCCTCCATCTTTTTAGTTTTTGGTTTCAAACGGTTTGGATAGGGAGGAGGAGGAGAATAAGGAGAAGGATTTTCAGAGGAAGTATTAGGGGATACCAACCTGGAGTTATCACTAGGTACAGGCATCTCAGATGTTGCTTGTGTTGCTTCATCTGATCTTCCTCTTTCATCATTAGGTACAACTTCATTGTCCTTATCTTCATCTTCTTGGGCATCCCCAAGACCTTGTATTTGCTTACCCGATCTTAAAGTAATAGCACTTACATTTCTCGGGTTGATTACAGTTTGTGCAGGCAAATTGCTTGAGCCTTGTTGAGACTTCATCTGATTTAACTCATTTGCCATTTGTCCAATCTGATTTTGCAAATTCTGATTGGTTGCTTCCATTGTCTGTTTCAACTCATTGATTTGTCCCTTCATCATGTCAGCCATCATTTTCATCATTGCCTCCATGTTTGAATCACCAGAGGTTGCAGTTGGTTGTGGTTGTTGCCTCTGTTGAGGTGGAACATAGACTTGTTGGTGTTGAGGCTGTTGATTTCCCCATTTTCTGGCCGGGATATTCCTTCCAATCTGGGTTGTACTTGTTGGAGGACAAATCATGGTTGTATTGCTGCCGAGGTGGTCTATTATTGCCATAGATGTTTGCAGCATATGCCTGAGGTTGTTCATTGTCTAACGTCCCTGTCTCTTTTAACATAGAACAAGCCTCTGTAGGATGATTAGTAGAAGCACAAATTCCACATAAAGTAGAAGGGATAGGCTTTTTCTGTAAGTTTGTCAAGGTCCTTACCATGGCTGCTAAGTCATCCAACTTCCCTTCTAATTTCTTGTGATCTGCAACATATGAAGCTTCTACTCCATGGGTTCCCTTCAATAGAGTTATAGAATTACTCCTTGTGGAAAATTGTTGATGGTTCGACGCCATAGTTTCAATCAATTGTCTTGCATTTGTTGGCGTTTTGTCCACCAATGACCCTCCACTTGCAGCATCTATCATTTGTCTATCCATGATACTCAATCCCTCATAAAAGTATTGAATGAGGAGATGCTCGTTTATTTGGTGATGAGGACAGGAAGCACACAACTTTTTGAATCTCTCCCAATACTCGTGAAGACTTTCTCTTTCTTGTTGCCTTATCCCATAAATATCTTTGCGAATAGCAGCAACTCTAGATGCTGGAAAAAAACTTTTCCAGAAATAATCTTTTCAGAGTCTCCCAGGTATTGATGGATCCTGGCAGAAGGCAGTATAACCAATTCTTAGCGGCATCTTGCAATGAGAATGGAAAAGCCTTAAGCTTGATATGTTCCTCTGTCACTGTTGTAGGTCTCATGGATGAACAAACAACATGAAATTCCTTCAAATGATGGTACGGGTCTTCTCCTGCTAATCCATGGAATTTGGGTAAAAGATGGATTAACCCAGACTTAAGCTCACATTCTCCATCTGGATATTGGATGCACATGTTTTGTGTAATTGCTGCATCTGGTGAAGCCAATTCTCTTATTGTTCTTTCTTCCATTCTATCTTCTTGAATTTCTGGTTCAGGTGATGGATCAGAAGATATGTTAATCACCAGAGGTGATTCTAGTGGTACACTTTCAGTGGTAGGTTCAGATGATGATGGTGCTCCTTCAGTAGAACACCTTAGTTCAAGTGTCCTACGTGATTTACGCAAGTTCCTTTCAAGTTCTGAATCAAGTTGATAAAATTGACCCAGATTGGCCCGAGTCATGCACTATGCAAGTCCACCTGAAAGTGTTTCCCTGTGTGTTTTTTTTTCTTCCTATTCTTGTTTTGGAGAAAGATTTCAAGAAAGAAATGAGTTAAGATGTCGTTGGGTCTACTCCCAGGAAAGAGAGGTGCGTCACAGTGGACAACTTAAATACCAAGTCTTTCCTAGACAGAGTTTTCCAAACTAGTCTCAAAAATTTCTTAAAAGAAATTCTTAATCAAAACAAAAATAGAACTTTGCTTGGAATATATTAACAGAAAACTAGATACTACAAAATAACAAACTATATCAAACGTATATGCGTAAAATAAATAAAAAAATAAAATAAAATAAAATAAAATAAATAACCGTATGCCCCGGCAACGGCGCCAAATTTGATATCGCTGTCGTTAGGCGATCAAATTACCACTACTTTAGCAACTTCAGTATTGCCAATTTGTAGTGAAGAAAATAGTTAGGGTTAAGATAACCCTGAGTCGTCTCACAACGAATACGGAATTGATCTCAAATATTTGATTCTTAAAAATGCAATTAAAACTAGCAACTATAAAAATAGGGGGATTTTGATATGCAAAGAAAATGACACGGAAGATTGTAAACACAGTAATAGTAAATAGGTCAATTCCACTGCTTTTTCTAAATAAGATTCTTCATTGGTTATCTAGAGATTATTGTTAAATTAATTATTGTTGTTGGTTTACAAATAAATCAATGTAAAGACTCAATTCATTTGTTGGCATCCTCACTTTTAATCAAAGTACAGTCTCAATTAAAAGTGAGAATTGTTTAGATTGTCCATAGTAAATTTAATCAAAGTACAGTCTCAATTAATTTTACTATGCCTAATCATGTCTATTCCTTTGTTTCTTTACCAAATAGAAAACTTAATTAATCAAAGTAAATTCTTGACTAATTTTAGTTAAAGTAATTACCTCTAATCAAATTAAAGTCTCAATTATTGGCAAAAACTTATTTAATCAAATGAAAGTTTCTAAACAAAATCAAAGTAAAGTCTCAATTTAATTTAAAAACCTTTTAACTCATATGATTAGCATGCATGTAGATTCAAAATCATTATTTTCTATTCGATTAAGAAGCAAAGGACATAGATAAACAAAAACCACAACAATAATCAAAATAACAAAACATATAAATTCATCTAACCTCAGAATCCATTTAAGAAATTACAGTGGAATCAACCCTTAAAAGCTTAGCCCTCCATGGCTTTGATGGAATACATGATGATATGAAAGAAAAGAAAATAAAATAAAGAATGAGAGATGTGGTGGAGACGGTATCTGCCAAAACCAGAGAGTTCTAAGTGTCTAAGCTGTCAGCTGTAAATTGTCCGTCCCTCTGCTCCCTTAAGTCTCTTTATATAGGCTTCCACTGGACTTTGGGCTTTATCTGTCAGTTGCTAAAATATTTTATTTTTATTTAATTAATTAGCAACTTAATTCCTGTCCAATTTCCAATTCTGCCCCTCTCATTTAACCATAATTGCAGTTTTGACCAGAGTTTACTGCTGACTTTGACCAGTTGACCAGAGTTGACCAGTTGACCAGTTTGACTGTCCTATCAGATGCTGATACGTGGCGCAGAGTGCACTTTCTCTCTCCAGACTAGGGTTTGCTGTGTTTTAGGGTTTCATGGAGGCTTGTGGATGACGGCGCGGCTGCTCCTCCTTCTCCGGCGACGAAGGCGTGGTGGTGGAGGTTTGTGGACGCTGCTGGTGCGCGTGGACGGTGTTCGCTGCTGGTGCGAAAATGGTGGCTGCCTTGGTTCGTTCTCGTTCATGGTGGCTGCGTGGTGCGGCGGCGGCTGTGTTCGCGATGTTGCTACAGATGCGCGAACGGTGATCGCGATGATGGTGGCGCTGCGGAGAAGATGGAAAGGCATGGTGGTTGCGGCGTAGCTGCTGTTGCGGGAACTCGCGCAGGTCGCGCTAGCGATGGTTGCAGGTCTGGTGCGGAGGCCGTAGATCTGGTGCGGAGGTCGTGGCTGAACGCTCGCGGGAAGAAGGAAATGGCGTCGCGATGGTGGCCGGCGATGGCTGAGGCGAGATGGTGTTGCGCGTGAAGTGGCTGAACGACGTAGCTCTTCCGCTGCTGCAGCGGTGCAGATGGCGCGAGAAGATGAAGAATTCGCGGTGGCCGTGAATGGAGATGACGGCGGCGGCTGCCATGGTGGGTGGAAGGAGAGGAGAAAATTAGGGTTAGGGTTTTGGGAGATGAAGATGATGACGTGGCAGCCTTCCATTGGACAGCTTGTTAGTGCAAGGATTGTTGCCACGTGGCTTGCTTTGGTTGGCTAATTTTAAGAGATGGGGATTGCCACATGGCATGATCTGGTTTAGTGGAGTTTAAGTGGTAGGAGGGGTGCAACTTAGTGAAAACTGGGGGTGCAGAACAGGTTTTTGGTGGTCCACTTTGTAGGAGTGTGCAAATAAAATCTGGGGGTGCATTTAGCTCCTGATTTATTCTTTTTCAGAATTTCTTGATTTTGGACTTATTTTGTAACTTTGAATATTTCAAAATCACATTATTAATTGACCAAAAATAAATTCCAGCTGCATTAACAAACGTTAGAATATCCAATAATATTTTATGCAACTAAAATCAATTTTTACGCCACTTTTACCAAACTTACTCAATAAATCCAATAATCACAAATCCTAATTAAATCAATCTTTAAGCACAGAAAATTCAATTAAATCCCCAAATTTAAATATTAAATGAGGGCAAAAATTTGAACTCATCACATACTAAAACGTTGCACTATAATATGAAAAAAAGGTTCTACTTAGGAGATGGGATTGAACACCTTTGGTTCCCCAAGACACTTAAGTAGGCCATGGATACAATTGAGAACTTGAAAGCAATTTTGGTTCACTAATTTGGTACTCAAAATGAAGCAACCTCAAGCCACTTAATATCTTAAATTTTGATGCTCAAAAGATGCAATTTCACAATCAAGGAGGCTTCAAAATGGTACCAAATAAGATGTGCCAAAAAGAAGTACAAGGAAGAAAGAAATAAAGCCAAAATTAAGAAACAAAGCAACTACAAATGTGTTGTCAAGGTGCTGCCAATTTGCACCAAAATCGAGAGCCAAGAACTTGGCTTGTAGCCTCCTTTTGATTTGAACAAAGATCACCACTAAGTAAGGCACTTGTAAGCACCTTAGGCCACCAAAATGAAGTGCAAAACAACAACCATAGTCTCAGTTTTAAGGCCAAAACAACCACCAAACCTGCACCAAAAAACAAAATAGCAAGAAAACTATACCAAGCAATGGAGTTAGCACACACACTCTCAAATGAATAGGTCTAAAACTCTTAATAGGTAAGGAAAAAGGTAAGCACACAAGCTAAAATTCTACTTCAATATCCACCACTAAGATGCTACCAAATCATAAGAACCATTCTAAACTTCATAGCATCATCAATCACAACCAATAACCAAGATTCAAGTATATGAACCCAAACAAAGGAGAATGCAAGAAAAGCTAATTATAAATGCTAAACTAAAAGAGAATTGAAATGAAACATGATTAGAAGGAGATTCAAAAAGTGACAAGCAATAAATTAAAGGCTGGAAAATAAAACCAAGCACTACAAAAGGAACCTAAAAATGAACTAGAATAGATGAAAACAACAAAAACAACAAAACAAAAGTGCTCAAAATATGGCTGAAGTACTCATTGCAAAGCAGTAGCAAATGAAGTGATGAATTGACTTCAAAGCAAATAAATAATGAAGCAATATAGAGCACACACTCAAGCCAAAATTAAGGTGAAAATGAGCACTAAAAACACACAAGCACGCACAAAACAGCAATAAAACAGTGAATTTCGCAAACTATAGTGGCAGAAAAAGGAAACATGAGCCTCAACTTGCGCGATTTTTCATTTTTTTTGTGCTCAACTTTTTTGAATGATTGTTTTTTTGTATTTTTCATCTAGATGTTAGCTGAATGAGGCAAAAATCAGATTGAATTTTGGTGCACTGAGTTACTCATAATAAATCAAATACAAAGACTATGCGTGTAGTGATTTACTGGAAAACAGAGGAAAACTGGAGTAGAGTTGCTCTTTGAAATTGGAGAAGATGTTCTATGGAAAACATTGCTAAAGAACTTGATTATGAATTGAAATCAAGCATGAACATAGAAGAACATCTTAGACACTCAAAAGCATGAATCCAATCGGTGAAATGGATGAAAAAAATAGTAAGAATTCAGGCCTTAAACATCCACACACTTACATGAATGATCATAGTGTTTTTGTTGTGAGATGTGGCTCGGAAACTCAACCAAATCAAGCAGCAAGGAAATTAAACGGTGGAAATGTTGAATTAAAGCACAAACAAAGCATAGAACATGACTTAAACATAACTAGAATGATAAAATGCAAAGAAAAACTGAATTCATCGAATAAAAATGAAGAAAACTCAAAAAACCAAAGAACAAGTGCTGGAAAAAGAAAATGGAAGCTAAACAGATTTGCACCAATGAAGCAAGGAGTACTATAAGATTAATCAATGGAGATTCATGTTGCCTCAACGTCAAACGGTGTATAGCAGCAAAATCATGAAGAAAACAACAAAAACTAGAAGAAAATAATGGAGAAGAAAAACAACACGGAAATTGACAACAAAATGGACCAAGAACCTTACCCAAACCAAGAGGATGGATGCACCAAAGGCTTGGATGGCTCTAGATACCAATTGATGGACGTCCTTGAAGGAGAATTGGAAGGAAATCCATGGAAGACAGCAAGAAGAAGATGAAGTGCAGCGGAATTGAATGCTCTCAGCAACGGAGGTTTTTGGTGAAGATGAAGAGTAGAATTGGTGCTATGGTGTGGAAGGTCGCTAGAGGAGATGAAGGAGAAGGATAACCATGTATGCTTGAGTCCTTGTTTAAGCGAGGGATTTCTTTATTTTTGGGCGAAGAGCGATCTCGCCCAGGCGAGTAGGGCCCGCTCAAGCGAGAACTCACAGAGTGGCCACTGTACCATCGTCTCACGTCTCGCTCAAGCGATAATGCCTAGCTTAGGCGAGACAGTTGTTGTCGCTTGGGCGAAGGCTTTTAGCCTAAGCGAGATCAGTGCGGGTTTGCATTCTATTTCTCTATTTTCCGTTATGGCTGGATATTCCTATGAACATGCATGAATTATTTGAATTGTATTGACTGAAAGTAGCATGCTTGGATTAATTTATGGCCTGGAAATGTTGGATGGTGGTGTTGTGGTATGAGAATTGGATGCATGAGATGAATGTGGTGGTTATGGTATGAGAAACATGAAATTGGTGTGAGATAGGCGTAATTCCATGAGTCTCGTGGGGAGATCTCATGGTGGTGTGTAGTGTATATATTAAGATAAGGATTCAAGTAAGGATCGCATCCTGAAACTCTAAAGGGTCAGTGAGACTCATATAGAGCAAACTGACCCAAGTGGTGAGAGTAGCGGGAGGCCCTAGTCTCTGGCAGAATAATGGCCTTAGACACTTAAAGGCTAACCTTGTGAGTGGTAGGGTGAAACCCATTGGCAATGGCTCTACAGAGCAGTAGAGGCCACCACAAGTGCAAGCGTCCGGTGAATCCGATCTTAGTATATTTATCCGAATAATTGAGTCATAGTGGCTTGCTTGCCTGTCATAATATGATTCCTTGTGCACTAAGTTGTATGCTTGGACTGTTTTAAGTACTTGTCTGCTATAACATGTTAAAATTAAATTACACTAGCTTACCCTTTCATTTGTGTGTATGTTCTTGTCTTGTTTTCTCTTTTGCGATGATCACCTTATTGGTGGGAGCAGATGGGGAAAATCCTAAAGGTGGATCTGGTGGTGGTAGCGGTGCTGTGTAGTTTGGACCAGTTATAAGATTATTGTAAGAAGATATCTCCCCGCTTTATTTTCCAATAAAAAAAAGTCATATTGTTATTTATATTTAATTTTAAACATTTATTTGAAATGTAAAGTCAATGTAATATAATTAAAAACCAGTTGAAAGAAAAAACATGAATTATGTTTCTCATCAAATTCATTTGTATAACTTGGTGGACTTCAAATATTGTGGTGGCGTAATCAAAAGATGAACGTTTGTCCGCGTGAGTCTCATCGGTAAATTAGGTTAACAAGTTGCTTAACACACTATATTCAAAACAAACATGCCAAATTAGCTGTATGTCTACCTCTTAGTAGCCAATCATCAAACATAATGATTATGTTTGCCGCATTGGCGGATCTTCACCAAAAATTTTGGGAAAGCCAAAATAATATACTCAAAATTTATATATTTAATATTATTGTGACTAATGTTGGAAGGGGGAGCCTTTCATCCATAAATGAAGAACAATTTTGATGATGTCTACTGATCTAGGATAAAATATAGCTTGGTCCAGTTAGGATATGCATTAGGCAATTAGCTTCTCTTTATCAAATGTATTTCAGGCCTGCTGTGTAATTCTGCATATGATTAGTTTTTTAACTAATGGATTAACTGTTAGTATGGTACAAAGTAAGTGAAAATATACTCACGATAATCGATTAGGTAAATTACTAATCGAATTAGTGACAGCAAAAACCTTTGTATAAAAGCTGTTTTTGGAATCTGTTTTGGCGGGGGAGAAATTAGAAAGATCACGCAGCTTTCATCTGAGACAGAGCCATCTGAGAGTCACAGAGTTTCTGAATATTCAGGAAGATCACTCAAGTGTAGATCCAAGAAGATTGAGAGTTGATACTACTATGAAGGGTCTTGCTTGAATCAAGGAGCATCTAGTCAAATCTGCACAGTATAGGTGTATTCGTTTCTTGTTTTGTTTTCTGTATATTTGATTACAGTAGCTTCAGTGTTTGAAGTGTGGACCTAGGTGCAATTGTGTGGATGCATTGCTCCTAGGGGGAGTTCTTGATTGTTGAATCAAGTTCTTGGGTTTTGGGGGTTAGAATTACATAGGTGTGCTTGTAATTCTTGGAACCTTTCTGTTTAGTGGAATCCTCCTAAGTGTGTTACTTAGGAGAAGACTGGATGTAGATTCTTTTTGAATCGAACCAGTATAAATTGTGTGTCTTGCTTCTTTCTTCTCTCTCATAATCTTTCTTGATTGATTTAAACAGTCCATTAACCCAGAACTGCGAAATTGATTAATTGACTTTTAAACCTTAAAGACTCCTTCAAGATTCACATTAAGTAAGTGAAAAACTCATTAATCAATTTAGATCCCTTTGTGGTTAAGAGTATTAGACAGAATTGCTTTTAAAAATTGGTATCAGAGCTGGCTAATCGCACGATAATCGATTAGAAAGATCCTGATATGTCTAATACATCTCAAACCTTTGCTGAAGGGGCATCCATTAACAGGCCACCTCTGTTTGCTGGTGAAAACTACCCTTTTTGGAAAATTAGAATGAAAATTTTTCTTGAATCAGTGGATAAAGGGGTATGGGATGCAGTGGTGAATGGACCTTTTAAACCAATTAAAATAGTGGATGGAGAGACTTTTCCTAAAGAATTCTCACAATGGACCCCTGATGAGAATAAGAGGGCACATTATGATGTTAGAGCCAAAAATATTATATCTTCTGCACTAACCTTGGATGAATTTTACAGGGTATCCGTGTGTGAATCAGCCAAAGAAATGTGGGATGTCTTGGAAGTAACCCATGAGGGCACAAATGAAGTAAAAAGGGCAAGAAAGAATATTCTCATTCAAGAGTATGAGATGTTCAGAATGAAGACTGGAGAAAGCATCTGTGATGTGCAGAAAAGATTTACACATATAGTAAATCACCTCCTAGCTCTTGGCAAGACCTTTGACAAAGAGGAACTCAATATCAAAATCTTGAAGAGCTTAAATAGGACATGGCAGCCCAAAGTGACAGCAATTTCTGAATCTAGAGACCTCACTAGCATGAGCATAGCCACTCTCTTTGGAAAATTGAGGGAACATGAATTAGAGCTTGGAAGACTCAAGGAAGAAGAGGATGGAGAAAAGAGGCACACTATAGCCTTGAAGAGTGCAGTGAAATCTGCAGTAAAACAGAAAAAGGCAGATTCTGCAGATGACTCCAATGATGGAAACTCTGACAGTGAAGCTTTGAGCTTAATGGTGAAAAAGTTCTCAAAATTTTTGAAGTATAAGAACAAGACCAACAACAATTATGCAGGAAACAAGAGTCAGACCAGATCTGGAACTCAAACCTGCTATGAGTGTGGTAAGACAGGACACATCAAAGCTGATTATCCAGTGCTGAAGATGAAGCAGAAACTGGATGAGAAAAATGAGGCAGAGAAGCACATGAAGAAAAAGAGAGCCTACATTGCATGGGAGGAAAATGACTCCAGCACATCCAGTGATTCAGATGACAGCACTGAAGAGGAGAATAATCTGTGTCTGATGGCTAAAGCTGAAACATCCATTAAAGCAGAATCATCCAAAAACAGTGTAAGTAGTTTCACATCTGACCATGAGGAAAATGACTACTATGAACTGCTTGATGCCTTTAATGAACTGCATAAGGAAGCTACAAAACTACAAAAGTCAAATAGCAAACGTAAAGGAGAGATTAAGTGGCTGGAGGGTAGAATAAAGCAGTTAGAAGAGGAAAATGAGAATCTAACAACTTGCTTGGAAAGATTAGAACAATCTGAAAAACACTCCAGGTCTAGATGTGAGCATTGCCCAGGACAGCTAGAAAAGATAGAGTATTTGATGAAAACTCTCTCAAAATTTACCCTAGGAAGATCCAACCTAGATGTTGTACTAGGATCTCAAAGGAGTGTGCTGAATAAAGAGGGAATTGGTTACAGTGGCAACTCTAATCGATTATCGTGTAGAAATTTCCTCAACATCAGCAAACCATCCTTTATTATCTGCACTTACTGTTCTGAACCTGGCCATTTTTCTAATTACTGCTACTTTAAAAATTGTGGGGTTCCTAAAGGAGAGTACAAATGGGTACCTAAAGGAACACCTCAAACCACTAACATGAAAGGACCTAAGTTCAATTGGGTACCTGCATCTTCTCTTTAATCTTTGTTTTAGGTGTGTCTTGATGCAAGGAAAACAATGTAGCTTTTATATAATGGATGCTCAAGACACATGAAAGGAGATGTGAAGAACTTCTGCAGGATATCTTACAAAGCTAATTATTGGTCATGTTACAAGAGGTGATAATAACAAAGGTCAAATTTTTTATCCATCACATTGGTCTTGGTTTCTATTTGCTCTATACTTCCATAAATGTCTTCACTCTGATGTTAACCTGTGCTACTGATTTCACCTGCTGCGTTGTTAGTATTGTCATACTTTGTATGCCTACTGTGTTCAAACTGTGTAGCTGCTTGCCTAAACTTGGCCTTAATCCATTATCGTGTTCTGTCTGAAGCCTAGTCTGTGTTAAGTTCTGCATCACATAGTTGCTACTTAATTTCTCAAAAGGAGCCCGCTAATCCATTATACGAAATTGTTATGCATTCTGGTTGTTATCCTGGTTGTTATGCATTATCTCCTGCTGCATCTCTTACATTGCTGCGCTGTTTAGATACAATTTTCCTGTTGTTCTGTATTGCATCCTAAATCTGTTTGATTTTTTTTGCTAATGTCCAAAAAGGGGGAGATTTGGTATATTGATAGTTTATATTGGTAGGGGGAGTATGGAATTAAAATGATATTTGTTAAATGCCTATGCTGTTTTCTGTTGTCTGGTTTATGCCTATGTTGGTACTGTTGTTGTTGTTTGCTTAATGTGCTGCAGGTAGGCTTATCACAGTCCATGTTTTGGACATCATCAAAAAGGGGGAGATTGTTGGAAGGGGGAGCCTTTCATCCATAAATGAAGAACAGTTTTGATGATGTCTACTGATCTAGGATAAAATATAGCTTGGTCCAGTTAGGATATGCATTAGGCAATTAGCTTCTCTTTATCAAATATATTTCAGGCCTGCTGTGTAATTCTGCATATGATTAGTTTTTTAACTAATGGATTAACTGTGAGTATGGTACAAAGTAAGTGAAAATATACTCACGATAATCGATTAGGTAAATTACTAATCGAATTAGTGACAGCAAAAAACCTTTGTATAAAAGCTGTTTTTGGAATCTGTTTTGGCGGGGGAGAAATTAGAAAGATCACGCAGCTTTCATCTGAGACAGAGCCATCTGAGAGTCACAGAGTTTCTGAATATTCAGGAAGATCACTCAAGTGTAGATCCAAGAAGATTGAGAGTTGATACTACTATGAAGGGTCTTGCTTGAATCAAGGAACATCTAGTCAAATCTGCACAGTATAGGTGTATTCGTTTCTTGTTTTGTTTTCTGTATTTTTGATTACAGTAGCTTCAGTGTTTGAAGTGTGGACCTAGGTGCAATTGTGTGGATGCATTGCTCCTAGGGGGAGTTCTTGATTGTTGAATCAAGTTCTTGGGTTTTGGGGGTTAGAATTACATAGGTGTGCTTGTAATTCTTGGAACCTTTCTGTTTAGTGGAATCCTCCTAAGTGTGTTACTTAGGAGAAGACTGGATGTAGATTCTTTTTGAATCGAACCAGTATAAATTGTGTGTCTTGCTTCTTTCTTCTCTCTCATAATCTTTCTTGATTGATTTAAACAGTCCATTAACCCAGAACTGCGAAATTGATTAATTGAGTTTTAAACCTTAAAGACTCCTTCAAGATTCACATTAAGTAAGTGAAAAACTCATTAATCAATTTAGATCCCTTTGTGGTTAAGAGTATTAGACAGAACTGCTTTTAAAAACTAATTCAATAAAAATGAATACATAATCTAGTACATTTATAATTATCAAAGAAATTACACATATCTAAAGGAATGTCTATTGTTTTTTCATATTTTTGAATTCATGGTAATTGAATTATAATTAAATTTTTCAGTTAACTTTTTTCGATGTAAATAATCATATTATCTGCAAAATATTTATATTCTATTTTATTAACATGCATTTGATTCAAAAAACATTCACAAGCTTTCATTTCATTGTTATGCGATAAATAACCATATTATCATGTTTTCATCTTCACCGGTAGTTTATCTATCAATTTTAAAAAATAAATTTATTCTTTTGTTTTTCATTAATATACCTATTTAAAAAAATAAGTTTAAGACTAAAAAATAATTTATCATAATCTAATAAAAAGTTGAGAGAATAATTACTAAAAAAAATTATGATAATCAAGTTACAATTAAAAATCGACTATGAAAAATCACATTATATTGTTTCTTCTTCTATATTAATAAAAAATGAATTTATAAAAAGGTTATGAGATAAAAAATAATGCTAAATGTTAAACAAATAGTTCACTATCAAGTGAGACAAGAGAAAATTACCTTATTTAATTATTTAATAATGGAAGAAAAAATATGAAAAAATAAGGATAAAAATACTAAGTTTATGTCTAACTTTTTTTTTAGTAACAAAAGAAAATAAATAAGCATGAAAGAAGAATACAACATATAAAAAACTCAAAAGACAACGAGAGAGAAAATAAAAAAATATCTTAATAGTTTTGTTACTTTATATATTTAGTTTTATATTTTATTATTTATTATTGTACTTTATAAAATAAAAAAATAAAAAATACCTAATTCAATTTTTATTAATTTTGAATATAATATTATTTAATTTAAAAAAATAAAAAATAATTTTAAAAGTTTAAAAGTTTATATAATTTTAAAAAATTAAATACAAAATAATGAAAAAAAAATAAAAAAATTTGGGGGAGGGGGGCCGTGGCCCCGCCTGCCCCTTGCATCCTCCGCCATAGCCGAGTATCCAATCCTTTTATAAACTAAATTTCTGAATTAAGATAGCCAATGATTCTTAAGATAGTAAGTAAGTGTTTATAATTTATTGTTGCTGTTTCTCTCAATTTTCGAGATATTAGATAGACCACTTAAAGTTTGTTCTTCTCTGCCTTTGATCTTTCAAAAAGCATGTAAGACAATAAATAACTGGCTTCAAATAATCATCGCAATGCATTATCTGAAATATAAGAATGCTTGAAATTCAATTGTAGTAGAATTAAAGGTGTCACAGTTATGGCAAATAAATCCCGTGGTTATTATCCGAACCCGTCCTCGTTTTGATGGAGAATCCCCGCATTGATTGGGTATGGGTATGTGTATGGAGAATCTCCAACTTTTTCAATTAGGTATGGAGATGGGTATGGGGATGTACATATCCCCGCCATAATACCTGTCCCCGTTTAGATTATTAAAATATTTCCAATTAATTAAATAATCATATATATATATATATATATATATATATATTATTTTTTATTTTTTTTAATTATTTGATTTCTCATGAAATTCATTCGCATTTCAATTATATTTTTCATCTTATTATAACTTAATTTTTATGTAATTATGTTAAAAAAATGTATGTCAATTAAAATTTTTTATGTCTCACATTTGAATATTTCTATTATTTTTTAATATTTTTATTTATTGTATATTTTTCTTTCACATGAGAATGTTTAATACTCTCAATTTAAGTATTTAATAGCACAAACCTTTTATTTACTAGGTAATATAAAAAAAATCATTTACTTATTATTCTTATTATTAGTTTTTGTTTCATTTGAAGAACTTTTTTGTTTCCCTAAAACAATTTTTGTTATTTCTCAACCACTGAGTATATATGTTGATATTTGAAAAGTTTTCTTAGATCTCTAAGATATTTTTTCAGCTTATCATACCCTTAATTATACATTTGTTTTCTTTTGTGCGATTTCTTTCAATAGTCTCTCAAATTGTTTGTAAACATTTGTTAATTTTTTAATATTTTTATTTCTTGCTTATTTTCATTATGTAGAATATTATTTCGATATATTTTATCTAATTATTTTTTATTTTCTAACTCATTATCAATCATACTGTAATTTTTTCACTATAATTGTATAAATAATTTTTATTTACTACAATATAAAAATTTAATGTAATTGTCATGAATATTTTTTTATCACCATCCAACATAATTGAAGTTCAAAAGATACAAAATTTATGTTAAAATTTTATTATTATGATTATTATTTGTTCTTTGTATCATTTTGATCAAGTAATGTATTATAACTTTTATTAGTGTATAAAAAAGAGATTCATTAGAATTTAAAAGATTGAAGTAAACAAACATTTAAAATATATTTTAATTTGAATATTTTTTTCTTTTTATACTTTTTAAAAAATATTTTTAAATTTTATCAACTAGGTTTCATTAATATTTGCAAATTTAATAAATGTGTTGGTTCTCATGAAATTTTATTTGGTATTATAATCTAAAATGTAAACAATTATAATTTATTTTAAACTTTTATTATGACTATTATTTATTCTTTGTATCATTTTGATAAAATGATGTATTATAACTTTTATTAGTGTATAAAAAAGAGATTCATTAGAATTTAAAAGATTAAAGTAAACAAACATTTAAAATATATTTTAATTTGAATATTTGTTTTCCTTTTATATTTTAAAAAAATATTTTTAAATCTTATCAACTAGGTTTCATTAATGTTTGTAAATTTAATAAGTGTGTTGGTTCTCATGAAATTTTATTTGGTATTATAATCTAAAATGTAAACAATAATAATTTATTTTAAACTTTTATTATGATTATTATTTATTCTTTGTATCATTTTGATCAAATGATGTATTATAACTTTTATTAGTGTATAAAAAATGAGATTTATTAGAATTTAAAAGATTGAAGTAAACAAACATTTAAAATATATTTTAATTTGAATATTTGTTTTTCTTTTATATTTTTAAAAAAAATATTTTAAATTTTATCAACTATGTTTCATTAATATTTGCAAATTTAATAATTGTTTCGGTTATCATGAAATTTTATTGATATTATAATCTAAAATGTAAACAATTATAATTTATTTTAAAGTATTTGATATCGAAGAAACAGTCATCCTTCTAATATTAAATATTTGATAATATTATATTTCCTTTATCATAATTTTTTATTATTTTATAAAAATTAATTAAAATTAATATTAAAGTAGTAAGAAAATGGGTATGGATATGGATATGAGATTATACCCGTTACCCGGTGAAGATGAGGATGAGACAAAAGTTTGATACCCGTTGAATTTGGGTATGGGAATGATGATTATTTTTACGAGAATAAGTATGGGATAGCGAAACCCGTGCCCGCCCCGTCCGTTGCCCTCCCTAATCACAGTTTATGAGATTAAGAATATATAAAGAATTTGATCCTCAAATCTAATTGAATATACGAGAAAAACTTTAAAAGATTAAGGAATGACTTTCATTTATTAAGTAATAACTAATTAAGCCTTTTTTAAATTCAAATCCTTCTTTCTCTTTTGATAATCAATAATAAATTAACTCATTAAATAATATACTTAAAAAATTATATCATATAAATCTATACAATTTTATATTTATAGTTTAAATTATAGAAATTAATAACTTTATAACATATATTTATAATATATTATATGTAAATTAAAAAACGATAAATCAGTTTAATTTTTAATTTTTTTAAGACAGTTATTTAAAAACATGAAATACTTGCGTAATATCTTTCTATGACCAATTATAAATATATTTATTAAATTATATTTAAATATATACATATATATATAAAATAATTTTATTCAATTTTATATAATATTACATATTTATAATTTTATAAAATATATCTATATATAATTTATAAATTTTTAAACCACTTATTATATAATATTATTGTTTGAATTATATTTGAAATAATTGTATTATTTATGTTGTAGAAGTTTATAAATTTATATAATATTTACTTAACTTTGTATAATTTTAAAACTTTATATAATATTATTTAGTTATATTTTTCAGTTAAAACATAAATATTAAGTTTCTCGTAGTAAAAATGCATGCGCTAATATGTGTTTATTTTTCTACAATAATAAAAAATAATAAAATTAATATTATGGTTATTATTATAGTTATACAATTAAGTATAGATCATTATTATAATTTAATTTTAAATAATTATTATTCATTTTCTAGATTATTTTTTAATTAAAAAAATTTAAGTTTAAAATGTTTAAATAAAAAAAAATCAAGAAAGGAACATTCAAACAGAATGACTTTGTAGATTCTGTTTGAATGTTTCGAACACAACTTAAAAAAATAAAATTGAAAAAATAATTATTTTAATTCAAAAAAAGCTTTTATTAAAAGCATAAAATTGAAAAATAAATGTGAAAACTAAAAAAGAATCATATATATAAATACTAGCGAACACACAGATATTGTCATGCCTATGTGTTTGTATTTTTTAAATTTTATAAAAATTTGAGTTAAGATCAATAAAGAATATATTATTAAGTTTTAGAATAATTGTTAGATGTTAATTAAAAAAATAAAATATATACACAAAAAAAAGTTTTTAAAATAATTGTTAAAGATAAAAGAGGTTTTTAAAATAACAGTTGAGAAAAGTTCTTCAAGAAACGGTCACTTAAAGAAAAAAAATTGAAAAGATAATTATTTTAATTAAAAACAATGTTTAAAGAATAAAACAAAAGAAAATGTGAACACCAAAAAGATAATCTCCTATATAGGTATTTTTTTATGATAATAAAAAATAATAAAATTATCATTATTGTTCTTATTATCACTACAAAAATAAATATGAATAATTTTTAAAATTTTATTGTAAATAATTTTTATTTATTTTGTAATTATATTTTTAACTAAAAAATGTTAAGTTTAAAGAGTGTAAAGCCCAAATTTCTGCCCTAAAGTTTTAAGGGCTGCCATTAAGTTGTTGGGCCTAGAGGCTGGCCCAAAGGATAAAGCCACCCAAAGTCTGCCCTTATTGTTTCATTGTGCACTTTTAGAACCTATTCCCTTGGTGCTTAGAGCTGCAGCCGTTACTCGCTAGGGTTCAGTCTTAGAACTCTATCACTCTTGTTCGAGCCAGTTTCGTTCCATGTAAATTGCATCCCATCCCACACCGTTTTGTTAGCTCAGTTGCTTCGAGTCCTAACTAGAGTCGTACTAAGTAATTTCGTTCCACCCTTGTGTTTCCAGTTCACTAAGTCGCCCTAGGAGCTGCTGCGTTTATCTGTTCGCACTAGGAACCCAGCTGTTAGCCCTTTTCCAGGTAGGGAAGCTAAGGCTTACTCATATATTCCGTTTTTCTATGTTGTTTGGCTGTTATTTCGAGATTATGTGGTTGGTGTGATGTTATGTTAGTTATGAACGCATGAATTTGTTGTTTGGACTGGTGTGTGTGGCTATTGCAGGAAAACAATGGCGAGACTTGATAATCTCGCCCAAGCGAGCCAGTCTCGCCTAGGCGAGATGGACAGGGACTCGCCCAGACCCTTTTTACGCGAGAGGTTACTCAGGCGACCAGCTCAGTTTTTGAGCGAGCGAGCGTCTCGCCCAAGCGAGAGGGGTCTCGCTTAAGTGAGATCCCGCGTGAGCTACTGTTTCTCCTTTTCGAGTCCTCGCCTAGGCGTAGGGGGCTCGCCTGAGCAAGGAGCTGGGCGAGACAGTGTGGTTGTGTGGTTGTTTCTGAAATTCTGAAATGGTTTATACTTGCTTGGATGTTGATTATTGTGTTAAATGCATGAGACAAATCAATATGCATGAGTGATGTGATTCATGAATTATAAATGATGGTTTTGGGCGTGAACCTTCGCATGTGAAAGGAATGAGGTGGTTGGTATTAAATTGACACGGCATTGGCATGAGATGAAATTCCACTATGTTGGTTGAGAATGATGAACTAGTATGGATTATGAAGAACTAGTATGCAATGTGTATGTATAAACCTGTATGATGAATCTTTCTTGATTGGTTGAGCATGTTTAGTCCGTGTCAATGCGTAAATCCTTGGAGTCTCTAGGTAGGACTTTCAGGGTCGCGCTTCAGTGGTCGGGACGTAATTCCATGGCCCCTGTTAGTGAGTGTCTACGGTGGTGCCCCATCTGTATAATTAGGTAAGGATTCAAGGTAAGGTTGCATCCTGACACTCTAAGGAGTCAGTTAGTCTCACCTAGAGCGGACTGACTCCTGTGGTGAGAGTAGCAAGAGGCCTGAAATTCATTAAGGGCTAACCTTGTGGTGAGGGAAATTGATTCATTGTAACACTTGTAACACATAGCTCGAGGGTGAGCAGAGGTATCCACCACAAGTACGAGCATCCGCTGAATCCGACCAGGTTATATGTATCCGGATGAGTCGAGTCGTGTCTTAGTGTATTGTTTGGAAAGTCATAATGTGCTTAGTGGATATGTGTATATGGGATTGTGAAAATATATTTGATTGTATGGATGAAATCTTTTGTACTCTAGCTTACCCTACTTTCATTGTGGTGTGTTCTGCTGTGTGGTACTCTCTTTTGCGATGATCATCAACTTGGTGTGAGCATATGCGAGGAACACCCATGGACAACAGGGAGGTGACGGTTCCGCTGCATAGTCCGCGTTTACTGGACCTTTGATGAGTTCAAATTTTTGCCCTCATTTAATATTTAAATTTGGGGATTTAATTGAATTTTCTGTGCTTAAAGATTGATTTAATTACGATTTGTGATTATTGGATTTATTGAGTAAGTTTGGTAAAAGTGGCGTAAAAACTGATTTTAGTTGCATAAAATATTATTGGATATTCTAACGTTTGTTAATGCAGCTGGAATTTATTTTTGGTCATTAATAGTGTGATTTTGAAATATTTAAAGTTACAAAATAAGTCCAAAATCAGGAAATTCTGGAAAAGAATAAATCAGGAGCTAAATGCACTCCCAGATTTTATTTGCACACTCCTTCTAAAGTGGACCACCAAAAAAAAAAAAACCTATTCTGCACCCCAGTTTTCACTAAGTTGCACCCCTCCTACCACTTAAACTCCACTCAACCAGATCATGCCATGTGGCAATCCTCACCTTTTAAAATTAGCCAACCAAAACAAGTCACGTGTCATAATCCTCCACTCACCAAATTGACCAGTCAGATCTTGCCACGTCATCATATCCTCCATCTCACACATGAAACCCTAACCCTAATTTTCCTCCTCTCCTACCATCACCATGGCAGCCGCCATCATAGCCACCAATCTCGCCGCCGGCCACCACGATGCATCACCAACCTGCAGCGCGCATCCACCGCCTCTCCATCTTCAACCTTCGTTCACCACCATTAACAACGGAGCTGCAGCAGCTGCGGCGCCACCATCTGCCTCACCATCACAACCACCATCTTCAATCTTCATCACCTCGCCTGCAGCAGTGCAGCGGATTCAGTCACGGCAGCCACCATCAACACCACCGCACCATTTTGTTCACGCTCCAACGAGACCAGCGCATTCCTTTCCTTCTCGCCGACCACCATTCACGTTCCAGCACCTCCATTGCAGATCTGCATCTGCGAACAGCAACATCAACGCAGTTCTTCCGTCAGCCACCGCAACGCAGCTTCGCAACAGCGCGCCCCTGCACCCGCGTTCCGCAGCCATCGCAACAGCGCACCTCACTGGAACCACCGTCATTCACGCAGTAGCAGAACATCAACCGTTCAAGCCTCCACAACTACACCACGCCGGAAAACGCTGCTGGAGCAAAGCCACCGTGAACCACCATGACAGAGCAGCCACCACGTCAGAGTAGCCGTGCCGTCACGCATAGCGAAGGGAGGGAGAAGAGTGTGAGAGTGAAACCCTAATTCTGGAGAAAGAAAGCACCCTGCCACGTGTCAGGCTGCTATTGGACAGTCAAACTGGTCAACTGGTCAACACTGGTCAACTGGTCAAAGTCAGCAGTCAACTTTGGTCAACACTGCAAAAATGGTTAAATAAGAGGGGCAGAATTGAAAATTGGACAGAAATTAAGTTGCTAATTAATTAAATAAAAATAAAAGATTTTAGCAATTGACAGATAAAGCCCAAAGTCCAGTTGAAGCCTATATAAAGAGACTTAAGGGAGTAGAAACGATAGAACTCAAACACTTAAAACTCTCTGGTTTTGGCAGATACCGTCTCCACCACATCTCTCATTCTTTCTTTTATTTTCTTTCCTTCATATCATTATGTATTCCATCAAATCCATGGAGGGCTAAGCTTTTAGGGTTGATTCCACTGTAATTTCTTAACTCGATTTTGAGGTTAGATGAATTTATGTGTTTGTTATTTTGATTATTGTTGTGGTTTTTGTTTATCTATGTCCTTTGCTTCTTAATCGAATAGAAAATAATGATTTTAAATCTACATGCATGCTAATCATATGAGTTAAAAGGTTTTTAAATTAAATTGAGACTTTACTTTGATTTTATTTAGAAACTTTCATTTGATTAAATAAGTTTTTGCCAATAATTGAGACTTTACTTTGATTAGTGGTAATTACTTTAACTAAAATTAGTCAAGACTTTACTTTGATTAATTAAGTTTTCTATTTTGTGAAGAAACAAAGGAATAGACATGATTAGGCATAGTAAAATTAATTGAGTTTGTACTTTGATTGAATTTACTATGGACAATCTAACAATTCTCACTTTTAATTGAGACTGTACTTTGATTAAAAGTGAGGATGCCAGCAAATGAATTGAGTCTTTACATTGATTGATTTGTAAATCAACAACAATAATTAATTTAACAATGATCTCTAGATAACCAATGAAGAATCTTATTTAGAAAAAGCAGTGGAATTGACCTATTTACTATTACTGTGTTTACAATCTTCCGTGTCATTTTCTTTGCATATCAAAACCCCCCTATTTTTATAGTTGCTAGTTTTAATTGCATTTTTAAGAATCAAATATTTGAGATCAATTCCGTATTCGTTGTGAGACGACTCAGGGTTATCTTAACCCTAACTATTTTGTTCACTACTAACTAGCAATACTGAAGTTGCTAAAGTAGTGGTAATTTGATCGCCTAACGATAGCGATATCAAATTTGGCGCCGTTGCCGGGGAATACGGTTAGTATTTCTTTTATTTTGATTCTGTTTTTATTTATTTATTTTATTTATTTATTTTTATATATTTATTTATTCATTTATTTTACGCATATACGTTTAATAGAGTTTGTGTTTTTTGTAGTCTTTAGTTTTCTTTTTATAAATTTCAAGCAAAGTTCTATTTTTGTTTTGATTAAGAATTTCTTTTAAGAAATTTTTTTAGACTAGTTTGGAAAACTCTATCTAGGAAAGATTTGGTATTTAAGTTGTCCACTATGACGCACCTCTCTTTCCTGGGAGTAGACCCAACGACATCTTAACTTATTTCTTGCTTGAAATCTTTCTCCAAAACAAGAATAGGAAGGAAAAAAAATGAAGAAGAACACTTTCAGGTGGACTACATAGTGCATGACTCGGGCCAATCCGGGTCAACTCTATCAACTTGATTCAGAACTTGAAAGGATCTTACGTAAATCACGCAAGAGACTTGAACTCAGGTGTTCTACTGAAGAAGCACCATCATCATCTGAACCTACCACTGAAAGTGTACCGCTAGAATCACCTCCGGTGATTAACATATCTTCTGATCCATCACATGAACCAGAAATTCAAGAAGATAGAATGAAAGAAAGAACAATAAGAGAGTTGGCTTCACCGGATGCAACAATTACACAAAACATGTGCATCCAATATCCAGATGGAGAATGTGAGCTCAAGTCTGGGTTAATCCATCTTTTACCCAAATTCCATGGATTAGCAGGAGAAGACCCGTACCATCATTTGAAGGAATTTCATATTGTTTGTTCATCCATGAGACCTACAACAGTGACAGAGGAACATATTAAGCTTAAGGCTTTTCCATTCTCATTGCAAGATGCCGCTAAGAATTGGTTATACTGCCTTCCACCAGGATCCATCAATACTTGGGAGTCTCTAAAAAGATTATTTCTGGAAAAGTTTTTTCCAGCATCTAGAGTTGCTGCTATTCGTAAAGATATTTATGGGATAAGGCAACAAGAAAGAGAAAATCTTCACGAGTATTGGGAAAGATTCAAAAAGTTATGTGCTTCTTGTCCTCATCACCAAATAAACGAGCATCTCCTCATTCAGTACTTTTATGAGGGATTGAGTATCATGGATAGACAAATGATAGATGCTGCAAGTGGAGGGTCATTGGTGGACAAAACGCCAACAAATGCAAGACAATTGATTGAAAATATGGCGTCAAACCATCAACAATTTTCCACCAGGAGTAATTCTATAACTCTATTGAAGGGAACCCATGGAGTAGAAGATTCATATGTTGCAGATCACAAGAAAATAGAAGGGAAGTTGGATGACTTAGCGGCAATGGTAAGGACCTTGACAGACTTACAGAAAAAGCCTATCCCTTCTACTTTATGTGGAATTTGTGCTTCTACTAATCATCCTACAGAGGCTTGTTCTATGTTAAAAGAGACAGGGACGTTAGACAATGAACAACCTCAGGCATATGCTGCAAACATCGATGGCAATAATAGACCACCTCGGCAGCAATACAACCATGATTTGTCCTCCAACAAGTACAACCACGATTGGAAGGAATATCCCAGCTAGAAATGGGGAAATCAACAGCCTCAACACCAACAAGTCTATGTTCCACCTTAACAGAGGCAACAACCACAACCAGTTGCAACCTCTGGTGATTCAAACATGGATGCAATGATGAAAATGATGGCTGACATGATGAAGGGACAAATCAATGAGTTGAAACAGACAATGGAAGCAACCAATCAAAATTTGCAGAATTAGATTGGATAAATGGCAAATGAGTTAAATCAAATGAAGTCTCAACAAGGCTCGAGCAATTTGCCTGCACAAACTGTAATCAACCTGCGAAATGTAAGCGCTATTACTTTAAGATCGGGTAAGCAAATACAAGGCCTTGGGGATGCCCAAGAAGATGAAGATAAGGACAATGAAGTTGTACCTAATGATGAAAGAGGAAGATCAGATGAAGCAACACAAGCAGCATCTGAAATGCCTGCACCTAGTGATAACTCCAGGTTGGTATCCCCTAATACTTCCTCTGAAAATTCTTCTCCTTATTCTCCTCCTCCTCCCTATCTAAACCGTTTGAAACCAAAAACTAAAAAGATGAAGGAGTTAGACAAAGAAATCTTGAATACTTTCAAGAAAGTGGAGATAAACATCCCTTTGTTGGATGTTGTGAGACAAATTCCTAAATACGCCAAGTTTCTCAAAGAATTATGTACACATAAAAGGCGTATTATGGACAAAGAGGTAGTGAACATGGGAAGAAACGTCTCTAGCTTAATTAAGAAGCCTGCAGTCAGAATGTCGCAAAAGTGTAAGGATCCAGGTATGTTTTCTGTTCCCTGCATTATAAGAAGTACTAAGTTTGATAATGCTATGTTAGATTTAGGAGCTTCCATTAATGTAATGCCTTTATCAGTTTTTACTTCACTTCATCTTGGACCTCTTAAGTCTACTGGTGTGGTCATTCAATTGGCCAACCGTAGCATAGTTAACCCTGCAGGTGTGCTAGAAGATGTGCTTGTTCGAGTGGACAAGTTAATTTTTCCTGCAGATTTCTACATCTTGGACATGAAGGATGATGAAGGAATGAGTTCAACCACAATTATCTTGGGAAGACCATTCATGATGACAGCACGTATCAAGATAGACGTGCATGCAAGATCCTTAACTATGGAGATAGGAGATGAGAAGGTGCAGTTCAATGTGCTAGAAGCCATGAAGCACCCGATTGAAGACCATTCTTTGTTTTGTATTGATTTATTGAGTAATGTAGTGAACAATTATGCTTTTGGACTTTTGGACGTTTTATCTGGTTTTTCTTCTTCTTTGGATTTTTCTTTTTCGAATATTTCGAGCTCGAATTTAGACGAAAGAGAAAATTGTAAAACAGGTGATATTGAGGACACGGTGTCACTATTTGATACCTCTGTGGCGTCCCAATCTGATGCTGAGGTGGCTGAAATTACCTTAGGCAGTAAAATGTTGTCATCTGTGGAACAACCACCCACTTTGGAGTTGAAACCTTTACCATCTCATTTGAAATATGTTTATCTTGAGAGGGATGGGAATCTCCCTGTTATTATATCTGCCTTGCTTACTGACGAGCAGGAACAAAAGCTATTGCAGGTTATCAAAGATCACAAGCGAGCAATAGGCTAGACTTTGGCAGATATTCTTGGTATTAGTCCTTCTTTCTGCATGCACAGAATACTCTTGGTGGAGGATGCTAAGCTAGTAAGGCAACCTCAGAGGAGACTGAATCCTCAGCTAATGGAGGTTGTGAAGAAAGAAGTCACCAAGTTGCTACAAGCAGGTATTATATATCCTATTTCTGACAGCACTTGGGTGAGTCCTGTACATGTGGTCCCCAAGAAATCTGGGATTACTGTGGTCAAGAATGAGAAGAACGAGTTGATTCCTACTCGTATTCAGAATAGCTGGAGGGTCTGTATTGATTATAGAAGACTAAACCAGGCCACCAGGAAGGACCACTTTCCTTTACCATTCATGGACCAGATGTTAGATCGATTGGCAAGTAAGTCTCATTACTGTTTTCTTGATGGATTCTCTGGGTATTTTCAGATTTGTATTGCCCCAAAGGATCAACATAAGACTACTTTTACTTGTCCATTCGGTACATATGCTTATAGGAAAATGCCATTTGGCCTTTGCAATGCTCCTGGAACATTTCAGCGATGTATGATGAGTATTTTTACAAATTTGTTAGAGCATTGTATTGAGGTTTTTATGGATGATTTTAGTGTATATGGTTCATCTTTTGATCACTGCTTGTCTAATCTTGCTAGAGTTTTGGAGAGACGTGAAGAAACTAACCTTGTTTTAAATTTTGAAAAATGTCATTTTATGGTGGAACAAGGTATAGTTTTAGGTCATGTTGTTTCCAAGAATGGTATATCTGTAGATCCTGCTAAAATTGATATTATTTCACAATTGCCTTACCCCTCTTCTGGGAAAGAGGTTCGATCTTTTCTTGGACATGCAGGATTTTATAGGAGGTTTATCAAGGACTTCAGCAAGATAGCCAACCCTCTCTCCAACTTGTTGCAAAAGGATGTAGTATTTGACTTTGGAGAGAGGTGCAAAGATGCGTTTGATACATTGAAAAAGGCGCTTACCACCACTCCTATCATCCAGCCACCTGATTGGACATTGCCATTCGAGCTGATGTGTGATGCATCAAACTTTGCAGTAGGAGCGGTGCTTGCACAAAAAGATGGGAAGCTATCACATGTGATATATTATGCTTCCAGAACGTTGGACACAGCGCAGGCTAACTACACCATGACTGAGAAGGAATTATTGGCTGTTGTGTTTGCCTTGGACAAATTCAGACCATATATACTTGGTTCCAAGGTAATTGTTTATACTGATCATGCAGCATTAAAATTCCTTCTGAAGAAAGCAGATTCGAAACCAAGGTTGATCAGATGGATGCTACTGCTCCAAGAATTTGACATTGAGATTCTAGACAAAAGTGGGGCGCATAACTTAGTAGTTGACCATCTTAGCAGGATTGAAAATGGAGAAGATAACATTCCTATTAAGGATGACTTTCTTGATGAAGTCCTCCTAACATTGACTGCTGTGAAAGGTATGTTTCCTGAACCTTGGTTTGCTAACATTGTTAACTATTTGGTTGTTTCTGCTATTCCTCCTTCCTTTTCCAAATATGAAAGAACCAAGCTAAAAAGTGAGGCAAAGTACTATATCTGGGAAGACCCAATCTTATGGCGCATTGGTAGTGACCAAGTCATAAGGAGGTGTGTTCCAGATATCGAGATACCTCATGTGCTTGAGTTCTGTCATTCGTCTCCTTTTGGTGGACATTATGGCACACAAAGAACAGGTAGGAAGGTGTTGGATTGTGGATTATATTGGCCTACTATCTTTAAAGATGCACAGAGGGTATATGAAAATTGTGAGCAGTGCCAAAGGGCAGCCAGATCCATTATAAGAAGGGATGAAATGCCTCAACAACCCACGCTATATTGTGAGGTATTTGATATTTGGGGTATTGATTTTATGGGTCCTTTTCCTCCTTCTTTTGGGTTTTCTTATATTTTGCTTGCTGTAGACTATGTCTCCAAATGGGTGGAAGCCATAGCTACAAGGACTAATGATTCTTGAGTTGTTATGAGTTTTGTCAGGTCTAACATTTTCTGCAGATTTGGGATACCACGAGCCATCATCAGTGACCAGGGGACTCATTTCTGTAATAGGCTACTTGAGAACATGTTGAAGAAGTATGGGGTGACACATCGCATTACTACACCATATCACCCCCAAACTAATGGACAAGCAGAAATCTCTAACAGGGAGATTAAAAAGATACTAGAGAAAGTAGTGAAGCCTAGTCGAAAGGATTGGGCCACAAGATTGGAAGATGCACTTTGGGCACACAGGACAGCCTACAAAACACCTATAGGTATGTCGCCTTTCAGGGTGGTTTTTGGAAAGGCTTGTCATCTACCTGTGCAGATTGAACATCAGGCCTATTGGGCCGTGAAAGCATGCAACTTGGATTTGGAAGAAGCAAGAAATGAGAGAAAACTTCAGTTGCAAAAACTATAGGAGATTAGGCTTGCAGCCTATGAAAACTCAAAGTTCTACAAAGAGAAAACCAAGAAGTTCCATGACCAAAAGCTTGTGGTTAGAAAGGATTTCAAGGTAGGCCAGAAGGTGTTACCATACAAATCCAAGCTTGGTCACACGAGTGGTAAGTTGCGCTCTACTTAGGAAGGACCATACATTGTTACAGAAGTCTTCCCTTATGGAGCAGTAGAGATCAAGGAAGAATCCTCAGCAAGAACTTTTAAAGTTAATGGGCATCGTCTTCGGATATTCAATGAAAATCAAGATATGCTGAATAAGGCGATGGATGGGATGAACTTGACTTCTACCTCATACCTTCCACCTTGAGGAGGTAAGTACACTTCATACTTTTTCTTTGCATTTAATACATATTGAATACATTGCGGACAATGCATGGATAAAGTGTGGGGGTGTGGGGAGATTTCCCCCTTTTCTGATTTTGTTTTCTATTTGTTTTGTTTTTCCTTTTCTAATTTTGTTTTCTGTTTGTTTTGATTAAAAAAATTGATTAAAAATAATAATAATAATAATAATAATAATAAAATAAAATTTTGCTTTCAATAAAACATATTGACATTGGATTTTTGGATTTGATTCACTAATTGGAACGATCATAATTCTGGGAAAATAAGAGTCATGTGCTATGAATGGATTGTTTCTGTGATTTAATAATTGAGTTGATTTCAGAGTTTCTGAAATAAATCTTTTGTGAAAGAGTTTTTGACCTTGTGAGTTTTGAGCTTTATTGTAAGGATGAACTACCATGTGTCATTCCTATTTTTCTTATGTGACTTGCTCATGTTTTGTTGATACTCAAATGTTTAGCTTGATTCTGTTATTTTGCATCTTAGGTGAACATGCATGATTTGATATGATTGAGGCATTTCTTGTTTTTAGCTACTTGGCCAAATAAGCCCACCTTGATATTAATCCATTGGTAGCCCCTTTGAGCTTAAACCTCTTTTTCTTGTTTTGAGCATATTGCTAAACCTTAAAAAGAAAAAGACCATGTTTTTCCTTACCTTAGGGAGAAAGAAGGAGCTAGTGGATTATGTTGAGATTGGTTGAGGAATAAAGTGTGGGGGTGAGTATTTCCCCCACAAAGTTATAAAAATGGCAAAAGGAAAATAATTGTTGATAACAGAGTGTTGAAATGAAAAATGATTGTTGTCTGAGAAAGAGCAACAAAGGATAAAAAAAAACAAACATTGAGAGTGAATATGCTCCATAACTCTTTCTTCCTTACTATTTCAAAAACACACAAATCCTAAAGTTTTTCCTACCTTTGCCTTGGCCTCATTATAACCTGTGAAAAGTCCTCATGATTTTTAAATGCATGTTTTCTGAAAGCTGTGAATATTAGAGTCTTGCTAAGCATTGAGAGTGTTTACTTGCATGGGTATTTTGAGTGAAAACACAAGCCAAAACACTTGAGCGAATTTTGGTGAGAAAATATACATTTAACTTGAGTGTTTTTCTTTCATATTTGATTATCTTGTAAACTCAAAAGATTAACTCGTGTGAAAAACAGAACCTTTCCATTTGTATGTGCATGACAACATGATTTCTAGAAGATTGATCTGTTTCCATTTGTATTCATTTCTTTAATCCATTGAAAATATGGAATAAAAGACCTCAGAATAAAAGTTTTGAAATTGTTCAATTTTCCCCAGGAGTGCAAAAGGATAAGTGTGGGTGTGTGATGAGTTCAAATTTTTGCCCTCATTTAATATTTAAATTTGGGGATTTAATTGAATTTTCTGTACTTAAAGATTGATTTAATTAGGATTTGTGATTATTGGATTTATTGAGTAAGTTTGGTAAAAGTGGCGTAAAAACTGATTTTAGTTGCATAAAATATTATTGGATATTCTAACGTTTGTTAATGCAGCTGGAATTTATTTTTGGTCATTAATAGTGTGATTTTGAAATATTTAAAGTTACAAAATAAGTCCAAAATCAGGAAATTCTGGAAAAGAATAAATCAGGAGCTAAATGCACCCCCAGATTTTATTTGCACACTCCTTCTAAAGTGGACCACCAAAAAAAACCTGTTCTGCACCCCAGTTTTCACTAAGTTGCACCCCTCCTACCACTTAAACTCCACTCAACCAGATCATGCCATGTGGCAATCCCCACCTTTTAAAATTAGCCAACCAGAACAAGACACGTGTCATAATCCTTCACTCACCAAATTGACCAGTTAGATCTTGCCACGTCATCATCTCCTCCATCTCACACATGAAACCCTAACCCTAATTTTCCTCCTCCCCTACCATCACCATGGCAGCCGCCATCCTAGCCACCAATCTCGCTGCCAGCCACCGCGACGCATCACCAACCTGCAGCGCACATCCATCGCCTCTCCATCTTCAACCTTCGTTCACCACCATTAACAACGGAGCTGCAGCAGCGGCGGCGCCACCATCTACTTCACCATGACAACCACCATCTTCAATGTTCATCACCTCGCCTGCAGTAGTGCATCGGATTCAGTCATGACAGCCACCATCAACACCACCGCACCACTTCGTTCACGCTCCAGCGAGACCAGCGCATTCCTTTCCTTCCAATCGGCCACCATTCACGTTCCAGCACCTCCATTGCAGATCTGCATCTGCGAACAACAACATCAACGCAGTTCCTCCGTCATCCACCGCAACGCAGCTCCGCAACAGCGCGCCCCTGCACCCGCGTTCCGCAGCCATTGCAGCAACGCACCTCACTGGAACCACTGTCATTCACGCAGCAGCAAACCAGCAACCGTTCAAGCCTCCACTACTACACCACGCCGGAAAACGCTGCTGGAGCAAAGCCACCGTGAACCACCACACTGGAGCAGGCACAACGTCGGAGCAGCCACGCTGTCACGCATAGCCAAGGGAGGGAGAAGACTGTGAGAGTGAAACCCTAATTCTGGAGAGAGAAAGCACTCTGCCACGTGTCAGGCTGCTATTGGACAATCAACTGGTCAACTGGTCAACACTGGTCAACTGGTCAAAGTCAGCAGTCAACTCTGGTCAAAACTGCAAAAATGGTTAAATAAGAGGGGCAGAATTAGAAATTGGACAGAAATTAAGTTGCTATTTAATTAAATAAAAATAAAAGATTTTAGCAATTGACAGATAAAGCCCAAAGTCCAGTTGAAGCCTATATAAAGAGACTTAAGGGAGCAGAAACGATAGAACTCAAACACTTAGAACTCTCTGGTTTTGGCAGGTACCGTCTCCACCACATCTCTCATTCATTCTTTTATTTTCTTTCCTTCATATCATTATGTATTCCATCATATCCATGGAGGGCTAAGCTTTTAGGGTTGATTCCACTGTAATTTCTTAACTGGATTCTGAGGTTAGATGAATTTATGTGTTTGTTATTTTGATTATTGTTGTGGTTTTTGTTTATCTATGTCCTTTGCTTCTTAATCGAATAGAAAATAATGATTTTAAATCTACATGCATGCTAATCATATGAGTTAAAAGGTTTTTAAATTAAATTGAGACTTTACTTTGATTTTATTTAGAAACTTTCATTTGATTAAATAAGTTTTTGCCAATAATTGAGACTTTACTTTGATTAGTGGTAATTACTTTAACTAAAATTAGTCAAGACTTTACTTTGATTAATTAAGTTTTCTATTTTGTGAAGAAACAAAGGAATAAACATGATTAGGCATAGTAAAATTAATTGAGTTTGTACTTTGATTGAATTTACTATGGACAATCTAACAATTCTCACTTTTAATTGAGACTGTACTTTGATTAAAAGTGAGGATGCCAACAAATGAATTGAGTCTTTACATTGATTGATTTGTAAATCAACAACAATAATTAATTTAACAATGATCTCTAGATAACCAATGAAGAATCTTATTTAGAAAAAGCAGTGGAATTGACCTATTTACTATTACTGTGTTTACAATCTTCCGTGTCATTTTCTTTGCATATCAAAACCCCCCTATTTTTATAGTTGCTAGTTTTAATTGCATTTTTAAGAATCAAATATTTGAGATTAATTCCGTATTCGTTGTGAGACGAATCAGGGTTATCTTAATCCTAACTATTTTGTTCACTACTAACTGACAATACTGAAGTTGCTAAAGTAGTGGTAATTTGATCGCCTAACGACAACGATATCAACCTTATTTCTTAATGGGCTTTTCTTTAGGGCTATGGCCCATGTAATGTTTTATGCTTTATTACTCTACTTCCATCTGTTAGACTTTTCAACTGTGTTCTGTTGGCATCATGGTGTGCCTAGTTTTGTAGGGGTGGTGTTAAGGACCCCAGGACTGCACTATTGTACTATTTATGTGTAGCGTTTCTTTTAATTACGCTTATTAATTAAATGAGACGTTACAAAGAGACGGTCAAACAATTATCTAAAGAACAAAATTGAAAAAATAATTATTTTAATTTTCAAAAGTTATTTAGAAAGTAAAATTAAAAATTAAATGTATAATCCAAATCTGTTTTATATACATATAGGTACATATGAAAGAGCAGCTATTGATAATTATTCAAGGATAATGAAAAAGAATTTTATCAAATTCTTATATTTAGAATTAAAGTTTAGTTTGCAGACTTATTTATTTATTTGTTTATTCATTATATTCATTAAAGATTGAAGATAATAATTTGAGTTACATTTTGGGATCGGAGAGAGATAGTGATTTTTTTCTACATTTAAATATTTTTAGTATACTCATAGAACATTATTTTAAAATAGTTGTCTCAACTACACCTAAGTATACAACACCCAACAAACCCCTGATCGTATACTCTATGTCGAATACTACCCCCTCAGTATACCACTCTAGGAGTACGTATACTCTCTAGTGACTCTCTAGGCTGCATACTCTATAACAATATCCCCCCTGAAGGATCCGGCCATCAGCAACCCCCTGGGTCGCATACCCTATACTAGGAGCCCCCATCTGCAGTTACCAGCGACCCTTTTGGCCGCATACCCTATGTTAGTCCTCCTCTACAGTATGCGGCTGCCAATAGTCCCGTGGGCCGCATACCCTGCATTGTACCCCTCCCCAAACCACTTGTTTTACACCAAAGACCAAGAGGCAAGCAACCTAAATCCAACTACCACTTAGATAGTCGTGACGAACTAGAAGCGCCCAACCATGGAGATCCTCATGACCGAGTACCGAGTGCCGCCTACGTCAAATCCATTCCTACAGGTATACGGTAACCGGCAATGGAAGCCCACGAACGACTACCATCGACCCTTGAAGGACCTCATGGTAATTTCTCTCCTTACTACTTGATCCAGAAGTGACCAAAGAGGGAATATTGGGCCAGAAAGCGCATTTTAGGTAGGACCCACAGGTAAAAAGGTATAAATAGCACATTGTTCTATGCATTGATTACACATTAAATATTTTCTGAATCCTCTGACATCAGCAGCACTAACTTAGGCATCAGAGTGTCTTTTGCATGCACACTTGTGCCGTCCTCGGAGCCTCACCGGAGAAAGAAGATTCACCCGACCACCCAACGCCAGAGTTGTCTAGTAGACTTGTGAAATACAACTTGGTCCCCTAAGAATAATAGTAAACCAGATATATGAACTTGTCTAAGTCATAGGTTAATACGGTTATTTAATAACACATTTCCTCAACAAAGGTATAAAATTTTTATATAAATGTGAAAAGAAAATTATATGCTAAATAAATAAAATATTTTAAAATTTCAAAAGGAAATATTTCGAGAAATATATATATATATATATATATATATATATATATATATATATATATATATATATATATTTGGAGTGGTCCACTGAGCTGCGACACAGTCTAATCATTAAGATTTGTTAACTTTAATAATCACAACAATAGTAATTTAAATTATATTATTAAGATGGTTGTATTTGATGAGTAGATAATGTTAACTTGATTTTTTTTATTTCATATTTTGTATAATAATTATCTTTAAAAAAAAAATTAAGGTGATAGAATGTGTAACATCCTAAAAATTCTTTTTATAACATAATGGATGCTTCTCTTGAAACTTATGATGTACATTATTATATAAAGCTTTTACTACTCTAGGCCTTTAGTGATCTTTTCCGGTTCATGTGATTCTACCATTTGTTCCTACCTCTATTCATTTATAATTATAAGTAGAAAATAAAGGAAACAAATGAAGAGAAGAAAAATACAAGAGTAAACTAATACATAGGAAAAGACTCTCTATATAAAAGCAATAATAACTTATTATCAAAATTATCAAAATTGTTATGAAATTTATGGATGTCCATTGAGTTGCTAGGAGTTACCTATGATTGATTGCTATTGATGTTATAAATAATATTGTAACCACTGAGTTGTATCGCTGGGATTGCCTTTTGTATCTATAAATAGGGATTTCTCCTAATGATAAATTACACATACAAAATCAATCTCTACTTTCTATTCTCTTTATCTCATTTATTTTCTAATACGTTATCAGCACGAAGGCTACATAACTGAGTTAGTAGAAACATTTTTTCTTTAAGGATAATGCTCTGCGTACCTCAATTCAAGCTATTTCTTATCCTTTCCTTATTGTTAATCTTTTGTTATATTGATCTTCTTTTTTGTGATAACAAATTATTTGACTTTATCAATTTTCATATTTTTCTTATATTATTATTATTATTGTCTATATTAATTTTATAGTTTCATCAATAAAATTTGATTATTATCAATATTTTATGAGTCAGTTTTAAACAAGTCAAATCTTACAAATTTGAATTTGTGACTTTTGATATTACAAGGAAAAATTAACTCATCTTCTTGAGTATTAGAGGTTGAAATACATTTGAAAAAAAAGAAGAAGGTGGAAATAAAGCATCTGAATGTCTTCTTATGGCCAAACAAAACAATAAGTTTTAATGAAAAATCATGAGACCAAATTGATTATGCTTCATTCTAGTGAATGTAGCAACCTCCATAAGACTGAATTGGTTATGCTTTGTTCCCATAAGTGAATATAGCAACATCTAATTCATATTTTCATGGTTATAAAGGAAATTTCAAAGAGACATTTTGTCATCAGAAGTGAAACAATAGTGTGAAAAGGGAAACAATGACAAATAATATGACAATATAATTTATCACTACGATGGTAAAGGCCATTTGGGTCACACTTGTGTTACATCAAAGCATCCTAAAAACAGGGAGAAGAACATATAAACACACTTTGTGTTTATAAAGATTATGATTTTATTTTTGGCCATATAGATGTCACTCATCTTGATATATATATTTTTTTGCTAAACTAAATGAAATGGAAGATGGAAACATTAATCACCTCATTGGTGATGGAAGTATTAATAATTTGTGCTTTTTGTATAAAATGGCAGAAAAAGTTTCTCTGTGACAGTATAAAATATATTTTTATATATTAAATTATTTTTATTATAATTTAATTAATTTAAGGTGAATTCCCTATGGTATTATTATTATATAAAATATACATGTTTGATGTTGGTTATGTATAAATAAGAAGAATTAAATTTTCTTTTATATTATGAAATGTATATGTGAAATGAGTGTATAATGAACATTTATTATTATTATTATTATTATTATTATTATTATTATTATTATTTTATAAACTTTATCCTAATAAACTATCTAAAAAATAAAAATAATTCAATTTATAAGTAATTGAAATGTTATATCTTAATTTCTTAAAATTCCAAAAATATCTCGCCATATTCATGTTGTTAAGTCTTTGCCTCTCTTTTATTGCATTGGCATTGAGATTATTCTTATAATTTCTTAGTGCCTCTCATTTTAGTACACCTTCGCAAGTTGAGTGTTGGATGGTAGAAGAATAAATCCATTGGAGGAAAGGACTATGGGTTACAACCTCTAATAAAGAACATGTGTTCCCCATTATTCACATTTGGTTGTATTTTCCTTATTCCAATACTCTCTTACTTGTTCGCTGACATATCTTTTGTTCCTCCCTTTCTCTCCATTCTCCTATTTCGATGTGCTGGATTAGCCTGGTTAGTTAGCCAAAATTTATTTACATTACATGTGTGTTGTCTTCATTGAATTATGTAATCAACTATGATCATTATATAATCATTTGTTTAAGTTTGAAAAAATAATTCTGATTATGTGCATGCATAATCTTAATATTTATTTACAATTTTAATATTTCAAAATATAAAATACATGTGAAAAATAAATTAACATATATTTTGAAATTTTTATTTTCATAATATTTATAATAACTCATATTTTCTTAATTTAAAAAATTTCAGCGTCCATGTACAATAATATATATCTTTTTATCCATACTAATAGAATAAATATAATTAAATATTATATATTGTTATAAAAACATATAATGAATATTTATTATTAAATGTATAAGGTGATTTTATATATAAGTGTTTGAGGTTTTGTTAAATATCGGTATATGTGACATTGTAGTTTATTTGGATTAAATATTTGATATAGTGGGTTTTTAATAAAATATGGTTATTAAAAACTAAGCATTTTGTTCGTATGGATTTGCTGATTTTTAATATATAATGTTATTTTATTTGACTCATGGTTTTGATTCTATATATAAGGTATTACTATATTACGATTTTGTGTTTATATGGATATATATACGTAATTGAGTTTTAGTGTGTGTGTATATATATATATATATATATATATATATATATATATATATATATATATATATATATATATATATATATATATATATATATATATATATAATGATCATTTTTTATATTCAGTAATATTGGATAAACTAAATATATTGTATTTTGTTGATAATGCAAGAATTAAACTCTCAAGATTATTAATTTATTTTTCTTTTATTTGCTTATTCAAGAAGTCAATATTAACATTATTTTTATATCACAAATAATGTTTTAAAGGCTCTAGAAGAGCTACTACACTTTTACAAAGAAGTCTAATAGAAACTTATTAAGTTCTAAAGATATTTGTCTAAATAGATATCATATTGAGACAAACAATGAAGGAGATATGAAATATCTTAATATCAATGGACTTGGGTTGAATAAAAAAAATGTGTATTGGAGAAATTATTAATCTTCCCTTATGGCTTGTACTACACATGTATAGTACAATTGAAATGCATATCATTGTAAACCAGAAGTTTATTGTACTATACCTAGACGATCCTGGGTAACTACCAAGTGTAAACCGCCTATGACTAGCTCTATTGTAAAAAGATGGTTAACTGAACAAGATAACACACATGACGGGTCGGGCCGCCTACTCCAAAGAATAGTGCATAAGGAAGAACCGCTAACCCCAAACGTAGGAAATTATAGCGAGGCCTCTAGTGTCAACTCACTAATATAGGGCTTAGGCTTGGCCTAGGCCCATCTAGAACTTGAACATTGGCCCAACGCAATAAAGGGGCCCCAGCCCATAAGAAGGGAAAAATATAATTAATGACTCTATAAATGCACGTGGACCCCAACAATTAAAAGGTACGCTTTCATTAATTCAATAATCTGAGATTTGACTTTTAAGAGCCTTTGCTGACTTGATCGTCGAAGTCCTTTCCGCAGGTAACCTCTTAACGGTCCAAACCACCAACATTAGGAGAAGGCACATCCAAGCCAAGGAGTAACCAGTTTGAGAAGTTAGTGATTGGGGTAAGATGTGATTTGTGTTCCCTGATATTTTGTTATTGTTTCCGTAGGAACATTTACGAATCGAAAAGGAATTCTTTGTTTGGCATGATCAGTTGGGTCATCTTAGATATATCATGATGCGAAAAAAATAGTTGAAAACTCTTGTGGACACCCACTTAAGAGTAAAAAATTTCTTCAATCCAATGATTTCTCATGTAATACATGTTTACAAGGAAAGTTGATAATAAGACCATCACCAAAAAACTTTAGAAATGAGTCAATCTCCTCTTTTGGATGAATACATGGTGATTTTGTAGTCCAATGCACCTATCACGTGGATCATTTAGATATTTCATGGTTTAATTGATGCATCAACTAAATGGTCACATGTTTGTTTATTATCAACTTGAAATCAAGCCTTTGCAAAGTATTAGTACAATTAATATATATATATATATATATATATATAATATAATATATATATATATATATAATACATATATATATATATAATATATATAATACATACATATATAATATAATATATATATATATATATATATATATATATATATATATTATTCTCTTTAATTTTTTATTGTACTTTTTTTGTTTGTTGTTATTATTTTGAATTCGTTGTTTCTAGGCTTTATTTTATTTGATTTTTTATTTTTTTTATGGTTCTAATTTTTATCTTTCATCTTTTTATTTTATTTTATTGTAGATGAGAATAAAAAAGATGCTTTAAGAGATGAAAATATTTTGGATTTTTCCATTCAAGACTCTAATACTATAGTTTGATAAGTGATAAGAATGATTTGATGTTAGATAGTAATTTATATTTTTGTGATTTTGGTTTGTATTTGGAGTTTAACATAATTTGGGATTTTATTTGGATTGTATTGAAGTTTATTTAGATTTTCATCGAAATTATAATTTAGTTTTCTTGGGATTGAAGAAAAAAAATTGTGTTTGTTTTTAATTAAGTGAGCCAATGAGCCAACCCGTTTAACCCGCCAACCCGTGGTGGGTCGGATGTGGTTCTAATTTTGTTGGCTCGCTAATAAGTGAGCCGGGTTGGGTTGACCCACTAAATGGTCAACCCGTCGCGGGCTGAACCGGGTTGGGTCGGGTGAGTCGTTTTGACAACTCTACTTATGAGAGCTAATCTTCCAATGACTACTTGGAGATATGCAATTTTACATGCTACAAGATTGATTCACATCAAGCCAACAAGTTATCATAATTATTCTATTATGCAGTTGGTTTTTGGTCAATACCCTAAGTGTCTTATTTAATAATTTTTGTATATGATCAAATTTCCCCACCAAAAGGGACTATATATGATGAGTCTTTAGAGACAATTAAAAATATATGTTGGATAGGAGACATATTTACAGTTCGATTTGTCAAGTGTCATTTTTGATGAATAAGTTTTTCCAACATTAGGGGGAGAAAGAAAACATTTGGATAAGGATATTGGTTGGAATGAATTATCATTATGTCTCTTGATCCTCATACAAAAGAATGTGAACTCAAAATTCAAATGATAATTCATTCATAAATTAGTCAATCAATTATCAGATGTTTTTTACTGACACAAATAGAGTAATTAAATCACATATACCAACTGCTAAATGCTCCAAATATAATTGATATTAATTAATAACACGATTGAAGCGTGGTAAGCCTATTAGTTCCAAAGATAAATATCCTTGAATGAGAAAAGGAGTTAAAAAGACAAGATGATCTAATCTAGGAGGTGTAAATCACAAAAGATTCACTTGACATAATTAATAATTTGGTTCCAGAAGAACCTTAGTTCCAGAAGAACCACATGTACTTGAAATTGTTGAAAATGATAAAATCTCAATAAATTATGTCATGAATAAGATAATATGGAACCAAAGTCAATGTTGACGATGTTTTAGCATATAATATAACGATGAATGTTATGAGTGACAATGAGGATCAAGATTGTCAACAAAGAAATGATTGACCAAATGGAAAAATGAAATATAAGCAAAATTAGTTTTGCTTGTTAAACAAAACGTTTTTGGACCTGTAGTCCGCACACCTGAAGGTGTAAAACTCATTGAGTACAAATGGATTTTTGCGCAAAACAATATTATAAAGAACGATAATTATATGAAAATCCCTGAAGGATTTAATTTACCCAACAATGCAAATTCTAAAGTGGATTATTCAATAAAATTGAACAAGTCCCTTTTATAGATTAACGCAATCAAGATGTATAGTTGTCCTTGTATGTACTTGTTAAAAGAAAGGTACTTGTCGTTGTATTTATGTGAAAATATCAAAACTGAATTTGTCATAATTGTTGTTTATGCATATAACATAAACATCGTTGAAACTCCTAATGAGTTCACAAAGGCAATTGATTGCTTAAAGAAAGAATTTGAGATGAAAGATCTTGGAAGTACAAAGATTTGTTTAAGATTACAAATTGAGTATTTAAATACAAGTGTTTTTGTACATCAAGAGGTTTATATAATGAAGGTGCTTAAAAGGTTCTATATGGACAAGTTATATCATTTTTACACTTCAATTGTGAGGATATTAGAGGTTGATAAATGTACTTTTAGACTTCATAATGATGAAGAACTTCTTGGTTAAGAAATACCATATTTTTAATGTTATAAGAGCACTAATATATTTTCCTTATTATACTCGACTTGATATAGTATTTGTTGTAAATTTGTTAAGCAACATATAATTCTTCACATACAAGAAGACATTGAATTAGTCTAAGACATATATTTCGTTACCTTAAGGATACTTTAAATATAGGCTTATTTTTATCCAACTGATTCAAAATCAAATGAGTTATGTAGATGCAGGTTATTTATCTGATCCTCACAATGGTTGATCACAAACAAAATATTTCTTCACATGTGGTGGCACAATGATTTCATGGCGGTCAGTGAAACAAACCATAATAGCAACACCGTAAAATCTTGCAACTTTTAGCATTACATGAGGAAAAATGGAATCAATAACCATATATGAAAACAACAGTGCATGTATTGCTCAATTGAAAGAAGGATATATTAAAGATTTATTTACAAAGTCTTTGCCAAGGAGAATCTTTGAGCAATTGGTTCACAAGATTGGACTCGTCATCTTAAAGATGTAAGTTTACATGAGGGGGAGAAATAGAAGATGTGATGAATAATATTATATCAAAGAATCAAGAATGATGTACTCTTTTTCCTTGACTAGGTTTTTATCCCACAGGGTTTTTCCTAATAAGGTTTTAATGAGGCACATTCTCTGATCAATAGACACCCAAGGGGGAGTGTTATGGAATTTATGGATGTCCATTGAGTTGCTAGCAGTTACCTATGATTGATTTCTATTGATGTTATCATTAGTATTGTAACCATTGAGTTGTATCCCTTGGGTTGCCTTTTGTATCTATAAATACAGACTTCTCCTATTGATAAATTACACACAGAAAATCAATTTCTGCTTTATATTCTCTTTATCTCATTTATTTTATAACAAAAACATATTTCTAAGGGAAAATCAGTTCTTGGCTTAGAATTTTTCTATTTTCCTTTACTACCACTATAACAAGCGTAAAGCGTACAATCTTTATCAAAACCAGTCTATTATGTTCTTATTCCGACTTAACCATCACACTATAACCTAGACTTGAAACTCTCTAGTTATTTCATTCGAAAAACATTTCTTAATAAAAACAGCCTAAATGCATTAAATATTTCATATTCATCCAAATTAACTATCAACATTAATCCTCATAACTCCATCCAACTAGCTCATTCAAACCTTAGCCCCAAATGGCTAAAAGAACAACATACATGTCAATGTTACTTTCAGAAGACTAGTTTATTAAATAGACTCATGAGACTTTGCACCTGCCATGCTTACATTGATGTTCCAACACTCAAGACAAATGTAGCCAAAACAAGTCATGACAAGATTAACCCCACTAGCTCCCTAAGTATGGTCATCTTTCATACCATACCTTCTGCCATGTGTAGGTTCATTCGACTTATGCCACCTAAATGTCTTACTCTATGTGAGTTAGATACTAGTTGAGTCATGATAAAGGATTGACCCCAACCAAGGATGAAGGCACATGCTTAAGAAGACTAAGCATGTTTAGAAAGGAAGTTCACTAATCCTTCATCCCTTTCATTTGTGTTTGTTATTTTTGATTCCCTAAGTTGACTTAGTTGAATCCACTTTAGTTGACTTGTTGACCTTTGACTAGGTTTGACTTGTTGACTATAGTTGACTTCACTTAAGCCAACATGCTAATCTATGTTTATTTGCTTTGTACGTTAATTAGGAATAAGAAAGCAATGCTAGGTGGCTCATGGTGATTGGGGAGCATAAATGATGTGAAGGAGAGAGTAAATCAAAGGCATAAAGCATAAAGTAAAAGGCATGAAGCAAGTGTACCTATGTACCTTTGGTATCCTTTGTTTTTAGCACACTTTGGCCACTTTTTGGAGACATATGAGACACATTCTTTATCTCCTTTTGTGCTAGAACGAAATTAGCTTTGCACACACCATAGTTGGCTCTTTTGTCTCTCATTTTTGTAACCTTATTTGACCTAGCTTCTAGAAGCTAGGGTTAGGTTTTTGTAGAGACATCCTTAGGTATCTTTTATTTGCTTAGAGGCCCCTAAACTCTTCTATATAAGGGGTGCTCTTAGACATGTAAAAGGGTTGAACATTTTGAAGTAAAAACACTCTTGTGTCTCAACCATTTGTGAGAGTTTCCTCCCTTGGGAGTGAATACTTTTAAGCCTTATCTTGCATAGCAAGTGGCGGCACACATCCACTCATCTTCAAGGTTGCCATGGCTTCTAGCCTAGCCTTGTAGTGGCGTGTTTCTCACATTTTTACCATTTCTTTCCTTTCCATTTTATGTTTTCTTCTTCCTTTAGTTGTTCTTGGTTTTCTATGGTTTATGTGCTTTCCATTTCCTTTTTGTTTTGAATCAATCCATCATCTTCTTCTCTTGAGCTTTGTGAAAGGAACCTTCACATCTAGATAGCTTGCTATCTTAATGTCCAGTGGGGATTTCACTTAGCTTTCTTAATCAACTCACACCATATTCAATCATCTTAAAAAGGAATAAGATAATCCTACATCAAGTCAGGATAGTCTCACCCCCTAAGGTCCACTTCAATACACTTACACTCAACCTAGATTAGCATTTCCCCTTAGAAATAAGTTATTTGACAACCCCAACACTAAGATCTTCAAACATACACATACATTGTAAAACATATAGTAATACAATCATAATTATAATAGGGGAACACAAGGAAAACCATTTAGCAAAATATAAACCACTTTTAGTACGAATAAATTTCGTAGAGTTACCGCCCAACACCAAACAACCACCGTGCATTGCCATGAAGTTAGGGGCTTACTACATCGCCAGTGCCCAATGATACATTAGTGCCGCCCAGCGAAGGTCACTTGGTGACCACTATAAAGGATCATACCTAGCGGCAACTAGGCACCGCCCAATGGTGAGATCCCTTAAACCTCTTGTTTGCCAAAATTTGAAATGGCACCAATGGTGGAAGTTGTCGCCCAACGGTAACACAACAGACAAAGGTATTTTATGCAGTTCATGATTTCATCACTTTAAATGTTCTACTTCTAATATGCACTTTACAACGATTACACGCATAGTACAATCTAAAATGCCAATGTTATGCCACATTCACTTCTCATATAGGTGTTTCCACTTCAATTTCACAAACCACACAAACTTTTCCACATTTTCTTTTTTATAAGTATTCACATGGAGCAACTTAATTGTATCTCAAGAAAGAAATCGACATGCAGTTTGGAATTATTCATATTTAAGTCCCGTAATTTCCTTTTCACACTTGTAGGTCACATAAATCAAAATCCCAACTTACTCAGTACCATTTTCACATATCATTAACACTTCTTCCACATTTTAAACATAATTCTGCCCAACAAATTTACATCATGTAACAAACCAAGCTATTCATTAATATATATCTCATTAATTAAATAATAGCAGAGTCACTCTCAATCACACAACACACTATGTGCCTAATAGCATATCAACCAAATCTATTCAAGAGTTAAAACTTTAAATGCTTAACTTCTCCTACCTAATAAAGTTTTTTTAACTTTATTCTCTCCCATAAACAGCATCACAAGAGAAATCACTCTATCTACAAAATCAAAGGCTCAATCAATGACCAAGGTAAACTTTTAGGATTATAAATAGAGAGGTATTCACTAAGAATGAAAAGAAGTGAGATGCAATTGAATAAGAGCTTACATGCAAGGGAAAATAGATTGTTCATGGAGAATGGGTAGAAATTTTGAACTTACCGTTAAGAGAAATTGACTAGGGTTTTGGTAGATTTCTTTGCCTAAATTACTCCAGTAGTGTTGAATCTTCAAAAGGAATGGAAGCAAAATCAAAATTTAGGAATAGAAAGAAAGGATTTTGGCAAAAGCTAGGTCTATAAAGAAGAAACAAGTTTTTTTTGAAAAAAGATAGAATTTTGGGGTTCTCACATATTGTAATGTGAAGAGTTATCATGTTTATCTTTTAAAAGGATTTTTCAAACGATATGTACAAATGTTTTTAAATATCGTGCTTATTATGAACTTAATGAAGTTTAAACTATTTTATAGTAAAAGTAGAATTTCTTTTTTAAGACAAAAGTTATGTTTTTTTTTTGAAGATTTCACTATTTCAATAAATAAATGCATTGTGTTTTAATCTATACAATGACAATGGACTGATACCATCATCAAAATTCATTGATAAAGTTACTATTGTAAATGATGATGATTTTGACAAGTTCATAACTCCTCTAGAATTACTGAAGATAAAGACTGATGAGTGCGTATTTTTTCCCTCATTCAGTGTTTAATTCTGGGTATTTAATTGAATTTGTGTGCTTAAAGAGTGATTTAATTGATAATTCTGATAATAAGGCTGAAATTAGCAAGTTCTGGAAATATCACTTCTACACCCCCAATTTTTACTTATACACTCCCCTCTTTCTAAATGGGTCTCACCAAAAACCTATTCTGCACACCCTAATATGTCTATTTACACCCCCTCCTACCACTTAAACTCCATTCAACCAGATCATGCCAAGTGGCAATCCCCACCTTTCAAATCAGGCCAACCATATGCTGACACGTGCCATTATCCTTACAAACACATCTGCACAAATCTGCCACCGCAAGTTCCTCTAACCACCGCGAACCAGAAAATGGCAGCAACACTTTCCATCCTTCTCGCCTGCAGCTGACTCACTCACCAGCCACCATCGCACTTTGTCGGAGCACCACGACGCATCCACTTGCACCTACTGCAGCAGCAACGCGAACCATCACCGTTTGCGTGACCACCATTTCGCACCTGTAGCGTCAGCCATTCATCCATTCACGCAGCGAACCAGCGGCACCATCACCGTCCACAACTACAGTGCCTCCATTACAGCAACTACCATGAACTAGAGGAAAAGAGAAGCACCGTGAACGAATCTGCACCGCAAGCTTGAAGCCACCATCATCCTTGCGCACCAGCAGCCATTGCAGAAGACTCCATCGTGACGCACTCATCAGCCTACACCTGCGAGCGAGAATGAACCAGAACAGAGTCTACCAGCATTGCAACAAAGTTCACGCCTCCACCACCGCGCAACCACCACCACGAGCCAGCGCCGGCAGCAGAGGAGCAGCCGTCATTGCAACTGCGGCAACAACCAGATGGTGGCGGAAACCCTAATTCTGATATGAAAGAAGGAGAAGGCTACCACGTGTCGTCCTGTCAATGGACAGTCAAATAGTCAACTAGTCAAAAGTTGGTCAAATCTGGTCAAAAAGTCAAAGACTAGTCAAATGAGAGGGGTTTATTTGCAAATATTGATATTTTTGGATGTCTTTGCAAAATTGGACTACAGGATTGAAAATGGGTTACTTTGAAAAGTAATACAAATATTATTTGGTGATAATTTATCAGATATCTTTAAATAATTAATTTATTTAATTATATCATAAATTATTAACCAACTATATTTGTCAAATAGTTTATATCTCTCCAAATATCTTTGAATATTTAGCTTTATCTTTATTTTAAAAGATATTTGAGAGGTTTTCGCAACAGAAAAGCCCAGTCCAAGTCCTATATAAAGAGACCAAAGGAGAAGCAGAAGGAAACAAGTTTAGGACTTCGGAGTTTTGGAACCCTTAGGGGGGCCTAATTTCATTTCCTTTCTCTCTCTCCATTCTTTTATCTTTATTTTATTTTGTGTTTCATGGAGTGCTAAACTTCTTGGGTTGATGCCATTGTAATTTCATTATGGATTATGAGGTTAGAATGAATTAATTTCTTTGTTCTTTTTATTATTGTTGAGGTTTTAATTCACCTATATCTTCTATCTTTGAATCACATAAAAAGTAATGATTGTAAATCTATATGCATCTTGATCATATGAGTACAAGGGTTTTTAAATCTAATTGAGACTTTACTTTGATTTTATTTAGAAACTTTCATGTGATTAAATGAGTTTTTACCAATAATTGAGACTTTACTTTGATTAAAGGTATTTACTCTAACGAAAATTAATTGAGACTTTACTTTGATTAATTAAGCTTTTTATTTGGTGAGGAGATAAAAGAATAAACATGATTAGGCATAATAAAATTTGATTGAGATTTTACTTTGGTTGAATTTACTGTGGATAATCTAAAAGTTCTCACTTTTAATTGAGACTGTACTTTGGTTAAAAGTGATAACGCCAACAAATTAATTGAGACTTTACATTGATTAATTTGTAAATCTACAACAATAATTAATTGAGCAATAATCTTTAGATAACCGATGATGAATCTATTTTGAAAAAGCAATTGAATCAATCTATTTTTCTTTACTATTGTTTCTATCTTATTTTATCTTTTTATCTTAATCCTCTCATATTCTTATTATTTTATTTGACTAACCGTTTTGTATAGATTTTATAAGAACTAACTTGTTAAAAATCAATTCTGTGTTCGTTGGGAGACGACTTTGGGTTACTTTACCCTTTCTATTTTGTTGACTACTTTCTTAACAATAGTGAAGTTGTTATAGATAAGTAGTATTAATTTGATCGCGTCAACGACAGCGTTATCAAATTTGGTGTCGTTGTCGGGGAACACAGTTCTTATTTTTTTTAGTTCTTATTTTTTTTTCATTTGATTTTATTTTTTGTTTATCACTAACATTTTTTTTATCTCAATTTTTTTTTCTAACATTTATTTTATTTTCTTTAGTTATTTTTTCTTAGTTACTTTATTTTATTTTTTTAAGCATAATTTTTGTTTGAGGATTTTTGTTGGGAAATTTGTGAAACTACTTGGGAAACACTTTGGCTAAGGAAAGATAAGGTACTTAAGTTGTCCATTGAGACGCACCTCTCTTTTACCTAGAAGTCTACTCAACAAGCTTTCAACTTATTTCTTTTGAGAAAACCTCTTTCGAAAGTGCAAAATAATTTTTCATGTGAAAATAATCAAGAATCTAGTTTTCAGAGATGGATTACAATTACTATCAGCAGCAATCACGTGACTCATATGATTATCAGCAACAAATTGTCACACCTATTTTTACACATGATATAAGTGGGTTAACTTTAGATAATTTAATGATCTATATCCTAGATCATCTTTTTTGGGATATGAGCAACAACCATATTCTGAGTGTTTACCTCAGCAACCACATGTTCCAAACAGTTTTCAACAACAATATGTACCACCACAGCAAGTTGAAGCAACCAATGGACCATCCTACAGGGAAGTTATGATATTAATGGGTAAAGTTATAGAGAAATTAGAGTCCATGGATGAAAGGTTGTGAGTTGATCAAAGATGGATAAATATTGAGCAAGAGCAGTACGAAAATAAGCAAATATTGTCTTATATGTTGAGGGATGCAAGTAAGAACAACTTCATAGAATTACTTGTAACTGTTAATACCACTCCTCAACCCCATCAGAGATTTCCTGAAAATCCAGATTTTAACGAACTTCATCATGAAATCAAAGATATGCTTTTGAAGTTGGCCATCAGAGCTGAACAAATGTCTGAAGATTTGAGTCAGCTAATGAATGATACAGTTAGAAAGCTCACTTTGGAAGATATGATGAATATGATGACTGAAATGATGAAGATGAATCAGACAAATTAGAAAGAGATTGTGAATGTCGCCACACAAAGCTTGCAAAATCAGTCTGAAAAACCAATAGCGGAATCACATCACATTGATATATCTACTGATGGATATAATGATTTTCATAGTAATATGTCTACTGATGGACATATTAAGGATGTTGCTGAAATTGATGAAGAAATTAAAGATTCTCACACAAACATATCTACTAATGGATCTGTTGACAATGCTCTATGTGAATATAAAGTTGTACCTATTGATGATGTTATGAGTACAAATGATCATTTTCAAGAGCAAAGTTGTGAGGATAATAAAATAGAGGAACCAAGTGCAGTTGAAGAGCCAACAGTATTCGAAGATGCAGTTGAAGCATCTACTATTGCAACTGACTTGGTTAATGATGAAGCAGTATAATCAACAACACCAGGTGAAAATTTTTGCTCAGAAGATGAGATTATGAGGATTATTGATGATCCGCTTAACCATTTGAATGCACCTGATGATGCTCAAGTTGAGTTGAAGCCACACACTCCACACATCAAGTTTGTTGATGTGAATGATGCAAATAAATTTTCAGTAGTTATCTTTGTTGACATGGTTGTAGAAAAAGAAGAAAGGTTGCTGCAACAGGTAAAAAGCTTCGATTCAAATTCTTTTGAAATCATTGTTGATAGAAAAGTTAAATCGCATGCATATTTATTTTCTGTTTTTAATTTTAGTGAAAAATTTAAAAAATTTCAAAAATATGTGTTTTTGTTTTTAGTTTTTATAAAAATAAAAATGTAAAAATTAAAAAAATGGTACAAGCTGATTTGTACTTTGTGAAATTAAAGAAAATAAATTTTGACATATAGCCAGATTGAGCCAGAAGTCACAAATTTTTTCGTTTCCTTCCCAAAATAAGTCCATCAAGGACAATTTTTTTTTTGAAATAAGTGAGGGGGAGACAAACTGTAGGTAGGATTTTTTTTCTTTTTTGTGTTTTTCAATTTTTGTTTTTTTTCATTTAAAAAAATTTGTGATTTCTTTTTGAGAAAATTGTGAAAGTATTAACTTTTTACTAGGTGAAAATTTTAAACAATATGTCTCTTAAGAAATCCACCAAAAATATTCCTCTGCTTTCAATAAAACATATTGACATTGGATTTTTAGGAGTTGATTCAATAATTGGGATGATCATAATTCTGGAAAAATGAAAGTCATGTTGATATGAGTGGATTGTTTCTATGATTTGCTAAATGAGTTGATTTGAGAATTTCTTGATTAAATATTTTGTGAAAGAGTTTGACCTTGTGAGTCTTGAGCCGTAATGTAAAGGATGAACCGCCATGTGTCATTCCTATTTTTTCTTGAGTGACTTGCTCATGTTTGTTTATACTCAAATGTTTAGCTTGACTCTTTTGTTTTGCATCTTAGGTGAATATGCATGATTTGATATGATTGAGGAATTTCTTATTTTTAGCTACTTGGTCAAATAAGCCCACCTTGATATTAATCCATTGGTAGCCCCTTTGAGCTTTTAAACCTCTTTTTATTATTTTAAGCCTATTGCATAACCTTGAAAAGAAAAGACCATGTTTTACCTTAGGAATAAAGAAGGAGCTAATGGATTGTGTTTAGGAATGGTTGAGGAATAAAGTGTGTGGGTGAGTACCTCACCCACAAATTAATAAAAATGGCAAAAGGAAAAATTGTTGATGAAAAAGTGTTGAAATAATTGCTTTTTCAAAAAGAAAAGAGAGCAACAAAGCAATCAACGAAAAAGAGTTATTTTTGAAATTATGCTCCATTATTCTTTCTATATTTTAATTTCAAAAACCCAAAAATCCTAAAATTTTTCCTACCTTTGCCTTGGCCCCATTATAACCTTTGAAAAGTCCTAATGATCTTTGAATGCATATTTTCTGAAAGTTTGTGAATATTAGAGTCTTGTTAAGTATTATGAGTGTTTACTTGCATGAGTATTTTAAGTGAATACACATTTAAAGTGAGTGTTTTCTTTCATAATTGATTGTCTTATGAATTCAAAAGATTAACTCATGTGTGAAAAATCGAACCTTTCCGTTAGTATATACATGATAATTTGATCTCTAGAGTATTGATTTGTCTCTAGTGATGTTCATTCCTTTGATCCAGTGTTGATGTGAAATAAAATACCTCAGATTAAGTTTTGAAATTGTTCAATTTTGCCCAGGAGTGCAAAAGGATAAGTGTGTGAGAATCTTTAATTCCTTCATCAACTTCAGCAACATCCTTAATATGTCCATCAGTAGACATATTACTATGAAAATCATTATATCCATCAGTAGATATATCAATGTGATGTGATTCCGCTATTGGTTTTTCAGACTGATTTTGCAAGCTTTGTGTGGCGACATTCACCATCTCTTTTTGATCTGTCTGATTCATCTTCATCAGAGACATTGCTTCCAAAATTATTATTCCTTGCTAGAAGATGTTGGGAAGTATGTAGATAAAATTCATTAGATAGATCCTCAAACAAGGAAAAAATAATATCGAGGAGACTCTCTTATTGATTTAAGACTTTTTAATTTTACCTTTGTTCATCAAAATTTGTTTAATGTGTTTTCATTTTTCCATTTATTTAGTCTTTTCTTTTTTTCACTAAAAGAATATAAGTACCCTATGTGATACCAAAGAGTGACCCTCTTTTACTACTTTACTTTCATTGATCACTGGCTTTGTTTCTCATTTAAATATTTTTAAGATATGAGAAGGTGACTCACAATTATGGAAGGGTAGTAAAAAATGTTTGATCAAGATGTTTCTAAATTTTATAGAACTTACAATATTGTATTAAATTAATGGTGAACAAAAGATCCAAGTTTTTAGATCCAATATATATTAATCCAAATCAATATTGTTTAAAGTCAATTTAAATGGATTTATCCAAATCCAAAACTATATTTTTGGATTTTAAATCCAATCCACTTAATTGGATTTGATTGGATCATTTTTTTAATTTTGAAAATTCAAATCCCAATTCATTTAATTGGATTGGATATTGAATCAATTTTTGGATTTTGAAAATCTAAAATCAAGGTGTGTCTAAGTTGAGTTAAGGTGGTTGAGGACAAGACCAAAGGTCAAATCGAGTCAACCTGGATTAAAGGTTGGCCATCTTTACTTTACTTTTACATCTTAATATGTTAATTTTTTTTTTTCATGATTTAGTTTCTTATTTTTTTAATATTTTATTTTTAACAACAATAATGTTATCAAGAGTAAAAAATACATGTAATTTAAGGGGTAAAACTTATTTCATCTTATCTCAAATGGTACTATTATTTTGACATCCAACAAATTTTTACATACACTTTACGCCCATTATTTTATTCTTTAAGTATTCATTTAACAATAGCATCTCTAAAACCTCACTTTCAGAATTCAATTAGAGAAAACTTAATTGTTCAATTCCATGATTAATAAATATTATATAATAATATTTCTTTTCATATATTTTTTCGTATTTGTAAACAAATATTTTTATCAATTATATATAAAAAGAAATAATGTCAATTATGACTTATACCAAACATTTAAAAGCATTACCAAAATTTTCAATATATCTAGTCAATGAATGGAAAAGTAAAACTGATTTATTTATTCTTATGTTAAGAATGATTTATTTTCAAGTAAAACAAATTATTTGAAAAGACTATTTGTAGTAAAAATCCAATTATTAAGAAGTGTGGTTCTCTCGAAGTAAAAAATGTGTCATTCCTAGAAAGTCGAGTTTGTTGATGAAGACTTATATAAGATTAACTTGTATAAGATTCTTGGAAGCTCAAGTAAGTAAGTGATGAGACCTTTATGCACCAATATTGGTTTATGTTTAGCGCTTAATTGTCTACTGTTAGTGCATTTTCATATATTGGGCTTCATTGGGCCAGTAATTTGGACTTTTGCTAATTGAGATTTAATTGGTCTAATTTTAATTCAGGATCTTTTGTGAAGCAATTTTGGACTTAGACATTAATATTAGGTTGAAGAAAGGAGTGACACATCTATGACACATCATTTGATCCACTTCAACACTATTTCCACATCACCATTTGGGCTAGAGTGATAGTTTTGTAATTCTGCAGTCCATAGTGGCAATTTTGTAATTCTACAACCATAGTGGCAATTTTGTAATTCTGCAACCATAGTGGCAGCTTTGTAACTAGGAGCATATTGATGTGATGGGACCATAATTTTTCTTGGGGTTTTAGATGCAGAACCCTTGGCACTTCATTCTAGCCACTATTTTCACGTTCTGGATAACACCACTAAAGACCCTTTGAGTTTTTATGTTTTCTGCACATTGGAGATAATAGGAATTGCATTTTTGTGCTTCTGTTTATTGGTTCAGTCCCTTTATCTTCACTATGGTGATGCATTTTCGTTCTCCTCTATTTTGTAACTCCATTTCCATGGCTTGATGATGAAGGATTGACCCCAACCAAGGATGGAGGCACATGCTTAAGAAGACTAAGCATGTTTAGAAAGGAAGTTCACTAATCTTTCATCCCTTTCATTTGTGTTTGTTATTTTTGATTCCCTAAGTTGACTTAGTTGAATCAACTTTAGTTGACTTGTTGACCTTTGACTTGGTTTGACTTGTTGACTATAGTTGACTTGACTTAAGCCAACATGCTAATCTATGTTTATTTGCTTTGTAGGTTAATTAGGAGTAAGAAAGCAATGCTAGGTGGCGCATGGTGATTGGGGAGCATAAATGATGTGGATGAGAGAGTAAAGCAAAGGCATAAAGCATAAAGTAAAAGGCATAAAACAAGTGTACCTATGTACCTTTGGTCTCCTTTGTTTTTAGCACACTTTGGCCACTTTTTGGAGACATATGAGACACATTCTTTGTCTCCTTTTGTGCTAGAACGAAATTAGCCTTGCACACACCATAGTTGGCTCTTTTGTCTCTCATTTTTGTAACCTTATTTGACCTAGTTTCTAGAAGCTAGGGTTAGGTTTTTGTAGAGACATCCTTAGGTATCTTTTATTTGCTTAGAGGCCCCTAAACTCTTCTATATAAGGGATGCTCCTAGACATGTAAAAGGGTTGAACATTTTGAAGTAAAAACACTCTTGTGTCTCAACCATTTGTGAGAGTTTCCTCCCTTGGGAGTGAATACTTTTAAGCCTTATCTTGCATAGCAAGTGGCGGCACACATCCACTCATCTTCAAGGTTGGCATGGCTTCTAGCCTAGCCTTGTAGTGGCGTGCTTCTCACATTTTTACCATTTCTTTCCTTTCCATTTTATGTTTTCTTCTTCCTTTAATTGTTCTTGGTTTTCTATGGTTTATGTGCTTTCCATTTCCTTTTTGTTTTGAATACATCCATCATCTTCTTCTCTTGAGCTTTGTGAAAGGAACCTTCACATCTAGATAGCTTGCTATCTTAATGTCCAGTGGGGATTTCACTTAGCTTTCTTAATCAACTCACACCATATTCAATAATCTGAAAAAGGAACAAGATAATCCTTCATCACTTGTTAAACTTTTTTGTATTGATCCTTGAAGAAAATCAAATGAGACCTTGAGGTTATTGTTCTATAATGCATTTTCATTTCAGTTTGCTCTTCATCCTCTTTAATCCATACTTATTTGAATGAACACAGATTTCAGTGATGCTTAATCATGGTTTCACGTTTTTTGCACTTTTATAGCCCATTGTTCATGCTTATTGAGTCTAGGTTATGTCACAATTTCTTAATCTATGTGTGAGGATTTGAATGATGTGTGCTTTTCTTAATTGCACAATGAACTTGTGTTAATCTTCGCTTAGTTGTTAATTTTGGGTTTCATGAGAGTAAAGTGGATAGAATAATTAATTTCGTGACCTACGATTAGTGGATTTTCATTGGAATCAAGGAATTATACATTTTAACCACTCCCTTACATTTCAAATATGTTTCAATATTTTATAAATCTGCCAACCCACCCACCCCCCCACCTTTGTGTTGTGTTATGTTTGGATCCTTTGAATGATAATATTGTCACTAGGAGACAACCTTAGAGTAGCTCCTGAGTACTACATTTAAATAGTTTATTTGTTCGGGTATGACCTCAATCAAATTTGGCGTCGTTTGAGTGTTAAGTTGTTATGTGTTATGTGTTGTCCTATATGATATATGTCATATGTCATGTCAATTGTGATACTCATTATGTGTGTTTTATGAAGGGTGTGTGTTGTTTGTGTACTAGAGTGAATAGTATCGTAGTTAATAGTATCGCGACGCATGAATATGTTGACATGAGAAGCCAAGGTGGTTTGCTTCTTGAAGATTTGATGAAGATTGAACGAAGCTCTTTTGAACTATCTTGAAGCCATAAACATTGAAATGAAGCCTACATTGATGAAGGAAAGGAGATTTGATGATATCCATGGTGATCAAGGTTGGAATGTGTGCTCTCCATGTACTTACATCATTAAGGAAGTGTGCTTGTAGTTTGTAATTTATGTTGTAGACCTTAAAGCATTAATTAGATGTAGTTTGGTCTTTTGTGTGTTTTTAATCTGTTGAATGGTTTTTCAACAGGTTAAAATGTCTCTTTTAATTTGTTGAATAGCTTTTTAACAAGTTAAAAGGTTGGTTGCAGTAGTCTTAAACTTAGGGATGGCAAAATGGGCCGGGCCCGACGGGCCGGCCCGCTAGCCCGTCAGTAAATACATGGGCCGGGTCCAGAAATTCAGCCCGTCAACCCATGACAGCCTGGCCCGTCAACCCATGACAGCCCGGCCCGTCAAGCCCGCTGGCCCGTCGGGCCAACCCGCGAGCCAAAACGGGCCGGCCCGCGGGCTGTATCACTTAATAAAAAAAACAGCACGTGCACATTTTTCAGTATCCCTCCCTCACACACACTCTACGCCGAGACACCTCACACACTCTGTGATTGCGTCTCTTCTTCTCGACTCTTCTCTGCGCTCACTTCTCCTCCACCCACGGCGTTCTGGTTCCATTTCAACTTCGTAGCGTTCTGGTTCCATTGCAGGGCTGTTTGTGTTGTGATAATTTTCTTGTTTAATAGATCATTGTTGTTGTATTCTTAATTGCAGGAGAATTTCTTTTGGTAATATAAAATTGGGACATTATTCAGTCAACTAAATTTGAAATGAAAAAAATTAAAATCTGATTGGGCCACAAATTATACAGATGAGAAAAAATTGGCGGGCCGGCCCGTCAGCTTGCCAGCCCGCGGGCCGGGCTCAGAAACGCAACCCGTTTTACCATGTCGGGCCAGCCCGGCCCGGCCCGTTTAATACGGGCCAAAAACGGGCCGGGCCAAAACGGGCCAGGCTGGCCCGTTTTGACACCCCTACTTAAACTGCAACAAATTCAATCAATTGATTTAGTTTTTAATCGATTGATTTCACTTAAGTCAAGTGAAAATAATCGATTGATTTGAAAATCAACCTGTTGAATTTCGTAACAGTTTGACTATAAAAGCTGTGATTTTCGAAAGAGAGGTGTGTTGATCATTTTAGAGCACGATTTGATTATGGAAACTTGTGGAAACTCTCTCCTTCGTGATCATAGGTGTTGCAGCTGTTGAAGATTGATCTTGGATCAATTCTTGAAGCTTTTGGCTTGATTTGAAGCTTGGAGAAAGTGGTATGTGGTAGGCAAGGCTATGCTACCACTGAGGTTTGATCTTTCTCAAGCTTTGGGTGTGTGCCTGGTGGTTTTCCAGGTCTGCAAGAGGGTTCTTGCTGTGCTGGTGTGACTCTTGTGTGATTCAAGAGTCTTTTGTGGTGTTTTTGCATATTTTGGAAGTGTAAGGGTGGATACTTTGTAAAACTTTTGAACTAGTACAAAGTCAAGCTAAGGTTGCCTTGACAAACTGGATGTAGCTCAGGTTTGAGTGAACCAATATAAAAATTCGTGGTGTCCTCTCTTCTCTAACCTTTTTCTCTTGCATTCTCATTTTAAAGTTTCAAGAACTTGTGCTTTAATCATCTTTTTCATGTTCTTGCATGTTTTCATAGCATCTGAAGCATTGAGCATGTTTGTATAATCATTTGGAACTGATCTTGATCATTCTTGAGCATTGTTTCTGGTTTAAAATTCAAATTCGCATTTCTGCATTTTTCCAAGTATTTCAGTCGACTGTTTTTTGTTTCAATCGATTGATTATACCAGAACAGAATCTGTTTAGTAAAATCAATCTGTTAACTCTGTTTTTGACTGACTAAAAGTGTACAGTTCAGTATTGTTTGCATCCTAACTTGGTGATCTATTTAATTCAATAAAAAGTGGTTTTTAGCTTGCAAAGATAGCCTAAAGTTTTAACTAGCCAAATCAAGCCCCCCTCCTTCTTGGCTTTTCAACCATTTCAAAACTAACAATTGGTATCTAGAGCAAGGTACTTGAAATTTGATCAAGTAAGGTCCTAAATCTGTTTTGAACAACTTGAAATGGCTGAAAACAAGTTACCCTTTGGTGAAGGTGCCTCAATTCATAGACCCCTTATGTTTAGTGGCATTAATTACCAATTTTGGAAAATTAGGATGAAAATCTTTATTGAGTCAATAGATCAAGGGATATGGGATGCAATCATAAATGGACCATATACTCCTAAGCATATTGTTGATGATGTGCAGGTTGATAAGCTATGGACTCAATGGAATGAGGAAGAAAGGAGGAGAGCCCAATATGATTGCAACGCAAAGAATATCCTCACTTCATCTCTCAACATGGATGAGTTTTTTCGTGTTTCACAATGCAAGAGTGCCAAGGAAATGTGGGAGGTTCTTGAAGCGACTCATGAAGGAACCAATGATGTTAAGAGAGCTAGAAAGCATGCCTTGATTCAAGAATATGAGCTATTCAAGATGAAACAAGGAGAATCCATAGCGGATGTGCAAAAGAGATTCACTCACATAGTCAACCATCTCATAGGCTTGGGTAAGGAATTTGACAAGGAAGAGTTAAACATCAAGGTGCTAAAGTGTCCTGATAGATCTTGGCAACCAAAGGTCACGGCTATCTCAGAAACAAGAGATCTATCCACTTTGACTACAGTTGCATTGTTTGGTAAGCTTAGGGAGCATGAGATTGAGATGCAAAGGCTTAATGAGCTTGGGTCAAGTGAGAAAAAGATCAAGAACATAGCCTTGAAGACTAGCACCAAGAAAAATGAGGAAATTGAGGATGAGGTGGCTGATTCAAGTGAAAGTGAGAACTTGAATCTCCTTGTCAATAGGTTTGGTAAGTATCTCAAAAGGAAAGGTATCAAAGGTAATCCCAAGAGGTATACTTCCAAACACAATGAATCAAAATCTTCTAATTTTACATGTTATAACTGTGGAAAACAAGGACATATCAAGATTGAATGTCCAAATGCTAACAAAGAAAAGGAGAAGAGTGTTTATAGGAAAAAGGAGAAGAAGGCAAAGGAGAAACGTGCATACATTGCATGGGAGGACAATGATGATTCAACAACAAGTAGCTCCTCACAAGATGAGAGTGAAGAAGCCAACTTGTGTCTCATGGCTGGTTATGAGTCATCTTCCTCAAGCCAAGTAAGTTCTATAGACTTAAATGACTGTAATCAATTGTTGCATGATTTTCAAGAGTTGCATAATGAAGCAAACAAGATTTCTGCATTAAACAATCGGTTGAAAGGCTTAAACAATTGGCTGGAAAACAAAGTTAGTCAACTGGAAAAAGAAACAGCTAATTTAAAAACTGATTTTGAACATTTGGAAATTATTTACTGTAATTCAACCAACTGTTTTAGAAATCAGTCAGCTAAAAGATCCTGTGAAAACTGCACAGTTTTGAAAAATCAAGTGAAATACCTTATAAAATTTGTGCAAGGTTAACAAGAGGAGAAGCAAACTTAGAGGTTGTTCTTGGTTCACAAAATTGTATGTTTGGCAAAGCTAGACTTGGTTTCAATCCTTCTTTTGAAAAGAAAACCAAGAAGTTCTCTAGTTTCTTTTCTAAAAGCATGCTGATAACGTTGTTTTCTACCTTTTATTGATGTTAAGTTTTGTGAATAAAATCAACTCCTACATAACTTTTATCTTGTTTAATCCTCTAGTTTGTGTTGTTTTTACATTGTTTCGTATTTTAGTTGTTTTATGCTTTTTTACTTCTAATCTCTATTATGAGTGTGTGAAATAAAACAATAGGAAGCAATTCTGGTGGAAGAAAACAAGCTAAAGCTCAAGGAAGCATGATTGGACATGAAAGATTGACTTTTACACAAATAATCATGTCGAGGGGCACCGAGATCAAGTCCAGCACTGCAAAAATGGAGAAAGGACTCAACTATATGTATATACTGCCTTGGACAACCCTTGGACTCAACGTTATCACATGCCAAGTGACATGCCATTCATTTCATGCAACTATTGTATGCAAAAAGGTCATGCTATTAAGAACTGTCATGCTAGAAAATATGATGTTCCTAAAGGGATTATGAAATGGATCCCAAAAGGATCTAGAAAGGCATAACCATGATGGACCCAACCTATCAAAGGGTACTAAATAATCCAAATCTGTTTTGCAGGTCATGAAAGGTGATAAGAAAGATTTGTGGTACCTTGATAGTGGTTGTTCAAGACATATGACAGGAGATAAAACCAAATTTGCAAAGTTGGAGTTGAAGGAGGAAGGGTTTGTAACCTATGGAGATAACAACAAAGGAAGAATCCTTGGAAATGGAGTTATAGGCAATGGATCCTCTTTCAACATCAAGAATGTGCTGCTGGTTGAAGGACTCAAACACAATTTGATAAGTATAAGTCAACTATGTGATAAAGGCTTTAAAGTCATGTTTGAACCAAATAGTTGTTTGATATATGATGCACATGGTAGTATTGTTTTGATAGGCAAAAGAGTCAATAATATATATCTACTTGACCTGCATCATGCATCATTTAGCATAGAAGACTTTGTCATAGAAGACTTTGTCACATACACATGCAGCATTTCAATCGGCTGAATAGAAAACAGCTGGTTGAAGGACTACCAAAACTCAAATTTGAGAAGGATAGAGTGTGTGAAGCATGTCAAAAAGAAAAACAAACTAAGGTCTCTTTTAAATCCAAAAATGTTGTTTCAACTGAAAGACCTATAGAAATGCTTCACATGGATCTATTTGGTCCATCTCGAACCATAAGTCTTGGTGGCAATCTTTATGCATTAGTCATTGTTGATGATTTCTCTAGGTACACATGGACTTTGTTCTTAGCTGCCCAAAATGACACTTTTCATGCTTTCAAAAGACTTGCCAAGATGCTTGAAAATGAAAAGAGTTCCAAGATAGTGTCTATTCAAAGTGATCATGGTGGGGAATTTCAAAATGAAAAGTTTGAACACTTTTGTGAAAAGCATGGTATCAACCATAATTTTTCTGCACCAAGAACACCACAACAAAATGGTGTTGTTGAGAGGAAAAATAGATCACTTGAGGAGCTAGCCAGAACTATGTTGAATGAAAACTCACTACCTAAGTACTTTTGGGCTGATGCAGTCAACACTGCTTGCTGTGTCTTAAATAGAGTGTTGATTAGGCCAATTTTGAAGAAAATCCCTTATGATCTTTTCAAAGGGAGAAGGCCTATTTTAAGTCACCTAAAAGTATTTGGATGTAAATGCTTCATCTTAAATAATGGAAAAGAAAGTCTTGGCAAATTTGATGCAAAAGCGGATGAAGGTGTTTTTCTAAGCTATGTTACACAAAGTCATGCATATAGAGTGTAACATCCCTGGCTACCCCTCCTCGGGCCCCAGAGGCTGTCAGGTTACTACAGCCCAACGCACCCCAACCCCTCACCCTTCTCCGTCCATTCATACTGGGTGGGTTGTTGCCAGTGGGAATCGAACCCCCAACCTGACCTTTAACACCTCTGGCTCACCAGCAGATGCTACCAGTTGCGCTGCAGCACAACTGGTAGCATCTGCTGGTGAGCCAGAGGTGTTAAAGGTCAGGTTGGGGGTTCGATTCCCACTGGCAACAACCCACCCAGTATGAATGGACGGAGAAGGGTGAGGGGTTGGGGTGCATTGGGCTGTAGTAACCTGACAGCCTCTGGGGCCCGAGGAGGGGTAGCCAGGGATGTGTTAAAGGTCAGGTTGGGGGTTCGATTCCCACTGGCAACAACCCACCCAGTATGAATGGACGGAGAAGGGTGAGGGGTTGGGGTGCATCGGGCTGTAGTAACTTGACATGCTCTGGGCGTGGTACGCCAGGGATGTTACATAGAGTCTATAATAAGAGATTGATGACTATTGAAGAGTCTATGCATGTTGTATTTGATGAAACTAACCCAAAATTCCAAGATCAAGTGTCAAAGAATGCAGATGAGGAAGATCTACTGCAGGAGCAGATTTCTGCTGCAGAAAAGTCCACTGCTGCAGGAAATCAGTTGGCTGAAAAGGAAAAACAGTCGACTGAAAAAGCTGCAGACAGCAAATTGCCCAAGGATTGGATCCAGCCTAGAGGTTTATCAAAGGACAACATCATAGCTATGCAGGGAGAATTTGAGATGTCCATAATGGGAGAGCTTGCCTACTTTCTAAGGCTTCAAGTCAAGCAACTCAAGCATGGAACATTTTTAAATCAATCAAAATATTGTTTTGACTTGTTGAAAAAGTTCAAAATGGAAGATTGCAAGGAAGCTGCCACTCCAATTTCAACAAATTGCCTTATGGATGCAGATGAGGCTGGCCAACCAGTAGATTCAACCAAATATAGAGGGTTGATTGGGTCTTTGCTCTATCTTACAGCAAGTAGGCCAGACATTCAATTTGGAGTATGCTTATGTGCTAGATTTCAAGCAAATCCTAAGGAATCACACTTTAAGGCTGCAAAAAGGATTCTAAAGTACCTGATGAAGGATTGACCCCAACCAAGGATGGAGGAACATGCTTAAGAAGACTAAGCATGTTTAGAAAGGAAGTTCACTAATCCTTCGTCCCTTTCATTTGTGTTTGTTATTTTTGATTCCCAAAGTTGACTTAGTTAAATCAACTTTAGTTGACTTGTTGACCTTTGACTAGGTTTGACTTGTTCACTATAGTTGACTTGACTTAAGCCAACATGCTAATTTATGTTTATTTGCTTTGTAGGTTAATTAGGAGTAAGAAAGCAATGCTATGTGGCGCATGGTGATTGGGGAGCATAAATGATGTGGAGGAGAGAGTAAAGCAAAGGCATAAAGCATAAAGTAAAAGGCATGAAGAAAGTGTACCTATGTACCTTTGGTCTTCTTTCTTTTTAGCACACTTTGGGCACTTTTTGGAGACATATGAGACACATTCTTTGTCTCCTTTTGTGCTAGAACGAAATTAGCCTTGCACACACCATAGTTGGCTCTTTTGTCTCTCATTTTTGTAACCTTATTTGACCTAGTTTCTAGAAGCTAGGGTTAGGTTTTTGTAGAGACATCCTTAGGTATCTTTTATTTGCTTAGAGGCCCCTAAACTCTTCTATGTAAGGGGTGCTCCTAGACATGTAAAAGGGTTAAACATTTTGAAGTAAAAACACTCTTGTGTCTCAACCATTTGTGAGAGTTTCCTCCCTTGGGAGTGAATACTTCTAAGCCTTATCTTGCATAGCAAGTGGCGACACACATCCACTCATCTTCAAGGTTGCCATGGCTTCTAGCCTAGCCTTGTAGTGGCGTGCTTCTCACATTTTTACCATTCCTTTCCTTTCCATTTTATGTTTTCTTCTTCCTTTAATTGTTCTTGGTTTTCTATGGTTTATGTGCTTTCCATTTCCTTTTTGTTTTGAATCAATCCATAATCTTCTTCTCTTGAGCTTTGTGAAAGGAACCTTCACATCTAGATAGCTTGTTATCCTAATGTCCAGTGGGGATTTCACTTAGCTTTCTTAATTAACTCACACCATATTCAATAATCTTAAAAAGGAACAAGATAATCCTTCATCAGTACCTCAAAGGAACAACCAATGTTGGATTATGGTATCCATGTGATTCTAACATATCTCTTAGTGGTTTTTCAGATTCAGACTATGCAGGGTGCAAATTGGATAGGAAAAGCACAAGTGGTACTTGCCATTTGCTTGGATCAAGTCTAATCTCATGGAATAGCAAAAAGCAAGCTTGTGTGGCACTTTCCACAGCTGAAGTTGAATATATTGCTGTTGGATATGGCTGTGCACAAATCATATGGTTGAAACATCAACTTTTGGACTATGGTGTAAAGCTAAGCATGGTACCTTTGTATTGTGATAATACAAGTGCAATCAACTTAACCAAGAATCCAATACAACATTCTAAAACAAAGCATATAGAGATTAGTCATCATTTCATTCATGATCATGTTCAAAAGGGAGATTGTGAAATCAAGTTCGTTAAAACTGAAAATCAATTGGCGGATTTGTTTACAAAACCATTGGCTAGAGATAGGTTTAACAAGCTAAGAATTGAACTAGGCATCTTAGACATCAAGAATGCGGTCTGATGTGTTTGTGGCATGTTAATCTTATGTACTCATGCATTATTTTCATAAAAATCTGCCTCTGTTTGCAAAATTCATGATTTGTCAACCTGTTGTTTCTGTATTTCAACATGTTTATTTCACTTAAACTGCCACTATATGATGAAAAATTGATCTGATATGTTTTTTAATCTGCTGTTTTCATAATTCAGTATGTTGATTTTATTAAAACTGAATCTGGAAAAATGAAGTTCAATTTCACGATTTTCAATCGATTGATTTTCAAAATTAGTTAGCTGATTTCACTTAACCAGATTCTGCTTTTAATCTCTGATGCTCTGATGTTGTTTTAGTCAACTAATTCTATTTTCAACGTGTTGATTTCACTTAAACTGTGATTTTACTCACGAATTGAATTGTTAAGCTGACTTAGTCAAAGCAAGCATCTTTTTGTCAGGTACTATCTGCTCTTAACTACCCATTTCATCAGCCATGTGTTACTTTTACTGAATTGTTTGACCAAAAAGCATTCTAGTGTACAATTCCAATGTGCATGCAGCTCACATGATCTGAATTGATTGATTCTCTCATAAAAACACATTGAAAACATCATGAATGCACGAAATATTGTTTTGGACTACATTAAATTGATTTGGTTAACATAAAACGAATTAATTAGAAAAATCTGCACCATTTAATCAACTATTTCTGAAAATCAGTTTGTTGAATTATAAATAGTGCACTTGTGTTGCTACATTTGCATCATGCATCTCTTAGAAACAGCTACACCAACACTCATCATGCCTCGTTGTTCCCAAAGAGCTACCCAATCTGATGATGAGCACTCCACTCCTCATACTCTAAGGTCTCCAAATCATGAAAGCCATGGGAGAATTGAAGCATAGTTTGAGGATCATGAGGACAACATTCAAGTGTTCCTCATTGAGATGAATAGAAAGCATATCAACATTCCTAAGGTGCTGAGGTTCTCATGGCTAAGGGATGAAGGCTTTGAGAGCCTATTCCAACAACTAAAGCATCAAAAGTTGAAGTCCTTCCTTGAACTTTCAGGGAAAATATATCCAGACTTGGTGAAGGTGTTTTTCACCAACTTGGAGTTCAAAAATGATGTTCTACTGTCTAGCATCAAGGGTGTTCAAATGGAGATCAACAAGAGAGCTTGGAAAGATGTGGTTGGACTCAAACCAAGGGGTGTGCAAGTGAGAAAAGGTGAAACTGGGGCTGTTCCAGAATTCAACAAGATGCAATACTATGGCCAATGCTTGAGAAATCCTATTGCTGAAATCAAACACTTCCATGTTGGTGGTCTCAAGGTGGATCAAAGGTTACTTGGTATGATTGTCACAAAAATCCTTGTTCCACGTGGTAGCAACCATTCAACATTGAATGAGGGAGATTTGATACTCATGTACTACATTCAACACAACATTCAGGTGGATTGGATCTATGTGTTTCGTGATCACATGCTCAAGGCCAAGAGGCTCACGAATTTTAGACTTCCATATGTGGTTTTGGTGTCTAAATTCATTGAATACTTTGGTATTGATGTAGAGGATGAGCTAGAGGAGTCAACTGGACTATTGAACCATACCTCTAACCAAAATCTGCACAAAATGGGCTTTATCAAGGTGGGAAATGGATGGACAACTATTGGAGTTGTTGTTGGTAGTGCACATGACCATGAAGCCGGTCCAAGTGGTGCAAATCAAGAGGAAGAACCAACTGCTGGACCCATGGACTTGATTCCCTACAACCCTCTAGAGGATAGAGGCCCTGTGTACTCACATTTTGAGAGGATGGTGCTGAACCAGCTACATGAGCTCAATGTGTCTCAACATGAACATCACAACTATTGCATTGAGAGGTTCAATGCATTGGATGGCCGAATCCATGATATGATCCACTCATTCCAGACCAGAAATGACCCTCAGGATGACTGAGTGTGGTGGTTGTTTAGGATCCTGCATTGCATCCTTGTGTTTGTGATTTTTCAGTTTGAGTTCTATCAGTTTCAGTTGGTTGTTTTTCATTTCAGTCAGCTGATTGTATCAGCTTTATGCATTTGTTTTCTGTTTTCAGGTTCTATTTGCTGTATTTCCTTCCAGTATTAATCAAATGAAATGCAATGCTTGTTATCTTTCTGCATTTTTTCTGTTTGATGAATCCAAAGGGGGAGAAAAATTGGAAAATTGGAAAATGAATAATTGATCACATTAAACTAAGCATTAAAAATTGGAATCAATAATCAAATCTGAATTTGAACCCATATTATTGATATGGGGAGCATGATCACAGTTGTATGCTTGCTAGCTTGTGTGTATTGTTGCTGTAAAATGTATTTCAGGTTCACAAGCTTCAAGCTAAGGTGTTACTTCATCAATTGGTATCCTATAAATGGAAGAAGCATTTTGCAATGGAAGATAGAAGAAGATACATGGAATAGAGGTTGGCTTCATCAAATCAGGGGGAGATTGTTGACATGAGAAGCCAAGGTGGTTTGCTTCTTGAAGATTTGATGAAGATTGAATGAAGCTCTTTTGAACTATCTTGAAGCCATAAACATTGAAATGAAGCCTACATTGATGAAGGAAAGGAGATTTGATGATATCCATGGTGATCAAGGCTAGAATGTGTGCTCTCCATGTACTTACATCATTAAGGAAGTGTGCTTGTAGTTTGTAATTCATGTTGTAGACCTTAAAGCATTAATTAGATGTAGTTTGGTCTTTTGTGTGTTTTTAATCTGTTGAATGGTTTTTCAACAGGTTAAAATGTCTCTTTTAATATGTTGAATGGCTTTTTAACAGGTTAAAAGGATGGCTGCAGTAGTCTTAAACTACAACAAATTCAATTAGTTGATTTAGTTTTTAATTGACTGATTTCACTTAAGTCAAGTGAAATCAACCGATTGATTTGAAAATCAACCTGTTGAATTTCGTAACAGTTTCACTATAAAAGCTGTGATTTTCGAAAGAGAGGTGTGTTGATCATTTTAGAGCACGATTTGATTCTAGAAACTTGTGGAAACTCTCTCCTTCGTGATCATAGGTGTTGCAACTGTTGAAGATTGATCTTGGATCAATTCTTGAAGCTTTTGGCTTGGTTTGAAGCTTGGAGAAAGTGGTTTGTGGTAGGCAAGGCTGTGCTACCACTGAGGTTTGATCTTTCTCAAGCTTTGAGTGTGTGCCTGGTGGTTTTCCAGGTCTACAAGAGGGTTCTTGCTGTGCTGGTGTGACTCTTGTGTGATTCAAGAGTCTTTTGTGGTGTTTTTGCATATTTTGGAAGTGTAAGGGTGGATACTTTGTAAAACTTTTGAAATAGTGCAAAGTCAAGCTAAGGTTGCCTTGACAAACTGGATGTAGCTCAGGTTTGAGTGAACCAGTATAAAAATTTGTGGTGTCCTCTCTTCTCTAACCTTTTTCTCTTGCATTCTCATTTTAAAGTTTCAAGAACTTGTGCTTTAATCATCTTTTTCATGTTCTTGCATGTTTTCATAGCATCTGAAGCATTGAGCATGTTTGTATAATCATTTGGAACTGATCTTGATCCTTCTTGAGCATTGTTTCTGGTTTAAAATTCAAATTCGCATTTCTGCATTTTTCCCAGTATTTCAGTCGATTGTTTTTCTATTTCAATCGATTGATTATACCAGAACAAAATCTGTTTAGTAAAATCAATCTGTTAACTCTGTTTTTGACTGACTGAAAGTGTACAGTTCAGTACTGTTTGCATCCTAACTTGGTGATCTATTTGATTCAATAAAAAGTGGTTTTTATCTTACAAAGATAGCCTAAAGTTTTAACTAGCCAATTCAACCCCGCCCCCTTCTTGGCTTTTCAACCATTTCAAAACTAACAGAATAGTGTTATTTCTAGAGTAATGAATAGTGTACGATAATATCACATTCTAACATTTAGCTTGTGGATTTTTCTTTTGGTAGCTACGATGTTTGTTTTCACATGAAAATTTTGCTCCCCACTTCTAACACCCTGAACTTGATAGGAAAAATAACTGGAGCAATTTATATGGTGTGGTTTGAGAGATACAAAAATATTTGGACGACTTTTTATCCAAACTTTAGAGGGCCATAACTTTTGCTCCGGTTATCAAAATTACTATTATGATATATACATTTAGGGTAGAATTTGGTTTCCCAGATTTGTGCAACCTATTTTGCAGGTTCTCAAATTTAGATTTCTAGAAAGTTTCATTTTTGTTTTTAATTAATGATTTTTGTGTTTTTTCTTCATTTTTTGCACTTTTGAAAAAAAATTAAAATAGCTACACCTTGAGTTTTGAGCTGTTTTTTTTTTTTTTTGTGGTGGTGTTTTATGTTTTAAGGGACCATCCTACCAATTGTCAAGTCATTTGGTGTTAGTTTAAGTATACTTGTAGTTTCACCCTTTGTTATGTGGATATTACTAAAATTAATGTATTTTGATGCATGTGATGAGTCATTATTTTCCCTTATTCCATTGCTTTTTTGTGCCATTCTTGAGGGTTATTTAGTGCTTAATTGTCTTTTCTTAGTGCATTTTCCTAAATTGGGCTTCATTGGGACATTATTCTGAATTTTGAGTAATTTGGCATTAATTGGTCTAATTACTGTTTCTAATTGTTTTTAGGTATTTCTTGTGTTTTGAGTGCTAGAATGACAGTTTTGTAAATACTTTGATTTGTAGTGATGTGACCATGTTTTTAGGTCATTTTTCTGATGGCAGTCATTCTCTTCTTCTTCCCCATTCTGTTTTCACATTCTTACGACAGCACCCACCTGGGGTTTCTTATGTTTTTCACTCCCTTACAGATTTCTATCAATTCTCACTCAAATTCAATCATATTCGTAAGAATCCAAAACCTAATCCCATTTATTAACAATTTCCAGTGCAATCGAACCACCCATTATTCTCATGATATTGCAACCCCAATTTTTCAACCCTAATTATCATAAATAACATTTTTCATTTAGTTCCCTCACATCACGCTGAAATTTCACAATTACTCTCCTCCTTTTTAATCAATCTATGATTAAAAAATCTTTTCCACCAATCAAGATCATCCCAGAAACCCTAGAACATCAAAAACGAGAAAATTGATTCGCGTCGCTTGGTGGGTGTTCATCACTGCCAAGCAGTTTATGTCAAAACCCAGAAACTGGGTTAGAGCGTATGCATCGCATGGCGATCAGGATTGTGCCGCCAGGCAGTTCCTCTATAGGAACCCAAAAACAAGCAATACAAGGATGAGTCGCTTGGTGGTAGTTCAACATCCGCCAAGCAATTTCTGGAAAAATTTCAGAAACACGAATTTTGAGCAATGTAGGGGAACGATCATTCATAGACATGTTATAATTCATACAATTAGGCAGAAACATAAAAGAAACATAGTCCAGCTCCCCTAACCTGGATTTCCTTGCTTACAAGACAATGCTAAAGATCCCCCATTTGTTCACCAATGGTTTCTCTTGGCTCTCCCATAGTCCAGCTCCTCTATTTCACTCTCTAACCACTATTTTTCCTTGAATTCGTACACCTTACTATGCTCTCCAAAATCCAACCTCAAAACCCTTCTGTTCTCTCTCAATTTGTCTTTTAATAATGTCTTAATGGTATGTTAATGTCCCAAAATGAAAATGGTTTAATGTGGGTGATAATTACCATTCAATGGTTCATTATGAACTGCTTTCCAGCCCCTTTTGGCTGCTCCTTGGCCAGCTACGGTTGCTATGCCTTTTCACATTCAAGCCAAAAGAAATTTTGTCAAAAAGAAAGTTTAGTTTGGATTGACCAAGGTTTGAACCCATAACCATGCAAAAAAAGTCAAATCAATGCGCAACCATTCAACCAATTCATGTTTCGTGATAATTCCTATAATTCTAGGATTATATTATCACTCATTATGATCCAACACATTATTAAATAATAATAAATTAAATAACACATAAATGGCATACATAGGACTTAAACCCAAGTCCTCTCACACAATTAAGTACTCTTCACCATTTAAGTTAGTACTTTTCCATGTCACATTAATCAATAATTAATGCCATAAAGGCTCCCACTACCCACATTTATTAATTAATTAATTATTTAATTAATTAAATTGAGTGGATCTTACACAATTTCGTTTCTATTTGAATTATTTTTGGAATTCCATGTCTAGCTAAGTTTTTCGTATTGATTTCTTGAAGAAATAGAAATGAAACCATGAGGTTGTTGTTCCATTTGAATTTTTGTTCTGGTTTGCGCTACTTCAAGTTGCATTTTCATGGAAAAAACAAAATTAATGGATGTTTAATCTTACTTTCGTGTTTTGGCAGCTAAAGCGACTTATAATCATGCTTAATGAGTGTGGGTCATTCATAGTATGTTTCATATGTGGGTGTCAATTTCTTAAAGTATGCTTGACTTAATGACAAATTTAACTCGTGTTAATTATCGCGTAGTTGATTAACTTCGGGTTTCATGAGAGCAAATTGGATAGAACAATTAATTGTGTAATCTGTGATTGGTGAAATTTCAGTTGAATCAAGGAATCAATACATTTTTAAATCTGTGTAATTAAGTTTTGCTGTTACATTTTGTTAATTTTTTGTTTAAAACTGAATCTGCCAAACCAACCCCCTCACCCCCCCTTTTGTTGAATCTGGAACCTGAGTGGAAATAATAGTCACTAGGAGACGACCTTGGGTTAATTCCTAAGTATTGTATTTACATGTTTTATTTGGTCGGGTACGACCTCGATCAGCATGACTAGGGGGAATCCAAATGACTTACAACCATTTGACCCTAAAATTTATAAGACCTTCAATAGAGGAGTTAAGCATCATAAGAATCCATCTTTGCATTCTAAATATTCTGTGACTTTCCCTAATACTTCTGAAACTCCTGAATCTGTGCATTCTTTGAATACTTAACATTCTCATCATTTTGATTTTTATTTGAATTGATAATATGGCTCAACCTCCACCTCGTGAGAGGACACTAAATGAGTTGGTTGCATCTGAGTTCACTTATGATAGCTTGTGCATCCAGTATCCTAATGAGGAAGTGCCTTATGTTCTTAAAACTGGATTGATACACTTGTTGCCAAAGTTTCATGGCCTTGCAGGTAAGGACCCATACAAGCACTTGAAGTAGTTCCATACTGTGTGTTCCACCATGAAGCTTGTTGATGTCAAGGAAGATCTTGTGTACTTGAAGGTTTTTCCGCATTCTTTAGAAGATAAGGCAAAAGATTGGTTATACTACCTTGCACCCAAGTCCATCACGAGCTAGGATGACTTGAAGAGAATGTTCTTGGCCAAATTGTTCCCTGCTACCAAGACCACACCCATAAGGTAGGATATCTCTAGGATCAAGCAACAATCTAGGGAGAGACTCTATGAATACTGGGAGAGGTTCTTGAATCTATGTTCCAATTGCCCCCATCACCAGATAATTGTGTATCTACTTCTCCAATATGTTTATAAAAGCTTGAACCGTATGGATAGAAGCATGATTTGCACTGCCAATGTTGGTGCTCTTGGTAATATGACCCCACCAACAGCTAGGCAATTGATTGAGAAGATAGCCTCTAACTCCCAGCAATTTGGTGCAAGAAGTGACACCATTGTTGTTAGACTTTTCATATATTCTTTGAGGGCTCCGAGGATTGATGGGTTCATCTCAACATTCAATGATGATGATGCAACAATTTTGCTTTTGGTAAGTACTATAAGATTTGTAGTGTGTGAATAATTTCACTCAAGTCTCATAGTGGATGTCAAATGTTCTTACTAGAAAGGAGTGTGATTTTCTCAAGGTGGGAAAAAAGAAGTATTCCTAAAATGTCGGGTTTGTACATCTAAGGATTGATCGTTTTGTTGATGAAAACATGTGAAACATTCGCCAATAAAAGATTCTACTATATTCAAGTTAGTAAAACCTATAAATAATATAAAATATGTAAATATAAAAGTGAATAAGAAAATTAAATAAGTATTCCTCTATAACAATATTTATTTGTAAGTTTTTGTTCTAAACTAAAATATCAAAACAATATTTAAAATAAATAACATATATACTTAATCATTGAATATGTGTCATTTGATGGTTATAATTATATATATATATATATATATATATATATATATATATATATATGCTTAATTAGTTGAATGTATCCATTTTTGTTGGGATGTGTCAATTACATCCTGACTTTAAAAAAAATGTATTAATTAGGTCATTTAAAAAAAAATATTAATAGCGTTAATGGTGTGATGCGTGTCATTTGTGGTTTTTTTTTTGTAGTTTTTAATTTTTTTTTTTGAAAACAATTGTCATGTGTCAAGTCTATAATGTGACACGTGGCAAGGTATTGCCACGTGTTAGTGTCACTACCAAGTATCATTGTCTTGATTTGAATTTAGTCCCCATATTTGTCTCTTTGCTTCAATTTAGTCCTCACATATCTCTCTTTGTTTCAGCTTAGTCCCCACATGTCTTTTTTATTCAATTTAGTCTTCATTATTTTTTTTCAAAATAAAACAATATTGGCTCTCTTAAATTTACCAAATTTATTATTTATATACATGTTATACTCATTATTTTCATTTAAAATGATGTTATAACATATTACATTCCTCTTAATTGTTAACCCATGTTTTGTTATTCATGATTTTTACCATTAAATTTTTATATAAATATCATTACTTAATTTTGTAAGTCATTTTTAATAACAAATATCAATATAACATTTACATAAATAATAAATTTCATCTCAAATTTAAGAGAGAGACAATATTTCTCTATTTGGAAAAAAAAATTGGGACTAAATTGAATAAAGAATACATATGTGATGACTAAATTGAAACAAAGAGACATATGTGAGGACTAAATTGAAATAAAAAGGCATACGTGGGGATTAGATTGAATTCAAGACAATGACACTTGGTAGTGACTCTGACACGTGACAATACCTTGCCACATGGCACTGACAGTGCCACATGTCACACTAGGGACCTGACATGTGACAACTTTTTTTCATGAAAAAATTTAAAAATTACAAAAAACATTAAAAAAAATTAGAAAAATCACATGTTAACACATGCCACGTCATTAAGTTATTAACAATTTCTTTGAAAATGACCTAATTAAAATATTTTTCAAAAGTTAGGATGTAATTGACATATTTTTATAAGCGATGACCAAATTGACACATCAAACGAAAGTGAGTACCATGCGATTAATTAATATCTAATGTGTACAATTCTATTTGTTTAAATTTTATATTATTATGTTAAATATTTCTATTTATATTTCGATGATGGCTAGGTACACTGAAAAATAAAATATATATGTATATATTTAACATTAAAAAAAAGTAAACCAAAGTTTTGGTATTTCTTGTTTATTTTATTATTTTGGTTATTTTTTTATAAGATGGGGGTATGAAAGAAGTCAAGAAGCAAATTATAAATGGTGATTTTATATTTGGAGAAGAATTGGTGGAAATATTATTGAAGAAGCTTTTGTTGGTTGTTGGTAAGGGAGATGAAGAAAGATAAGAATGGAGTGCAAAGTAGCGTTTGAGCGATGAAATGAAGCGGTTGTGACATTGGTGATGAGTGCGTATTTTTTCCCTCATTCAGTATTTAATTCTGGATATTTTATTGAATTTGTGTGCTTAAAGAGTGATTTAATTGAGAGTTCTGATAATTAGGCTATTTGAACTTGTGTGATAAAAATGTCTTAAAAAGTGATTTTTAGCTGCATAAATTATTTTTGGATATTTTAACGTTTGTTGATGCAGCTGAAGTTAAGATTAAGCTTATTTAAAGGTGGGAAAATAAATTGATTGAAATTACAAAAGACCTTTTAATAAGGCTGAAATTAGCAAGTTTTGGAAAAATCACTTATGCACCCCAGTTTTTACTTATACACTCCCCTCTTTCTAAAGTGGACCACCAAAAATTTGTTCTGCACCCTTGGTTTCTACTAAGTTACACCCCTCCTACCACTTAAACCCATCTCAACTTGTGATTATGCCATGTGTCAACCCCCACCTTTCAAATCAGGCCAACATATGCTGACATGTGTCATTAATCCTTGCACATGCATGTGAACCAATCAGGGCGTGCCATGTCATCATATCTTCCATCTCACCGGCATTCGAAACGTAGCACCCGTCACGAGAAGCTTACCTTCATTCTGCGGCAAAAACCCTAAGGAAGGAGAGAGAAATCTGATTTGGGAGAAGGAGGTGCCACGTGTCAGTCTGCTATTGCACAGTCAAACTAGTCAAAGCTGGTCAAATAGTCAACTCTGGTCAAATATTCAAATCTGGTCAAAGATTGGTCAAAAAAGAGGGGTTTAACTGCAAATATTGATATTTTTGGATGTCTCTGCAAATTTGGACTACATGATTAAAAATGGGTTATTTAGAAAATTAATAAAATATTATTTGGTGATGATTTATCAGATATCTTTAAATAATTTATTTATTTAATTATATCATAAATTATTAGCTAACTATATTTGTTAAATAGTTTATATCTCTCCAAATATCTTTGAATATTTATCTTTATCTTTATTTTAAAAGATATTTGAGAGGTTTTAGAAACAGAAAAGCCTAGTCCAATTCCTATATAAAGAGACCAAGGGAGAAGCAGAAAGACAAGCTGGGGACTTCGGAGTTCAGGAACCCTTGGGGGGGCCTAATTTCGTTTCCTTTCTCTCTCTCCATTCTTCTATTTTTATTTTGTATTCCATGGATTGATAAACTTCTTGGGTTGATTCCATTGTAATTTCATTATGGATTTTGAGGTTAGTATGAAATAATTTCTTTGTTCTTATTATTATTGTTGAGGTTTTAATTCATCTATGTCTTTCATCTTTGAATCACGTAAAAAGTAATGATTTTAAATCTATATGCATGTTGATCATATAAGTTCAAGGGTTTTTAAATTTGATTGAGACTTTACTTTGATTTTATTTAGAAACTTTCATGTGATTAAATGAGTTTTTACCAATAATTGAGACTTTACTTTGGTTAAAGGTATTTACTCTAACTACAATTAATTTAGACTTTACTTTGATTAATTAAGCTTTCTATTTGGTGAGGAGATAAAAGAATAGACATGATTAGGCATAGTAAATTTGATTAAGACTGTACTTTGATTGAATTTACTGTGGATAATCTAAAAGTTCTCACTTTTAATTGAGAATGTACTTTGGTTAAAAGTGAGAACCCCAACAAATTAATTGAGACTTTACATTGATTAATTTGTAAATCTATAACAATAATTAATTGAGCAATAATCTTTAGATAATCGATGATGAATCTATTTTGAAAAAGCAATGGAATCAATCGATTTTCTTTACTATTGTTTCTATCTTTATTTTATCTTTTTATCTTAATCCTCCCATATTTTTATTATTTTATTTGACTAACTCTTTTGTATAGAATTTATAAGAACTAATTTGTTAAAAATCAATTCCGTGTTCGTTGGGAGACGACTTAGGGTTGACTTAACCCATACTAATATTTTGGCTACTTTCTTAATAATACTGAAGTTGTTATAGATAAGTAGTATTAATTTGATCGCTTGACGACAGCGTTTGAGCGATGAAGAAAGATAAGAATGGAGTGAGAAGTAGCGTTTGAGCGATGAAATGAAGCGGTTGTGACATTGGTTAAATAAAGGTAAAAAGAAAACACAGGGTTTGTGGTGAAAGTGAAAATGGGAAGAAGCTAATGATTGTGGTGTTAGAATAAGGTCATTTCCCTTCTTCTAACTCAAACCAAATCAAAAGAGTTACACGTGAAGAGTAAGTGGATGAAAGTAGTAGTTCATTTTAGGGGACCCACCACTACGTTGTTGTAGTTACATGGCAACCAAGTATTAATTGGTTACATTGCAAGTACCGGCACCACTAACGAAACTTGTGTCACCACACTCACTCTTACAACTTACAACACACTTTTCTTTTCATTCAACGATTAATCAAAATACAATACGTCATTTTACGTTACTCTCTTAACTTCTACAGTAATTATTTTAAACATTTTATTCGCTTAACTTTCTTTATTATATGTTTTTAATTTCTTTTATGGCAATCTTTCATAAAAAAAAATTAAATTCTGTCATTTATTACATATGTTATGTGAGGACTTTTTCTGTTTATCTGCATGAATTTTTATATTTATAATAGAGTATTTAAGACACCTTGACCATTTATACTATTTATATACAACAAACTCAACGTTTTAGTTTGAGCTAGTATTAACTCATATTACTATTTATCCCACCAAAGCATCTACCTAGGAATTCAACCCAATAGGATAAAAACTCATAAATTACAACAAGATAGAAGAATCACAACAAGATCATATTCATGTCACGAACATAGAAATTGTAGTAGCTCTGGTAGCATATTGCTTTTAATCCAATGTATATTGTCATGTTTCCCTATTCATATCAAGTGCTTTAAGTAATTGTGTATATGAATTGTTTTAGCTCCTCCCTTTGTAGTTCTTGCCTTTCATCTTTTATGATTATTCCACCTTAACAGTTCCCTACACCATACTTGCACAGAAGAAAACAACATATCTTATATATGTTACGTATATATACTCATTCTATACCTTCCTACAAACTATGCTACAATATTTTCTACATGCTTCTCAAGTTATACTTAAGTATGCACTTATTTCCAAGACACTACCTCTTGATGTCTTCAAACATGACTCAACCTCATACATGGCCTCTATTCTCTCCCTTGATTCCCTTATATGTGGCTCACACAAATTTTAAATATTCTAAGGGACACTAACACCAATTTGTATATGAGAATGTTACTATTGACAATTTTTGTTTGATCCACATCCAGGCATCTAACTATGCCATGGTAAAAATCTCATTTGCACCAACTTTACCTTTCCTAAATAATACCACATTTGTATGGTTCCATAGCCCAAATTATTTTTGTCCATACTACATTCCAAACTCAGTTTTGTTTTAAATTTAATTTCAAAAGGAAGAAGTGTTGAAAATTTGTCAAAGCTTGGTTATGATGCACAGAGCTTATACCTACCTATCTATCACACAGTTGCCACACTAAATTAGATATAGGACAACCACAAAAATAAGTGCTTCACATTCTCCTTTATTTTCTAGCACAAATCACATAAGTATTGCCTACCCAACTCCTTTATATGTTATATTATACTTTATTGGCACCTTATTTAAAAGGACTCACGGCCTAAAATATTGCGCATTAGGAAGAGCTTTTAGACTCCAAAGGACATCAAATAGGTCATTGCTCTCCTCTACAGAGATATTTTGCAATAAGTTATATGCAGACTTCACCGTGTACACTTCATCCTCACCTTCTTTCCACACCCAAGTATCCTCTCCACAATCAAATTTTTGGTTTGTTATAATATGCATTAGTTCCTCTTCTTGAACTGATTCCCACGCCATTTTTTTTCTCCTCTAAGACAGATCCCAAACCCATTTTTTTGTCTTTATATTCTCTTAGTTGACCTATATTTCTTTCCTTCCCATTTGATATAGCAACCAATTATGGAAACCTTTGATTAAGTAGAATTTTCCTACCCATTTATCCTCACAGAATTTAGTCTTATTTCCTAGTGCCACTGTCTATTCTATTGTCTTATCAAACTAGTTGTCATTTTTCCCTTCCCCAGATACTTTACTTATGTCTTTCCACCACCATGATTCATGTTTTGTTCTATTAGTGTCATTTAAATTCCTCCAAGATTCTTACTAAACATTTATGACTTCCTTCCATAATTCTTTACTTTTCACACCTAATCTCCATTTCCATTTTGCTAGTATATTAAACTTCTCTATGTCTATAATTCCAAACCCACCTTCTTCTTTTGGTAGACATAATTTTTCTCCTTTGATACAAGCTATCTTTCTATCCTCTGACCCCCAACCCCAAAGGAAACTTGTTTGTAATTTCTTAATTGCTTTACAAACATTTTTTGGTGCTCTAAAAAGGTATAACTAGAATAATGGAAGAGATTAAATAACATAATTAATAAGGCATACATGTCCAACAAAAGTAAGTGGTTTACCCTTGATCTAAATAACTTATTTCTTACTTTTTTCACTACCTCATCCCAAATTTATTTTCCTTGGATTCCCCCCAATAAGAATGCCTAGGTATTTGAATGGAATTTTTATGTCACTATAATTTAAAATCCTACAAAAATTATCTACTGCCATCTTTTGTATCCTAACAATACCTATTTTGCTTTTATGGTAGTTAACCCTAAGTGCATAGACTAGCTCAAAATATCTTAAAATGGATTTTATTACCATAATATTTATAGTCTTAGGTTGTCATACAAAAAGTGTATCATCTACAAACTACAACAAGATAACCTCAAGTGCATTATTTCACACTCCTACTCCTTCAAGCAATTGCTTACTAGTCGCCTATCTTAAGAATATTAAGAATATAAATGGAACAGTTGGATCCCCTTGTCTGAACCCTCTTATTGGTTTTATTTCTTGGGTTGGACTCCCATATACCAAAATAGATACTAAAGCAGACTCTAGACATGCATGTATCCATTTGATCCATTTCCTACAAAATCCTAATCTTCTGATCATGTAATACAAAAAATATCAGCACACTAAGTCATATGCCTTTTCATTATCTACCTTTGTTATTACCCCTACCTTATTTCTATTCAATTCTTCCACGACTTCATTAGCTACAAGAATGTTGTCTAATAGCTCTCTCCCTTTTAAAAAAATTGATTATAAGCTATGTATAAATTTTGGGAGCACTCTCTTAATTCTATTAGCCAACACCTTAGGTATAATCTTATACATGCATCCCACCAATGATATTGTGCTAAATCCATCCAGTCCTATTGGGTTCTCTATTTTAGGCACAGGGGTTATGAACGAAGCATTACATCCACTTGATATATATCCATAATTTTGAAATTAGTTAACTTCATAAATTATATCACACTTCATTGTCTCCAAATTACTTTCAATAAATTCAAATTTGAACCCATTAGGTGTAAGGATTTTTGAAGCACCACACTGGTGAACAACTTTCTTTATTTCTAACTCCTCAATGTTACTAGTCAAAGTCCTATTGAAGGTGTGACCACATCAAGCACCATAGAAGTCCTCCTAAGGAGAATCATAAAAGGGCAGACTTTTCCATCTTTATCTTTGTTTAGAATTTCCTTAGTTTGATTTCCATAAATTTGACTTAGTTGACTGATGAGGGATTATCTTGTTCCTTTTTAACATTATTGAATATGGTGTGAGTTGATTAAGAAAGCTAAGTGAAATCCCCACTGGACATTAAGATAGCATGCTATCTAGATGTGAAGGTTCCTTTCACAAAGCTCAAGAGAAGAAGATGATGGATTGATTCAAAATGAAAAGGAAATGGAAGGCACATAAACAATACAAAACCAAGAACAATTAAAGGAAGAAGAAAACATAAAATGGAAAGGAAAGAAATGGTAAAAATGTGAGAAGCACGCCACTACAAGGCTAGGCTAAAAGCCATGGCAACCTTGAAGATGAGTGGATGTGTGCCGCCACTTGCTATGCAAGATAAGGCTTAAAAGTATTCACTCCCAAGGGAGGAAACTCTCACAAATGGTTGAGACACAAGAGTGTTTTTACTTCAAAATGTTCAACCCTTTTACATGTCTAGGAGCATCCCTTATATAGAAGAGTTTAGGGGCCTCTAAGCAAATAAAAGATACCTAAGGATGTCTCTACAAAAACCTAACCCTAGCTTCTAGAAACTAGGTCAAATAAGGTTACAAAAATGAGAGACAAAAGAGCCAACTATGGTGTGTGCAAGGCTAATTTCGTTCTAGCACAAAAGGAGACAAAGAATGTGTCTCATATGTCTCCAAAAAGTGGCCAAAGTGTGCTAAAAACAAAGGAGACCAAAGGTACATAGGTACACTTGTTTTATGCCTTTTACTTTATGCTTTATGCCTTTGCTTTACTCTCTCATCCACATCATTTATGCTCCCCAATCACCATGCGCCACCTAGCATTGCTTTCTTACTCCTAATTAACCTACAAAGCAAATAAACATAGATTAGCATGTTGGCTTAAGTCAAGTCAACTATAGTCAACAAGTCAAACCAAGTCAAAGGTCAACAAGTCAACTAAAGTTGATTCAACTAAGTCAACTTAGGGAATCTAAAATAACAAACACAAATGAAAGGGATGAAGGATTAGTGAACTTCCTTTCTAAACATGCTTAGTCTTCTTAAGCATGTGCCTTCATCCTTGGTTGGGATCAATCCTTCATCATTGACCCATCTTAGTTGCTTTTTGACCTTTGTCTACGGTTAACTTGTTGACTCAAGATTGACTTAACTTAAGTCAACATGTTAATCCATATTTACTTGTTTTTTGTAGAATAATTAAATCTTAAGAAGGCATGGAGAGTAGCACAACACTAATGGAAATCATAGATGGGGAGTTGCCCATGTGGAAGAAAGAGAAAGAGTTAAGCATTTTAGAAACGCCTAGAATGAATGGACCACATGACTTGGCCAAGAATCCACCTTAGAAGGTTCTAAAAACGTCTAGAACATGGGACCACATATCTTGGCCAAGAATCCATCCTAGGAGTCCATTGTGTTTCACCATTTAACCTACCTTCTAGATTGTAGGGTTTCTTATTTGCTATGTAATCCTTTAGAACTTATGTGTTTTTCTTAGAGACCCCTAAACCTTTCTATATAAGGGGTACTTTACTGCATGTAAAAGGGTTGATCATTTTAAACTTAATATACAGTTTGTGTTCAAACTTTATGAGTATCCTCCCTTGGGAGTGAAACTTTTAAGCATTATCTTGAGCTAGACTCCAGTGGCGGCACACATCCACTCATCTCCAAGTATTCATGGCTTTGGCCTTTCCTTGAAGTGGCATGCTTCACTCACAATTTCATCTCTTGCCTTTCTATATTTTTGTGCTTTAATTTTTCTTCCTATTCATTTTTTTTTTTATGTTTTGTTCATCATCATGTTTTGTTTCTTGAATCAATTAATTTCTTTTATTCTCTAGAGTCTTTTAAAGTGCACCTTCACATATAGATAGCTTTCTATCTTCATGTCTAGTGGGAATTTTCACTAGACTTTCTTAAACAACTCGCACCATATTCACAAATACAAAAGGAACCAACTTAATCCTTCATCACATATTGTCCTCTTTTGATAGGGAAGGAAATCCAATATTATCAAGTGTATTGTTAGTCTTTCTTACAGCCCTTGAACCTCTTTTCAAAAAACTCTTTCACCAACTATTTAACCTTACTTGGTTTCTCACATCAACTATCATTCAGTTGTACCCCTTTTAGTTCATTCTTATTTCTTCTCTATCTTATTCTAGAATGATAGTATTTAGAGAAACTATTTCATTGGTGTAACCAACTCTTCTTATCTTTCTACATTAGAATTGATGTTTCTTTCTGGTCCAACAACTTTAGATCACTAAGTAGTTTCATGTGCTCACTTCTCCTTTCCTCATCTAAGTTACTATCGTCATCCTTCCTATCCAATTCCATAATCATCTTTATTGTTTATTGTCTCCTCATTTTTGTGATCATAAAGACTTCTTTGTTCCATAACTTTAATTCCTTCCTTAATCTTTTCAATTTTTCTTTCATTATTACCATACCATTCCCATTTCTTCCTCAGAATCCCACATTCTTTTCACCATGTCCTTAAATCCCTTGTCTGTATTCCATACATTCAGCACTCTAAACGGTTTGGTCCCTAATCGATAAGTGATGTTTTCACAACCAAAGCATAGTGGTCTAAAACTTGTCTAACATGAACATATTGTTTACAATCAGGCCACAGCTCTAGCTATTCATAAGATACCAAAACTCTATTATTCTACTCTTAGACCTTTTCTCTCTTTTATTACTTCCCCCCTCCTCTTAGACCTTTTCTCTCTTTAAACTTATTAACAACGTTAAAGTCACCTAGTATGCACCACTACTTTACATTCCTCTGCCAATTTTATTCTTGTTATTTCCTCCCACATTACATATTTTTCTGTAGTGTCACATAATGAGTATACATTCATTACTATAATTAGCACTATATTTTGGTTGTTATCCTTACTATATTGCCCTACCACAACCATGTTCCCTTTACCTATGATATATCTTTCATAAGAGAATTTGTTTTTATGACATTTACACATGATTCCCCTTGCCTTATTCTTTGTTTCCTTATGACACCAATCTATATTGTTATGCCCCATAAGTTGTAACATTTTTCTTTTCTCAAATTTTCTAATTTTGTTTCTTTACATTAGCTTAAAGTTTGTTTCAACTTATTGTCCGGACATCAACAATGCTTAAGAGATGAAGTGGAAAAAAATTAGTGTTTTATCATCTATCAAACAAAGCACTTGCATTGTTGGCTCTTTTTATATAATGTGTAATAGACACAACTTCTTCATATTTTATGCTTTGTTGGATTCACATTTAATAAAAATTATACAACTATTGGGTTTTTCTCTAACAATCTCCTCTTTTATGATGGATGATAGACAATGAATTGAATCTTTGAGAAATATCTTATTTGATATTATCTTTCAGATATAGGACTTTCCAGAATCTACAACTCATCAGTATTAGATGCTCCCTTTAATATGTCGATTTTGATAAATATCTACAACTTATCAATGGTAGATGGTCTAATGGGTGCTCCCCTTAAACTTATGTAAGTTTAATTAGTTACTTTGTTCCAATATTGAAGACAAATATTCAACTATTTTTTAGTATTTTTTTAACCCGACTAAGTCCCAATTTTTTTTTAAAATCACGCAATGTTGACCCTTCTATTTGTTAGCACAAATGGTTTAATGATTTGATGCTTGAAGATAATGAAGATATATGAAGCCATTGCATTGGGACATGATGAAGCTATGTTAAATTGATAAAGATGTGAAGATGTGAAGACTTGAAGATTCATGTGTTGATCAAGCTTGGAGTGTGTGTTGAATCTGAGTTTCACATAAAGAACACAAAGTTTAAAGATTAGTGCTCTTAGTGTAGGCCATATCGCATTGTATAGATGTTTAGGGTTTGATCGGTGTCTTTTAACCTGTTGAATGGGTTTTTAACATGTTAAATGGTTTGCTGCAATAGTTTCTTTTTGTTGCATATTCAATGAGTTGAATTATTTTTTAATCAGCTGATTTCACTTAACTGAAATCAACAAATTGAATGGAAAATCAACCTATGGAATATGCTAACAGATTGACTATAAGTTTTGGTTTTTCAAAGAGAGTAATGAGACTTGCCATTTTGAGCGTGAAATCATTCAATATTCTAGGAAAATTTCTGTCTCTCTCTGGATCCTACAAAAGTGCAGGTTTTTGTTATTGATCTTTAATATTTTGGAGCAATTTTGCTTGGTTTAGGAACTTGGAGAAAGAGGTTTGGTTGGCTAGGGAGAGCCTTCATTCAGGTTTGATCTGTCTCAAGTTTCTAGGTGTTACCTGGTGGTTTTCCATGTATGCAAGTGTGATATTGATGTGCTTGTTGAGATTCTTATGGAATTAATTAGTTTTGGTTTGTATTTTTGCTTATTTTTAAAGTGTAATATTGTGAATTGTGTAAATCTTTAAAATAGTACAAGTTAGGCTGGGGTTGCCTTGACAAATTGGATGTAGCTCAGATTTTAGTGAACTAGTACAAAAATTATGTCCTTGTGCTTGTCTTTATCCCTTCTCTCTTGATTTGTGCTTTAAAGTTGCAAGAATTTTGAATTGTACAATCTTTTAGTTCTTGTGTATTTTGGCACGACTTGAGACTTGGTTCATATCTGTATTGCTTATTTGAATCAATATTGATATGTCTTTCAAGCTATTTTTGAGTTAACCTGTAAATTCAAAATTTTGTAGAATTCTGAATCTTTTAATCGATTGTTCTGATATTTTTTTTCTATCACCATAGTGAGTTATGCAAGAAAAAAAAGACATGTCATCGTTCTGATAAAAACATTATAAACAAATTAGTTATCCTTTAGCCTCTATCCTCTTTTTTTATCTCTCAAATGTAAAAGATGTTTGGCAAACATCCACAAATATGTCACCCATATGTCCGACACATCAAACTTTTACAATTTCATATGATTTAGGTGTATACAACACAATTAGACAAATTAGTCACTTTTAATTTGACACAATCATAACTATATCAAACACAAATGACTAATGATGGTGGTGGTCATGGTGAGCCTCTGTATGACCATAGTGCTAAATGGTTGTTAATAAAAGCATACGATATTTGCATTGGTGTATGAGAAAATGTGAAGCAAGAGAGTAAATAGCAAAAGAAGGGTGGTAGGTGAGGAGTGATGAGGATTGAGAAGTATAAAGTGGAAAAGCAATGAGGGTTTTGAAATGAAACTGAAAGTGATGCATTGGTTTGTGTCTGTGTTTCCCAATCCACCTACTTTTGGACAGATTCTTGGCACTGATTATGCACATTCAACACACACTTTATGGCCTCTTACTCTTACCATAAATAAAAAATAAAATGTGTTGGTCTTAACATAATAATAATAATATTTTGACCTCATCTTTATGACTTACTCATAGGTAATTGAAAAAATGTAAGATAAGATGAGAAGGTGCCAAAAAAAGTAGTACAGAGTTAGAGAAAGGAGCAGTAGAACATGCTTTTTGGATGTGTCCTGTGAAAACTGCACTCTTCAAATTTCAAGATCCTGGTCAGAGAGACAGACATTGAGGTGCGCACAGTGCAAAGCTTATGATGTCATAACGTAACAATACAAACAAAGGGATCAATGTTTTCCCGCCATCTTTTTCTGTCATAACAAAACAAATTCATTCATTCATTCTTTCATTGGTTGATTCACTTGAGACAGAGAGAGTCTGCTCAGTACTCAGTCTTGGGAGCGGTGGAAGACTTATTCGTGACAGTAACCTTTATCCTTCTTAGATATCACTTATTATTATATATTACATATATAAGTAAAAAAATAATAATACAAAATACTAACTAATCATCTCAAGGGTCTTTGTTATAGTGTTCTTTTTCATCGTATACAATAAAAGACATGCTTTCTAAAATTATTATATACCGTGTGAATCATATTTTCTGGTAATGTCATCAAAATATTTTATTAGAATAAGATAATGGAATTAAAAAAATTAACACGTAAAAAAGTGATCATCCAAATTTCCCTATTAATCACAAAAAAAGAGTATAACACATAATTAACACAAGTAACAACGAAACGCCATTTTGGTTGTATTAAGGCATAAACATTTTAGAATTTTACTGATATTTTTAATATAAACAAAGTTAAATACAGTACATTACTAGTGAAATTGCTATATTTATGTAAAAATAAGATGGAAAATGCCATATTCTTGAATAGCTGAGAAATAATAAATTTTGTGCATATTATTATTTTATATTTAATATCTTTACATATATTAATTATATTTTCTTCTAATTTATGAATTATCAGTCCTTTCAATTTTAATCCGTTTTTAGAACTAAAAATCTAAAGGGTGAAAGCTTAAAATTTTTAAAATGCATAAAAAATACAGAAAAAGAGGAATGGAAACCAAAAGAATAAAAATAAATAAATACACAAAAAAAAAAATCAAACAACACTGTGTTATAACTTGGAAATTTTTTATATGTGTATTAGATTATAATCATTTTACATAACTAGTATGTAGCATTTTTGTTTTTACTTTTTTTAACATCTAACTTATCACCTTTTCAAAAACAAAAGCTTTAGACTTGAATTTTAAACCTTGAAAGTCATAATAATGAGAGGAAGGATATCTGTTTTTTTATATATGTAATAAATAAGTGTACCAAATAATTTATAAGTGATAATTATATTAATAGTATATTTAAGTTTAAATTATTTAATGATACAGTTTGTGAATGTTTTATTTGAGGAGGTGAAGATAGTAAAAGTAGAAGTGGACTTGTTATGGGCTTGAACAGTGAACACATAGTGTGAAATAAAAATATGGAGGGGAGGGGAAGGGAGCTTTGACAAATAGGGTGTGTGTATAGTTTTATCTATAATTTCTTCTTTATTTCTAAACTGACACTGAAAACTCATTCTCCTTCCCTATTTCACATCTTCGATCATTTCTTCCTGTACCTCCATAATTTCGATTTGCACCTTGTAAGTTTTATATATTTTTGAATATACAATTAAAAATACGATTTTTCGTATTTCAAATAATATATTTTAAAATATAAAATAAAAGATACATTTTAGATTATGTAATATAAAAAGTGCATAGCTTACCAGGGTTTGACATCGATGCTTGTATTTGAATAATTGATTTTGTATGCTTTATATATTGGTATTCTAAATTATTTGATCTTTTAAATCATATTAGCTTATCCTTTCTGTTGTGTCTTGTTTTCTTGTGTTTCTTTTTTTTGCAATGATCACCTAAATAGTGAGCAGTTGAAGATGTTATGGCCGGGTCAGTACAGGGAAGAGAGCATGTTGTTGTATAGTCTTTGCCTTTAGGAGTTTAGCGTTTTCTCTTTGAGAACCCTCTGGTGTGACTTCCCATTTTAAATAGAGTAATCTACTAAAATTAAGCATCACATAATTATAATGTAAAAGAGCACATATCATGAAGCATACATGTACTGACTATTACAGTTATCTATAGTATACTTGGAATGAAAGCTTAGGCACACCACAATTGCCATCAAAGGACACAAGGGTACTATTGTTGTACAAAAGATTGCTCATAGAGCAAGGAATCTAAATAAACAAGAGTTCTTCAAAAAGGGGCTCAGTGGTGAGCCACAACCCAGACCATGAGGACCACTCTACACAGCAGCATCTTCACCATCCTGAGTTCTACTAAGAGTTTCCACATCTGCTCACACCAATAAATTGGTGATCATTGCAAAAGAGAAAGCAAAGCAAGGAACATACAACAATGAAAGGGTAAGCTAGAGTAAAATATTTTAACATGTTATCAAGCAAGCAAATGATAAAACAGGTTATAATCAAACAAAGCAGTAGGCACCCAAATCATGTGAAAGCAAACAATTGCAAGACTCTATGACTCAATATCCGGATCATACTCTTGATATAGAATTCTAAAGGAAGTATGCACTTGTGCTGGTTTCTAAACTCTACAGAGCTTAGACGCAAGGGGTTATCACCCAACCACACAGGGTTAATCCTTTAATGTCTTAGGCCCAATATGTCCCAAGACTAGGACCTCATGCCACTCTCACAACATAAATCATTATGCTCTATGTGAGCGTGAACGATTATTAGAGTTCAAGATACCTTCCTTTATCTAGACATCTCCTATATCAAGGTATACACTAACTACCATTACCAAGAGTTTCCCTTGAAACTCTTTTACCAACAAATTTCCACATGCCATCTCAAGAATTCATTTTTCATGCCATTCCACCACCAACCACAAAACAAGTCATGCTTTCCATACCAACATTTTCATTATCAATCTCATTAAAGCATACAAACAGGCATGATCACCTATATTGAGCAAGGGAAAATTAAAGAAAACCATAATGAAACAAACAACAGCCAACACGTCTCCTACACAGGAATGCCTAAAATAAAATCATGTATTATCATTGGCAATCTAACATTTGTTTTGAACTTACAAATATATAAATACTTTTAATAATATTTGACAGTAGCATATAAAATTAAAACCCATTGTTAAACTTGCATGTGAAAGACTTTGAACAAATTAAGTTAAATTGGTAATTAATACCTTTGAAAATAAACATTTTTCTTTTATAATAATGAGAATAAAAATTACTGTCATTTATTCTTATACAAGGATCAAAGATATTGGTATTCTAAAATGTAACAAAATGATTAAAATTACCTTAGAAAACTAAAAGAATATTTTTTATTACCTTTACTAGGAGAGGAAAGACATTACTAATTATAAGATGAAGGAAAAAGTAATAGGTCTGAAAATGAATACATGTATGGATTCATGATAACACTTGCAACAAAATAATGTCTTTTACAGCAGTGTATTCTATTCTCATTCAACTAGTTTACTCTGGTCGAACACCCTGAACTTGTGGTTAATTCATTTAAGTTCCTCACCCTTACTACAAGTAAGCGGCCTGGGTCGAACACCCTGAACTTGTGGTTAATTCGTTTAAGTTCCCCATCCTTACCACAAGTAAGCGGCCTAGGTCGAACACCCTGAACTTGTGGTTAATTCGTCTAAGTTCCACACCCTTACCACAAGTAAGCGGCCTGGGTCGAACACCCTGAACTTGTGGTTAATTCATTTAAGTTCCCCACCCTTACCACAAGTAAGCGGCCTGGGTTGAACACCCTAAACTTGTGGTTAATTTGTTTAAGTTCCCCACCCTTACCACAAGTAAGCGGCCTGGGTCGAACACCCTTAACTCGTGGTTAACTCGTGGTTGAACACCCTTAACATACAATCGATTGTGCCATACATGACATACACCACAAATCATCAAAACCTGACATACACAAAAACATACAAAACAATAATCGCATTAAGCATAAACGCAAAGAAATGTACCAACGTAACATAATGTACCAGTTATTACAGACATAGGCTCAATAATATTTTCAAATCTTTAAAAATCAAAGTCCTATTCAGTTGCATCAGGGGCCACCTCCTCAGCATCACCCGCCTCCTTCTCCTCTTCAGCCGCCTCCTTCTCCGCCTCATCGTCCGGACTACTCTCATCCTCTTTGACAAGCTTCCCATCAACAACATCCTTGTTCACATCAAATTTTGAGTTTGCGGCGTCAACATCTTGGTGAAAAAAGGCTGCTTGACGCAATCCCTTCTCAAAGCTGTTAATATGCTCTTGTATGATGCAATTCTTCAAGTCATCAAGCTCACCTACAACACCATCATACTTGTCTTTTAACTCATCATAGTCTTCCTCCAACTCTTCTATTTTCTTGTTCAATTTTCCCTCTGAGTCCAAACAGCGAATCTTCCATGTTGCCAGCCTTTTTCTTTCCTCTTCCCAACCCTCCCTTTCCTTCTTCCACGCAGCTCTCTCCTCCTCGAACTTGTCGACCTTTCCCTGTAACTCCTCTACTTTTTCCCTACCTTCCTCCTTTACTTCATGTCGATACAAAGACCCAACACGACGGCTCAATATCAACGCTTTGCTTCCAAACTCGACCATTGTCCTCACAATATGATCCGCCTCTATACCGTCGATGGAGTTGATGATGGTATCTGGGAGGTTGATCAAAATATCTTTTCTGACAGATATCTCTGGCAACTCAATCAAGCCGAATTCAGGTCCCTTCACCTCGCTGACCGATCCTGCCCCACTAACCGGCCCCGCTCCGAGTAATGCCGCTCTCACCTTCTTCACATCCTTCCCCTTGTCGGCTCGAGGCGGCAACTCGGCCTTCCTTTTCGTCCCGTCGTGGACGTGCACCTAGACCACCGATTCCTGCAAGTTGGGAACATCAGTCTTCCCAGCTGCCTTGGCTTTAGCAGCCATTTCTTTCCTTAACGACTGGAAGAGCGCTAAATTATTCTTCCCCGATTGCGCCATGTGCCCTACAATAACATATTAAACCCTGATTAAAACAACTTAAAATCATTAACACAGTTTAAGTAACAAACATATACCTTCAATATCAATAATCGGGTGCACAGAATTATAAACTCTAACTAGGCCCTTAGTAGGCAACTTATCAACAAACTTCATCAAGGTCTCCACCACCTCCTTATCCCTTGCCGACAACTCGTCGGTGCCCATATCCTTATACTGAGAGGGGGTCCCCGTCCAGCTAAACGGGAACTTCGTGCTCCCATCTGCGTTCAAGAAATAGGGCTTGCCCTCTTCCTTCACCACAACTTTGAAGTACCCATTCTTAAAATGCTTGAAGGACTAGGAAAATGCGTCCAATCTGCTGATGCTGGGACGACTTATCAGAGACAGCCAAGTAGTCGGTTGGCGGCGCCTGGTATCATAGAAGTACAGAAATGCGTAAGGAGAAGGCTGCAGATATAGGGATTGGCACGAAACGCGGAAGGCTTGCATGTAAGCCCAACTGTTTGGGTGCAGCTACGTAGGTGCAATGTTCAGCGCGCGCAACACACCCATGGTGAAATCGTCCAGCGGCAACCGCACATGTAGCTGAGAAAAGTGGCACATGTACATATAGAAGAACTTCTCGGTTGCCCCTTCTTGCCTGTGACACACACGGTCGATGGCGCTCACCCTCTCCAGGGAAACAATACCCCCGCTTACACCTTTTGCGATAACAGGTGTACAATTCAGCCAAGAGTTCAACAAGCGAGACCACCGAAATAAGGATGATTGATTACAAACGTCGGCAGCCACCCACCCGTAACCGCCCTTGGCTAGCCAGTTACTCTCCGCCAACTCCTCTGGAGGATATTCTCGGACGTCCCTCACCGTTTCCATAGGGATTCCGCCTACCCTACCCCCAGAACTGGTGCTCTCCTCTTCAACATCTCTACCTCTACTCCTCCTAGACTCTATACTCTCACTACTAGATGTAGACAATGACACGCTATCACTACTGGACATACCTTTTCTCTTTTTTCTGGAAAGATGTCGGCTGGAATTGGGAACTAGTCGAACAAAGAAAATGCACACAAGATCTCTGACTAGAAATTCTCGCAAATGAACCAATAAACCCTCACTCGTTTTAAAATCCACATTTATAGGCCAGAATCCCAAACGGCAAAAACCCCTTCCCGCCAAAATAACAACCCATACCAATCGACACAATCATTCCAAAAGACATGAGTCTTAAAAACGACGACGCAAAAACCCCCTTGATTTGACCCCTGACATCCCTTCACCTGCCATCAACCCTTTCTCGCCTTTAGCCTTAACAATGTTCATCACACTTAAAGGCTGGAGGATTGGTGTACCACACCTAGCTGGCCCCGCTAACATATCAACTCATATCACCCTTGACCGATACCTATATCAGCCAAGGCTGGGGGACTAGTGTACCACACCAAACCAACTCAACAAAATAGTAATAAAACGATACCTATATACCAAAGCATTGAAGTAATCAGCCTAGGTTGCCAAGTAACCCAAACATCTAGAGGAGCAACCTACCTAAAACAGCATATGAACAACACGAACCGCCAAGGAAAGTAGTCGGCTTAGGCCGGCAACTGTGATATACTTAGCAGAAACAAAACCCCCTTAGTATTCAATAGGTCCACCTAAGGGCCTGGGTTAGAGCCAAGGCCCACTTACAGCCCAAGCTAGGGCCCGACCCATGGCATAACCAGAAATAATTAATACTCTATAAATACACGTGGACCCCAGTAATTAAATGTACGCATTCATTACTCCATTAATCACCTGATTTGTCATTTTGAGAGCTTTGACTCACTTGAGCTTCGGAGTCCCTTCTGCAAGTAACCCCTCCTGGGTCCAAGCCGACATGTATCAACCAAGAAGAAGGCAACTGAGGAGATAACGGACTACGTGGGTAAGGTGACGCTTGTGCCTAACTTATCTTGTTTGTTCTCTGTAAGAATATATATATATATATATATATATATATATATATATATATATATATATATATATATATATATATATATATATATATATATATAACGATAACATGTGCATATGCAAAATTATTACTTAAGTACCGTCAAAATTAAAAGTTAATCACTAAACTATACAATACAAAATAACTAACGAAACGAAAATATATCATTTGTTGTTAATTATATAAAATATATTTTTCCGATATAAACTGATTATTGTTGATTAATCTAAATCTATATCTAAATAATATAGTTATAACTCTACATAACTAAACCAATAATAAAAATTTAAAATTAATTTTTCATTTAAATACAAAAAATAACTAAAAAATATATCATAAAAGAATATATTATGCACGATAAATGAATTGTGTTAATATAATATTTAAACACTAATTACTTAATCCTATTATTATTACTACTTCTATTACTTAATTTACCCAAACCTATATTAAAATTATATATATATATATATATATATATATATATATATATATGACAGGGAGAAATCGATTAGTTAATCGGTTATAGGGTGGGAAACATATATTTACATATTTATATGTATTCAGGAGGAGTGTATCTAGGGATGTCAAAAATATTCGTACCCGTGGATATTCGCAGATAAAATCCGCAATGGATAGGAAATAAATATTAAAAATAGATACTCGCTACCCGCGGGTATGGGTATTTTTGATACCCGCATGTTAACGGGGCGGGTACGGGTATCATAGTATCCGTACCCGTGAATACCCGTACCCGCTAAACTTTATATATATATATATATATATATATATATATATATATATATATATATATATATATATATATATATATATATATATATATATATTAGTAAAAAGCATTCTGGCCTAATTTTTGCTTAGTAATCAATCGGAGAAAGTGGATTTATTGATCAAAGCACTAATTAAAGAATTTTAGTTGTGTTGAATGTCATTTTATATTTATTTTTATGATTATTTGGACTTATATGGACTTGAGTTTGTTTGAACTTTATTTAAAATTTATGAAAGTGATGTATTTTATTTTATTTTATTTGAATTTATGATTAAATACTTATTTTTTAAATAATTTTGTAAATATCCGCGGGTACCCGTGGATATGAAAAAAATAGACGGGTACCCGCATAACGGATACCCGACGGATATGGGTATGGGTACGGGGGTACTACTACCCGTACCCTACCCGCCTCGTTAACATCCCTAAGTGTATCAATCAATTATCTAATCGATTATAGGGAATATATATATATATATATATATATATATATATATATATATATATATATATATATATATATATATATATTCCCTATAATCGATTAGATAATTGATTGATACAATAAGAATCGACTACGGAATCAGATCATTTAACCAATAAATTGTTTAGAAACAAATATAAGTCAAGATGTTATGGTATGTGAATCTAAAATTAGAAATATTATGGTAAAAAATCAACTTAGTCATGTAAATCTCTTCATTTTGATGAGATGTTCATCCCCAAATTTTTTACTTACTCGCTCACAAATCATTCGAAGTGAATAGCTATGAACCTCGTAAATTCGCACACCTAAATTTGTTTGCGCAATAAATCCGCGCAAACGAAGGAACCATAACTAAGACAGGTCGGATTATAACTCTGGCCGAGTCGAGTCAAGCCCAACTCGAACTAAGTTGAATTAAGTCTAATTCATACTAAGTTGAGTTAGATCCAATTCATGCTTGTCGCGAAGGAACGACGAACCGAAAAAGAAAACGGGTTTTAAAAAGAGATTTGGAGTCGCCACCATAGTTATTCTAGAAAACTATGGAAAACCATAAAGATAAGACAAGTCTGCGAAAAACCAGATTTTGGATTCGGGAGTCGATTACGCGTAGGGAAGGTGTTAGCACCCTACCACGCCCGCCCGAGGGCGGTACCTTTAATTAAAAATGCAAAGTTGATGTGATTTTCAAAATATTAATTTCCCCAAAAATAATAAGACAAAAATGCTAAAAAGAAACAAAGATATTTTTTTAATTTTTTAGGCCCGATAAGGATTGACCTTGGTCCTACGTATTCTCATTCAAAATGAGAAATCAGGGTTACGTAGTTCTTTGAAAGATATTTGAGAAAATGATTTGATTTTTTTGGAGGTGAACCTGACAAGGACTGGCCTTGCTCCTACATATCTCACGGTGGAGAATCAAGGATAACGTAGTTCTTAAAAAGCTTGTTTGTTTGAAAATGTTGATGTTTTTATATTTTGAAATTTTATATTTTTTTAGTATTTTTAAGTTACTTGAAAATATGTGTCACACGACGCGAGCGGTCGGACAGACACTAAAAGGGAAAGAAATCATTTTTTGAATTATTTGGGAGAAAGTGTCACGCGGTGCGAGCGACCGGACAGACACGATAAAAAAGAAAGAGAACTTTTTTTTATTTTTTTTCTATATTTTAATTTTTATGATTTTCAAATATATATATTTTTAGAATAAATAAAAAAATAAATTTGTAAAAAGATAAAATTATTTAAGAAGGATAAAGGTGGAAAACAAAAATATGATGGTGCATGAATAACATGGGAGGTGCATGAAGTTAATCAGGTATGTACAGTAAAAATGGGAGTGCGACAAGTGAAATATAAAACATGCCCAAAAATACAATAGAACATGCAAAGGGGTGGGGTCAGTAAACATAGAGGTGCATTGTATAAACCCAAATAGATCCAAAACACAAACTGAGAGGGGTGCAAAGATTGAAAGTGGGGGTGCCTGGAGTAGAAAGGTTGGCCAGCCCAAAGAAACTCGTGGGTGTGTAGAAAATTAATGTTGGTGTACGCGAGAAAAACCACAAAGACCTAATTTTTCTCTAATCCTAGTTAACTAAACCTCTCATTCAAACAACATATCCTTTCTCTCTGCCTCTTCCGAACTCGAGCAGCCACAGACGCATTGCGCCAGCCGACCAACGTCACCGCCATCACATCTGACCCATTCGAAGCCGTCGCCGCTACGGTGGTCATGATCGAGCTTACGCCGGCAGCGACACATCTTCTCTCGAGTAGCCACCGCTTTCGTCGACCCTCCACCTAGCCGCACCTCTAGAGCTCGCCACCACTCAAATGCGACGCTCGTGATCGAGACCGTCGTCGGCGCTATCGTCAGCGCCGTTGACGCGAAATGAGTGGGGCTTGTGATTTCACTTCTTCTCTAGTGAGCGAAACCTTCTCTCTTGTCACTATTGCACGAAAACCATGGGAACCCGTGGCCAAGATGCTTCTCTGCTCCAGCTCTGACCCATCGGCGGCCTTGCCGCCGGTGATACCTTCTCTTCCTCCCGCGTGAAAGGTGCGAGTGTTTGGTGTGCTATGAAAACGGTGGAGCAGTGGCTAACAATGGAGGATGGTGTAGGTAGAAGGGTGGATTGAAGGTGATACTTGTTGGTGACCGTGTGAGAGTGGTTGGTTCATGGTAGGATGAGAATTATGTGACAGTGATGAGGGTGTTGGAAAGTGTTAACGAAATCTGGTTTGTGAATGGGTTTGAGGTTGAAATGAAGACATGAATGTGGGTGTTTCCTTGGGTCTCTGTTTTGGTGGTTATTCAGGGGAATGCAAAGGTTTTGGTGTGCAATGAAGGTGCTGGAGTTTAGGGAAATGAATTAAGTCGAATGAAGGTGTAACGGTTGGTGTGTATATGCGGATCGTGTTTGGCGGAGGGGATGAGCGGATAATAGATTGCTGGAAAAGGTGAGCCTTGAACGAAGGTTGGCATGAGGTTGATGATGATTGTGTGATTTAAAACAGCAGAGGAGATTGGGTGCTCTTGCGAGCTTGTGGATCTTTGCTAACGGGAGAAAAGTGGAGGTAGTGAAGAATCGGTTGGGAATGAGAGTGGTTTAGATTCAGCGGGAGAAAGGTAGAGGTAATGAAGACTCGGTTGGGAATGAGAGTGTGGTGGCTTAGAAGGTATAGCTGGTTGTGTTATGTGTGTATAGACGGGGAGGATAGAGTGGCGTGACGATTCAATAGAGGAGATAATGGGGATTCAAGCAAATGCATATTCAATGAGCCAAATAAATGACAAGCAACACTCAATATATATGACTACATTATGTTCATTCTCAACCACAATGCACACAATGCAACTGCAACAGGTTCACACCAAACATTCAAGTATTCATATGCAGGGCTTACCTCTTGCAGTCCTCCTTGTTAACAACTCTTTCTTCCCTTGGCTCGCTTCCCCCTTGTGCTAGGAAGTTCTCCCTATCCGTTGGTCTCAGGTGCTGGGAGCTGTTTCTCTACATGTACTGTATTTTTTAAATTCTGTTCTCCTGCCCTTTGGCTTCTGCCTCCTTTTCTTCCTTTTTGTTCACGCAGAGAGGTAAAAGGGTGGGAAGTGGCGATTGCTTCCCCCTTGCCCAATCTGTAGAGCCACTTCAATCATCCCTCCCGATCAGTCACCATAACATCCTTTATTCACTGATGCAATTTCCTTTTTTGTATGGTAACTAGCAGCATCACAGCCGGTACACGTTCCAGGGTATCAATTAAGGAAAGTGTTAGGCAACTTAGGGCAGCACGCAACATGCAACTCAGGCAACAGAAAATTAATTGCTCTGCATCTTTCTTTTTTTTCTCTTTACTTTTTTTATATCTATTCTACTCTTTTTTTTTCTTTCCTTTTTTTTGTCAAATATGTTTTTCTTTTCATTTTTTTTAATCCATTTTTTTCTTTTTTTTTCTTTCTTTTTTTTTTAAAAAAAAAGGTAATAAAATAAAATAAAATATAAATATGAAGAAAATTGAAAACAAAGAAAAAGAAAAAGAAGAAGAAGAAAAGAAAAGAAAAGATAAAATAAAAGAAATAAATAAAAATAAAATAAGATAAAAGCACATAATAAAGTCAAAGTAAAATAAGATAATAATAATAATAAATAAATGAATAAAAGAAAATACAATCCGGACGAAATTGGGTGTTGACAATGCTAAGTCGATTCAAGTCCTAAACCTTTGATTGAGTTAGGTGAAACCTAACTCTAGTCGAGAAGGACCGACACAACTACGGTTGAGTTTAACTAGGCATCCCAACTCGGGTTAGGCTTTGCCAAGTCAAGCAAGGCCCAACTCATGCTAAGTCAAGTCAAGTCCACCTCGGACCGAGTCGAGTCATTTCAAATTCTTTGACCTTGACAATAAGTCCAACTATGGTCAAGTTGAACTGAACCCAATTATAGCCAAGATAGATCAGATCCAGTTTTGGTCAAGTAGAATCATCCTCACCTAGGATCGAATCAAGTTAAGACAATGTTAGGTTTGGCTGAACTTAATTTGGTTTCGTTTAGCCTAATCTGACATGTTAGGTTGGGAATCTATGTAAAACATTTAGAAATCAATGTGTAATTTAAAATATTTTAAAGATTCATACTATTATGAAAATATTTAAAATTTAATTAAAATTCTATAGTAGGATCAAATCCATTCTAACCCTAATCATAATCCACTTTAAGGGGAGTTTTGGTACTTTGACTTTTTCAACCACAGACTTAAAGACAAATTGACATCTCTAATAAAAGGGTAATGTAATCAACTTGTCAAAATATATTAAATGTGTAAAATATTAAAATTGATTTATTAAAATAAAAGTAAAAGAGACTAAAATTTAAGACTAAAATTATATTAATTTAAAGATACAATAATCTGATTATAATTTATATATTTACAAATTAAACTTTTTTAACTGAGTAATTTAATACTATAAATAATAATTTTCTCGATTCATCCAATAAGAGACATTAATAATCTCTTTAAGGCCTAAAATAATTTTGAATTATGTAGGAAGGTGTGATGGTTTTTTATGAGGAACACTTCTTTCAATACAAAATCTTAAAAAATGAGTTTATAAGTATTTTTACTTATATCTTAATCATTTTACTCATGTCTATCTAAGGTGAGACTTCCAACTCACCTCGAACTTTTAACAAAAGTCAAAAATAGTTTTCATATTATATTTTTGTCCTTAAAAAACACATTTGGATTTAAAAAGTTAAAAGATGGGGGAAGTAGTGCTAGTTGGACCAGAGTTATTGGAACAAACTACAAAGAAGGTGAAAATGGTGAGAGATAGGATGCAGGCCTCTCAAAGTAGGCAGAAGGCCTATGCAGACCGAAGGAGGAGACTTTTGGAATTCACGGCTGAAGATCACGTGTTCTTGAGGGTGACCCGAACCACGGGTGTGGGAAGGTCTCTTCGCTCAAGGAAGCTTTCTCCTAAGTTTCTTGGTCCGTACCAAATCTCGAGGAGGATTGGGCATGTGGCTAATGAGATTGCTCTACCTCCTCAGTTAGCCAATCTTTATCCAGTATTCCATGTGTCACAATTGAGGAAGTATGTGTTTGACCCTTCTCATGTGTTAGAAGCCGAGGACGTACAGATCAGAGAGGATCTTACGGTGGAAGTACCATTCGTTGCTTTGGAGGATAATCGAGTTGAGGAACGTCGAGAAAAACCAGTCAGTCTTTTCAAAGTCATTTGGGACCGAAGGACATGTGACTCTACTTGGGAGCTAGAGGAGGATATGCGAGAGTCACATCCACATCTATTTTCTTGGTAAGTCTTAATTTTCAAGAACAAAAATTTTTGTTGTTGAGGAGATTGTAAGGCCCCTTTTTCTTTCTGCCTTATAAGTTTAGGGCTTGGTCTTTTAGTAGGCCTAAGGCCAGCCCACTTGGTGTCTTCAAGACCCTAACTGCCCTTTCAGTTTCCATTCTACATCCTAACCCCAAAAACAGTTCACTCATTCTCTCATTTCTCCTCCAACAGAGCTCTGTTAGGGTTTGGCTCTGACCCTTTTCAAGCTAGCTCAACCCCATTTCTACTCCACGTAAGTTGGTCTTCAACCCATATCCTCTCCTCTTTAGTCTTATTTTTGTGATTTTGACGGAGGTTCATCTTGGTAACCTCGTTTCCTATCTGTGCTAGTATTTTCCAACTCACGAATCTGCTCCTAGAGCTACTGTGCTCAACTGTTTGGGTGTCTGAGTCTTTTGCTAACTTTTTCCAGGTAAGGGAAGGTAGGGATTTTCACATTTTGTAATTTACTAATGTTTAGCTGCTGTTTATTGATTTAAAAAGCTTGATTGATGTTTATGCTTGCATGAGATTGAACTGGTTGTGGCCTAGTGTTGTTTTCTTGGTATTTTCTTGGCTGGTATATGCGAACAGTGGAGGAACCTGAGATTCTCGCCCAAGCGAGCAAGTCTTGCCTAAGCGAGAGTACCAAGAACCTTCGTTGGTTTTGGTTCACGTTGTCGCTCAGGCGAAGAGTTCACGTTTTGAGCGAGAAGCCATCTCGCTCAGGCGATGAGGTCTCGACTAAGCGAGAACACGCGAAAACCTCATTGTTCCACTGCTCGAGTTCTCGCCTAGGCGAAGGCAGCTCGCCTGAGTGAGAGGACCTCTCTCACTTGAGCGAGGGCTTATAGCCTGAGCGAGAACTGGGCAGAGACGTGTTTAGGTACTGGTTTCTCCTATGTTTTTGGTTGAGGGTCACATGTTTGTTTGAGATACTCTGTTAAAACACGAATTGGGTGAATATGAATGTGTTAAATGGTTTATGGGCTAGAATTAATGAGTTTGGTATGAAATATGATTGAATGGTCAATTATATATATATATATTGGCATGAGAGTGGTATGCATGAGAACTCTATGGTTGGTTGGTGAAACATGGATAAGGTATGGGTAGGACGTAATTTCATTACCCTCTTGGTGGGAGCTCATGATGGTGTCTCATCTAATGGATGTAATTCCATGAACCTCGTGGTGAAAGTTCATGGTGGTGCATTATCTAATGGACGTAATTTCATGAACCTCGTGGTGAGAGTTCATGGTGGTGCCTAATCTAATGGACGTAATTCCATGAACCTTGTGGTGAGAGTTCATGGTGGTGCCTAATCTAATGGACGTAATTCCATGAACCTCTTGGTGAGAGTTCATGGTGGTACCTCATGTAAGGACGTAATTCCATGACCTTCTTAGTGAGCACTCATGGTGATGCCTCATGTAATATAAGTAATTCCACGAACCTCTTAGTAAGGTTTCATGATGGTGCCTCAGTATATCATTAAGTAAGGATTCAAGTAAGGATTGCATCCTGAAGCTCTAAAGAGTTAGTTAGTCTCACGTAGAACGTACTGACTCAAGTGGTGAGAGTAGTAGGAGGCCTTAGTCTTTGGCAGGATAATGGCCTTAGATGTTTGAAGGCTAACCTTGTGCGTGGTAGGGTGAAACCCATTGGCAATGGCTCTACAGAGTAGTAGAGGCTACCACAAGTGCAAGCATCCAATGAATCTGATTGATTATATGTATCCGGATAATTGAGTCTTAGAGTATTGCATCGTCTGTTATCACATGTTTGTTTGATTTATGTATCTTTGTCTTTTAAATTGTATGCAATTGTATGATAAAACTTTTTTCACTCTAGCTTACCCATTTTGTTTGTTTGCGTGTCTTGTGTGTGGTTTTCCCATTTTGCGATGATCATCAATTTATTGATGTGAGCAGATGTGAGAACTCCTTGTAGTCCTCAGGGTGATGGAAACTTCGTTGGGTAGCTTATCTTGGATCCCCTTGCTCCAAGTTTTCTTTTAACGCACTGTGGCCTATGTACCATCTTGCTCCTTGAGCATGTATTTTGAATACTGTTAAACTTTTATCTCTTTTTGTTAATGGCATCGTGGCACGCCTTAGTTTTCTTCTAAGTATTATGGACAATTGTAGGAAGTGATATTTCTATTCCATGATAATGCCTTTTTCATTAGTTTGTGTGATGTTTCATTTAAATAAGTTTCTTTATTAAATGGGACGATACACTTTCAAATTATATTAAATTATATTAAGTCAAAGATTATACAATCTCATTTATTAACTTCCGAATTACATAATCTAAAAAGAATAATAGTGGACATTTTTTTTATATGGGAGTGCAGGGAGAGTTTGTGGAGGTGGAAAAAGAAGCTTCCTTGTTTTAACATGTTCAAAAATTTCACATTAGTAAAGATTCCAAACGAAGCATAATTTATCAAATGCACTCCTCTTTTAACCTAAAAAGTCATCAAACTCTAAAGCATATGTAGAATATGATAATTGACTCTAGTTTGAAACAACCATTTATTAATTTTTTATTTAACTCTTTTTTCTAGGATAAAATTATGCAACCTAATTTGAGGGTAAAATAGTGGAATTTGAGATTCATAAAAACTCATGTTTTGCTCATTGATCATTTTCACTAAATTGTCTCCAATTAATATCAATTTAAAGTGCCATATGGTGCTATTAAATAGTAATGATTGGATAATGGAAAATCTATACGAAAACATATGAAATTTAAAATTGCTCATATTTGGATAAACTTTTGGGATGTAGAAAATGAGAAGTTGAGAATTTGGATTTGAGAGGTTGAAAATTGACATAAATTAAAATAAAGATTCATATTGAATTTATTGTGATTTGGTTCTATTCTAACTAAAGTCTATAAAATGATTTTCAAAAACCTAAGAAAGAATATTCAGTTTTTCAATGGTTTGTTCTTGACATATTGCCTACTTAAAAGTGTAGAATTTATTATGAACAACCACTCCTCTAAGATGAGATATTTACACGGTGCCCTAGCTTTTTAAGTTTCAGCCATGACACCCTGTTTACCCGGAACTACCCCTAGTTACCCTTATTATTAAAAAATCAGTTCTAAATTCTCTGGCCACATGTTTGCATGTACCTTCAGTAAATACCACTTTTACAAAATAACCAACCATTAGATAGTATCATCATTATGCCGAACCATTAGATAGTATCATCACTAATCAGGCGAAATCTGCTGCAGTAAACGGAAATCTCTCAACAAATTCTTTTGCATATTTCGTAAAATAATATTATAGGAGAAACTGTATATAAAATTTGCCCTAAAATTAATTAATTCAATTATACACTTCATAGTGTCTGGTATTAAGTTTCAGGGCACGCATAAATGGTAAAGGTGGACCAACAGTTTCCAGCTCTAGTTAACTAAGTCCAGAAACATAGATAGGAAAGAAAACATGCATAAATTTTTCCAACCGTACCAAGTTATGTTTACAGGACGGACCATATATGTGCATCAGGCATTAGCGCTAAGCGGTTCATTTGTCGTTCTTTTTTATCTCTTTCTTTCGCTTCCTTTCAGATTGAGGATCTTTGGCTTTTAAATCATTGGAGAACGTCCTCAACAAGCCAGATAGATGTTCATTCCTATGTGCTTAAACCAAAATACACAAAATAAAACACATAAACAAAACTCATTTTCGTTCTCTTGAAAAACATTCAAAGCTTATGAAACTAACCACAGAGTATCACGTCTTCCATATTTACAGATTTACGATTCGCATGCTGGGCAAACAGATGAAGATCCTTAGCCACACGCTCTGTTCACATAACAGTTTCTTCAATTTCATTATTTAAACTCAACACTCGCACATAATAAAACCTAAAATAATCTGTGGCGACCGATAAATATAAACAAAAGATATGTGCACTGCTATATTGATACACTCGTAAGGGACATTATGTCATACACGTTGCAATCACACCATTATAATATACGATGCCATTTAAGTTCACTCTAACAAGGTGCCGGCAGAAAGGGAATGTGCAATGAAACGACAATGATATTTGTTACCTGTATACTTGAAGGCTAAGTCCGCGATGCAAGTGACTACGACTTTTGAAACTGTCATGCCGTTTTGTTTTGCTGCATAATTGAATTGTCGTGCACGATAATTAGGAACTCGAATCTCAAACGAATAAAAAGTTGAAATACAAAGTAGAAGAAGAAGAAGAAGCATTGAACCTTGAGATTCAGTGATGGCAATTGCAGAGAGCCTGAATTTGTCTCTCAAGAGCTTCATTTCTGCGTCATTTTCCCCTTCGCTGTTCGTGTCCGCGTTCTCCATCGTCGATTTTGTTTTCGATGGAGGGAAACCGAATGGAGGGAATATGTTAATATTAATGGGCTCCTCTGAGACATGGGCCTCACTCCAAACGAGTTGGGCCTTACCAAAGTGACCCGATCCAACTAAGCTTTTAATTTTTTCTTGAGCGTTGAGTTGAAGCTTGAGTGACACTAACGTGAAGATCAATTATCGGTTCCAACTTCACATTGAACAAGTTGATCTCTTTCTAAGTTTTGATAGGCTTTGGTTTAAATATAATAATTTAGTAGCATGTACTTTGTTCAATTCAAGTAACAAGTTCTTCGCTAAGTGAATATTTTTCATTTGAGTGAACTCATGACCAAGAGAAAATGAAGTTTTATTGGAAAATATCACTTAAACAAGTAGACGTCACTCAAGTTATATACTCTTATCTTTATATACGTTTTAATTTTTTTAAATTGATTCATGCTTTAAACATTATTTAATCATAACATAAGGTTGCACTTTATATTTCAAATGTTGTACTTCATGAAGTATGATTATGTTTGAATAAATGTTATTGGATGAGATAAAATCAATGACATGATGATATGAGATGGTAATTAAAGAAGTAATATTATCCTGAGTATGTTGATAAATAAAATATTGTATGACTATAAATAAATAAATAAATATATATATATATATATATATATATATATATATATATATATATATTACAATAACATGCAAAAGCCCTGTGGGTTAGGGTAAATCCATGGGCTTTCATCTTCAACATGCAAAATATATTATTATCTATGGGACAAGCCCAACAATCCCAATGGGTCCGACGACCAATAGGTCTGACAACCTGGACAAGCTTGAAGACCCGAACAAGCCCGAAGACCTGGATAGGCCTAACGACTCGAACGAGGAAGACTATTCGGACGAGCCCAATGATCCGGACGGGCCCGACGATCTAGACATGTCCGACGACCCAAACGATCCCGACGATCTAGACGGGCCCGATGACCCGGACGAGCCCGACGACCCGGACGAGCCCGACGACCCGGACGGGCCCTTCCAAACCGTCGGACCCGACGATCCAGACGTCCCCGACGATCATGATGACTTGGACGATCTCGACGACTCGGACAGGTCTGATGACCCGAACGTGCAAGACAACGCGGACGGGCCCGATGACCTAGACGACCCCGACGATCCGAACTAGCCCGATGAACCAGACGGGTTGACGACCCGAACAGACCCAACGACACGAACGGGCCCGATGACACAGATGGACCCGACAGTTTCAAAGGGCCCGTCCGGGTTGTCGGGCCTGTCCTTGTCGTCCAGCTCGTCTAGGTCGTTGGGCTTGTCCGGGTCATCCAACGTGTCCAAGTTGTGAGGCATGTCCGGGTCCTCGGGGCTTCTAGGTCCTCTGGCTCGTCTGGTCATCGGGCCCATCCGAGTCGTCGGACCCGTCCGGGTCGTCGGGCCCGTCTGGGTCATCGGACCCGTCCCAGTATTTAGACCCGTTCAAGTATTCGGCCCTGTCCGGGTATTCGACCCAGCCTGTCTGGGTTTCCCAGTCGGTGCAGCTCGGGTGGGTCGTCAGGTCTAACCAATCTGGTTGGTAGTTGGGTTAGTCCGACCCATCTGGATTGTCGAGCATGTTTCCAAATTTATCATGAATCCAAAACATAATTAAACCTAAAATAAATATCGTTAAAATTAAATTTTACCTCACAATAAATTAATTTTTTTTCAAACAAGAAATTGAAATGTAAGGTATTTTAATTTCCTTATCCAAACAAGTTATTTAAAAATGAATGAAATTTAATTACAAGCAATTCAAATACAAAGCATTTCAATTTCTAAGCATTGTTGAAATGCTCCATCCAAACACAAGGTTAAGGTAATTGAATTACCTTAAGATAACAAATTTTAGAAATATATATGATAGATCTTAAATCTCATTCATCATCATCGTGAGCGTGGGATGGTGGAACGAAGATAGTGATATGCGAGAAAGAATGAATTGCGAGAAGTAAGAAAACATGAAAAAGTGTTTAGGATAAAGGAATATTAAGAACTGAAATAGACTTTTTATTTAATTTCATAATAGAATAAAAGGGTACAAAGATATTTATAGGAAAAGGAATAAAACAAAAGCGAATGGTAAAAGTAGAGAAAAACAAACACGTGGTGCTAGGCAAGAGAAAGAACCAGTGGATGAGATTCTAGATAGATTGAGGGTCTTTTAGGTTCTGAGACCCCCCCTCAAGCCGAATATAGATGTATGGCTGTCGAGCTTGGCATTAAGTTTAGAGAAAAGGCCCGGTGGTAGAGCGTTCGTCAAATGTCCGCAAGTTTGTGATTCGTAGGGACATGATGTAATTTAACTAATCCTTGCTATATATTCTCACGTACAGTGTGACAATCTATATCCACATGCTTTGTTCATTCATGGAAAACGGGATTTGTAGCAATTTTGATGGCAGACGCATTATCACAATAGATGACAGCGGGTGAATTGCTTTTGATTTGAATGGCTTGTAAGAGGTGACTTAACCATTGAATTTCATAGACATTATGAGCAAGGACCTTATATTCTGCCTCTAAGGAGCTTCTTGAAATGGTGGCTTGCTTTTTAGACTTCCATCTTATAGGAGATTCTCTAAGATATATGATGTACCATGTAACAGATCTCCGTGAATCCACACAGCTTGCCCAAACCGAGTCGTTGTATCCACGTAGTTGAATGTCGCTATCAGCAGAAAGAAAAATCCATTGCCCAATTGATATGAATCGTGATTCACATCACTAATGGTTTGTTTTAAATACCTCAACACACGAAAAGTTGCTTGAAGGTGGTCTTTAGTGGGAGCTGCAACGTACTGACCAAGATGACTAACAACATATGTGATATTAGGTGTTGTATTGGTTAAATACACAAGCTTCCCTATTAGTCTTCAATAGGATGTTGGATCATCAAGGAGATCCCATTCTGCCTGCATCTTGATAGAAAAGTTAATAGGTGTACCAATACACTACAAAAAAATGGATGATTAATGGAGGTTTTTTTTTTTCAATTTGCGGAGGTTTTTACCCTCTACAAATTAATTTGCGGGGGTTTTCTAAACCTCCACAGTTAGAATTGCCACAACTTATTTATAGAGGTTTTTGTTAACCCCTGGTATCATAGTTATACTGCGGAAGTTTTTTAATAGGGGGTTTTAACCTCTTCTATTAGTGATATTATTTTGTGGAGGTTTGAAACCTCCTTTATTTAATCACCCACTGCATTTATAATTTCTTAATTTAATGGAATCTGTTTTTCTAATAAGAAATAAATAAAATATATAAATTTATAAAATACACAAAAATTTAACCAAAATTAATTTTATTGATGATTTAAGATAAAGTTTATTCATTGTCAATTACAATATAAATATAAAAAATATATATAATGTTGAAAAATGAATTCCCTAGCTGGACTCTTGAATCTTCTTGCAGACAAAAGGGATTTTTTTCAACATGCAACCCCAACTTTATGAGCAACCCTTCCCAGTAAAATATCCTTGATGCATTGAGTAACTAAGATGGCTTAGCAAGTGAGGTTATCACCAGGAGCAACACCAAGCTTTGAACAGTATTGTGTGTAGTAATCAACACGAGCTTGAACAATATCAGGGTTTCCTCCATCACATTCAACTTGCCCTTTCATATCAAAACTAATGCTTTCCTCTGCTGCTCCAAAGTTGTAGTTCCATCTCAGTTAAATCGGTTCACGCCCATAGTACTCCAATGATTTAATAGAGAAAATTAAAAGATAAATCTTCTTCAGATTTTCACATAAAGATATGCATAAGTTGCAAGATCTCTAACCTCTTTATCATTATGTACTCTTCATAACTGCAAAAATAAGACATGCATAAAGATTAAAATAAGAAATGATCATTAAAATAAGAAACTGCAAAAAGATTTAATATTTGTTAAGGAGCTGCCTTACTTCGTCATTGGTAACATTCTCGTCAAAAACAACATCAAAACAGAACTTATGCTTCTCCACATAAGCTGTCAAATCCACCTTTTACATGACAAGAACAAACAATTAGATCTTTAAACAGTTAGTAAGAACAAGAATAGCAAACTAAAGTAAAGTTAATAATTAGTAATAAATAATTTGACCTTTGAACTGATATAATAATAAATGGTAAAATAATAACTAGTGTTTCAATTCGACATAAACAAACCTTTTAGTTTCGGTTCATGGACTGTCAAATATGCATTGTCATATGCAGTTACAATGTCATCCTCTTAGCAAGCTCCTTACTTAAAAGTCTTTTGCATACCTAGGACATGCATTGGAAGGAAATTCCTAAAATAAAAAACAATGAAAATTACAAATTTCCCTTAAATGTTATTGAATCCATAATTAAAATCACGTTAACTTAAGGATGAAAAGTTCAAAATGCTTTTGGGAGCTAATATGAAGCAATTAATAATGAAACATGCATTTTACTCATAAGTTTCTTTTCCAAATGATGGTTTTTAGTGTGTTGTTCAAATAGTTTGGAAAAAATGGTGATAACAGAGAGAAGTGGTAGTCATGTTATTAGGTGTGATACTAAAATATCAAAAGAACAAAAAATCTAATTCAAAAGTCATTGCTCACTTATTACAATGGCAACATAAGAAAACGATAACTTTACATGTTTTAAAGTGCAGAGAAGAAGCTACTGATAAATGTATTAGTGATCCCATGATGGCTAATATCTCAAAAGCTACAATGCATCACCCCTCTAAGTCCATCATGTTGGTGGTGCTTGTGCAATAATGAAAAGTGGATTTAACCTATTTAGCCTACTTAACCACCATGTTTAATCTTTGTAATGCATAAAAAAAAAGTGGTAGAGAAACAACATTGCACCTTGTCACTCCTCTGTACATTGATGCACCCCTTGAAAACCCAGTACTCTTTCTGCAAAGCAATCACCAACATCATCATTAAACAATAAAAATTATTGATAACTTTTATCATAATAATATTGATACTAATGTGTTCACCTTCTCAAGTGGGCCACATACTCATGCCTGCTCATATTCTTCATTTCCTCAAGTTTAGTTTGGTAATTTTCTAGCTGCCAAATATAAAAGAAAATGAGACTCCTAGGAGTACAAGATTATGAGCCAGAAATGCCATCTTTTGTAACATACTGGGAAGTTTGTGTGTGTTGAAGGTCCCCAATAAATACTTAAGAGCTACAAGATCATATGCTCTTGCAGCTTTCTCTTCTATATCATAACCACCTTCAGTTCACAAAGAAAATTCACCACTCATCAAATTAGCATTTAGAAAAAAAAACAAGAACATTAAAAAAATAGAAGTAAACCAACCTTGTGACACCTCTATACTAAGAAGTTCTCTGGCCTAATGTGTCAATCACTAAACCTGCGCCAACATTATTATAGAAATTAATGTTACAATTCACAATATAGAAACATTGGAGCTCTGTAGTGGAAACTATATTACTAGAATGACTATCTGTTGAACAAAGACTATAATGTTTATTGACTGTGTGCCGACTACATTATTCATAGTTGCTGTTGTACTGAAAATTACAGTTATATTACTGGAATGGATAGTTGTTATTTGAGAAAGACTAGAAAGTTTGGACTAAAGTTCTATCCCCCATCCTACCATTCATAAATACTTCAGTATCCCAATCATAACACAAAACTAGTGCTTTTATATTTTGCATACTACATATGAACTCTTGTCCTGGTTTTAAATCAGAAATTCAGCAACACAATAAGTATGACAAAATATAACAGGAAAACGGGCCCCTTTAAAATTTGATCCATTATGACAAGGATCATCTTTCAAATAAAAGAATAATTTAAAAACAAGTAGATAATTAAAAAGACAGAAAAAAGAGATTACTTTATCCAACAAACGTGCAGTTGTCTCAGGAGGTGGACATTTGATCTCATACTTCACGCATGCATCCTTCAAATATTGATTAGCTTCCTCACTCGACAAGTCTTTGGGAATACTGAGGCTTGCCATCTTCTCTAATTCTTCAATCATTTCAATTCTTCTGTAACAATTAAAAACAAAACCTATCATCCAAAAGTAGATCTGGTCCTAATGTAAGAAATGATTTTAGATTTGGTCTTAAAGATTTCTTGGACCTCTGGATTAAGCATCAAATCCAATTTTAATTGCAATTTACTGAGTAAATTGTACAATCATGGACGAGGCTCTTCTAACTTGAGAAGCAATTTTAATTATTGAATAGATTAATTGTTTAGATTAATACACATTATTGTTATTTTTTATTCAAAGTTCAAGAATGAAGGAGGAACAATTGCTCTCCCTCAAGTATGTAAAAGGAGTCTCGTCATAGACAAGGATCCTCTTTGGTAAAAAATTATTTTCATCTTTGCAAATATAGTTAGAAAACTACCTGCAAATCAATTTCCCACAAAAATCAAGAAAATCAATCCATTTGTGACCAAGGGCCTTTAAGCTGCAACTACGTTAGTTCATAAGGAGGATCATAAAAATGAGAAATGGAATAAATAAATAGATAAAGACATACATAGAATGTACTTAACAAAAACTATACATTTCAAAATGAAAAGATAAAAACACACTGAATAATAATGACAATCCTCTAACTCATTTCTATTCCTAAGCTTAACCCTAATCACCAAAGGGTAAGGTAAATCATGTTTCAATATTTTTTTCACTTTGACAAGTGCATCCACGCTCTTACTGTTGTCACAAATTGGTTCCAACATGAGAGTAGACGCTACAAATGTTTTAAGAGACTAAAAACATTGAAAATATTTATAAAAGTAAACATTTCATGCCAATGATACCTGATCCTTCAAAATATATATCTCAAGATTCCTGGTACTTCCTGGTACCCATGGATTTCTCTGTAGATCATTAAAGATGTAACAATGTCATTGCATATGGTCATCAAACGACATTAAAAATAATATAAAAGAAAGGTTCCTGACCTTCAAATTTGCATTATCAGCAGCAGCAGCAGACTTTTACCTGGGCATCATATGCAAACAATGAGACAGCACCACAAAAGTCTTTGGAAAAATACTAAGTTCACCCTTCTTACTTTTTCCTGGATAATTAAAAAATGGAAAACTAAGAAAGTTGCTGATTATAGAGTTGAAAAATATACAATTCACAATATAATAGTAATGTAGAATGCATCCTAATTATGGAGAATCAGAATAGAAACATTTATGCTTTTGATCAGTAAGAGTGAGCCCTTTATAATGAATAAAGAGTGCAAGTGTGCAACATTCTAAATTTTGCCAATTATCTAATATTTACAGAGTTACTCTTGGGCTTAAAATTATCTAATACAATCAAATAAGGATCAAGCAAACCCTAGGAATGCCCCATAGAAATTAAAATTTGACTTTCATTATTCTCGTAGGATTATCGATTACTCAAACCATTAATATGTTCGAGAAAACAATAATCATTTCACAAATGATTTCTCAAATCCATTAGAAAAACCATATACAAGAGCTGACAACCAAAGAACAGAAAAAAAGTTCAAAAAAACTAACAATTAAGCAACCCTTCTTCCTTCAAGAAGCATCACTCGTCGCCTCTGCCGCAGCAGCAAGTCTACCAACCCTTATGCCTTCTGTCGGAACCCCTCCCATCACAATACAGCTACCTCGACATCACTGGTCGCATCAAAATCCTCTCCAACCGCCTCGACCCTTAGTACCAATACGTGCCCCTCATAACCAGTGATTTTTTACCGTTAGATAACACTCAGAATACGAAGTAAATTCATAACCAAGAAAACTGTAAAAGCGAAAACCTAGAATTGAAAACCATTCGAAAACCCGCTATCACATTCCATTCGAAAACCTAGAATAAAAATGGATCGTACCTACTTCGTCTTCTCCAATCGCCAGTGAGCAACACGCGGTGGTTTTGCGAGCTACACCCAATCATCATAGAAAGTCATCCGATTCAAAAAGAAAACAAATGTGAGAGAATATCCTATAAGGAGCTAGAGAGATGAAGAACAGGCGCGAGAGAACTCACCACAAACGAAACTCCATAAGAAATTGAAAAAAAAAATGGTAAGAAGGAATAACATACAAGGAAAAACGAAGAGGTAACGAAGAAGGACCAAGAAAAAATGAGAGGGAAGAAAATACGAAAAGTTGAAAAATGTATTTTAATTGTGGAGGTTATTAACCTCTTTAAAAAATAATTAAAACTCCCGTCATTATTTTCATTTTAGACCATTTTCAAAATCATCCTAAATCATTTTAATTTGTAGAGATTTATACAACCTCCTCAAAATAACCTCTACTAAAAAGTAATTTTTTTGTACTGATAGAGGAACAATTCATCATGCCAGTATCTTTTAACAAATCAAGAGTATATTTTTTTTTAGGATAAATTTATACATTGTTTTCTTCTGGCAATTTCAAATCCAAGAAAATACATAAGAGGGCCTAAGTTTTTGATTTTAAAACATGCATCCAATTATGAAGTGATATTATCTATAGAATTTTGGTCATTACTAGTAAGGATGATATCATCCACACAGACGAGCAAAATAGTAATATAACCATATACAAGTTTTATAAAGAGAGAATGGTCAACAAGGGTTTGAGAAAAATCACGTTCTAAAAGGAATGTGGATAATTTGGCATAGCATTGTCTGCTGGTCTATCGAAGACCATATAATGATTTGCAGAAGACAAACATGTCCTTTTGGAGTGGATAGTCCCGGAAGTGCTTCCATGTAGATAGTTTCCTCCAAATCCCCGTGAAGGAATGCATTGTTCACATCTAATTGTGTGAGTTTCCAACCTTTTGAGGCTGCAATGGCAATGATAAGACGTATGGTAGAAAGTTTATCCATTATAGCCTATGTGTCATGGAAATCCATGCCTTCAAGTTGTGTGAAGCCTTTTGCGACTAGGCACTTTGTGTCGCTCAATGGTTCCATCTACTTTATATTTAACTTTGTAAACCTATTTACAACCCACGGTGTTGCAGTTTGGTGGGAGATTTGTAAGTGTCCATGTTTTGTTATGTTCCAAGGTTGTGAGTTTTGTATCCATTGCTTTTTGCCAAGCGGGATATTTGACAACTTCATTATAGCTTTTTGGTTCCATATTATTATCGATATTCATGATAATACCCTGAAAAGAATGAGACAAACGAGGTATAAAAAGACAAGATTGTATAGGATACTTAGTTTTCTTATGAACATCAGTGTTATTCACATAGTAATCCTGAAGATATGAAGGCAACTTGGTGACCCTCAAGGATTTTCTTACATTATCAGCATTGACATTCTGATCTTGTGTTATATTATCAGTGTTGATATTATGATCTTGTGTATCATTATTGCATGAACTATCAATAACACTATTGGAATTGTCATCATGTGTGAGAGAATTTTCACAAGTCATAGTTTAAGTCATGTTGATGACTGTGATGAATAGGTAGACATATTTGTTCAACAACATTATCGTTCAAATTATGGCAGCTAGGAAAAACATCTTCATGAAAAGTAACATTACGAGAAATTCTCACCTCATGCGTTTTTAAATAAAAAATAACATACCTTTTCTCGTGGTGTGGTTAAAACTAAGAAATATAACAACACGAGCACGAGGATCAAATTTTGTTCTCTTAGCATATAAGGTTTAAGCAAAACACAGATAACCAAAAACCTTGATGGACCTAAGGTCATATATTTTATTATATAATTTCCCATAAGGAGTAGAATTCTTGAGAAGAGGTGTGGAAATATGGTTTATCAAAAAAGCTGCATGTAATAAAGCTTAAGACCAAAATTGGTTTGATAATTTAGTTTGAAAAAGCAAAGACTTGGTGATGTTTAACAGATATTGATGCTTCCTTTCGGCAATTTTGTTCTGTTCAGGTGTTTCAACACAAGTCGTTTCATGTGTAATGCCCTTAGAATAAAAGAAGCTAGACATGTTTAATTCAACACCATTATCACTTCGAATAACCTTAACTTTAGTTTCAAATTGCAGCGTTGCCATGCATTGTACAAAGAGCTATTCTTCTCGGGTTTCTTGGCAGAACCATAAACAAACTGTGACTTGTTCTTTGTACTCAATGCAGTGAGCACTGATTTGCTCCAAGAGTGCTAATTTGTAAAGTCAAGGACAGGAGAAACTAACGCCATGGCTGGGCTCTCCCTAGGAAGAAGGTAAAGATAATTCTCACTGGTTAGCGTTGCAACTTCTTCTTCTTTGGCCATGTTTGAAAAACAAAAGAAGATATTAAAGAACTAGAGAACAAGAAAAGGAAAAGATCAAGAATCAAATTAAAACCTCAATAGAGCTCTTCTATTGAAGAGCTTTGATACCATCTTAAATCCCATTCATCATCATCATGAGCGTTAGATGGTGGAACAGAGATAGTGATATGCGAGAAAGAATGAATTGCATGAAGTAAGAAAACATGAAAGAGTGTTTAGGATAAAGTAATATGAAGAACTGAAATAGACTTCTTCTTCAATTTCATAATAGAACAAAGGGGTACAAAGATATTTATAGGAAAAGGAATAAAGCAAAAGCTCATGGTAAAAGTCGAGAAAAGCAAACATGTGGTGCCAGGCAAGAGAGAGAACCGCCGAGTGAGATTCTAGATAGATTGAGGGTCTTTTAGGTTCTGAGGATATAGGTGATTATTTAAATTTTGAATGATTTTTTTGTTATCTACTAGGTGTTTAATTGAATTATGAAATAAATTATATATTTTTGTAATATTATTGAGATATTATTATTTATTTATTTATATTAATATTTTTTTGTACATTTATCCGCTCAAATTTCAGGGTCTATTGTATATCTATGGAGTCCAAAATCAACCTATATGGATTAACCAACTTCTCCAAAAATAAACCTTGAGGTTTATGAAGATTTCTCCAAGATATTATACACATGACATTATCTTTATTTGTTGATATTCATAAACGATATCTTTGGATCTAATACTCCTATATATACCATGTGGTATGCACTCACTCAATACCCAATATACACTTTTCACTCATTCATTAATCCATACTCTCTCACTAACTTAAGCATTAGATAGTCATTTACATGTAGATCTTTCCTCTGACCGATCTAAGAGCTCAATCTAGACTACTAAACAACAACAACTGGTTATCTTGAGAGCTTTGACTCCACCTCGAAAACTCTTCAACAAATTCTGATAAGAATAGCTTATATTATAAAGTTACAATAATTGTTTGTATTTGACATATAGTCTTACCAAGATAAGTGCACATGTTTGAAGATATTTTCCTTCTTTGTTCTTTTTTTGAGTATAATATATTTAGACATTTACTTAAATTTGTATGGATTAAAATTATAAATTTAAGTATTACCAAGATAAGTGTACATGTTTGAAGATATTTTCCTTCTTTGTTCTTTTTAGGAGTATAAAATATTTAGGCATTGACTTAAATTTGTATGGATTAAAATTATAAATTTATATAAAGATGAATGTAAATATTTTTACATATCACTCATAAAAATAAGGCTTAATTAAATTTTGAGTATATGAAAATTTTGGATATTTTTAAGTGAATTGATCTTATTAAGTTTTTATGATATATTGAGTACTAAAAGAATAATACTTTTTTATTGAGTTTTTGATATTTTTGTTGTTGTTTATTTTATTTTTATTTTTTGTTAATTGGATGATAGAAAGGTGAAGTAACTATTATCATATCTACCTTGTTTAGTTGTCACTACATAATATTTTATAATTTTTTGATTTTGTAATTTCATAACTTTGTAATTTAATATTTTTATAATTTTATAAAATTATATGAAAATTGTGATATAAGTAATGATTATAATATTATAAAATTAGAGAATAACATTGAATTTTTTTACGGATTTTGAGATGTCAATATAGTTGAAATGTCAAAATTCATAGTGATGTCTAATATGATTTTATTTGAAAATAAAGTAACCAGACAAGATAATAATCGCTCAACTCAGTTAACAAACAAATTAAATTGTGGATATTGATTTTTTTTTCTACTACTCACTAAACCATAAAAGTTTAATAAAGATTTAATTAAAAATTCCAAAATTTATCATGAAATTAAAACTTTAAATCTAAAAGTTATGATGTATGTATATGTTTTATATTTATTACTTTATGGTTAAAATAATCCCTTGGTCCTCGTTTTGGTGGCAAAATCTCAAATAGGTCCCATAAATTTTTATTAGTTTAAATTAGGTCCATATTTTTTAAAAGGTATAGCAATTAGGTCATTTTCGTTAGTATGGTATTACCGTTAAGTATGTGTCACGTGTCACCTTGTCGTTTTTTTAATTTATTTATTTTTGATTTATTTTTTAAATTGTCATGTGTCACGTGTTACATTAGTATTGTGCCACATGTCAAGTTAGTATGGTGACACATGTCAAGTCATTGTCTAAATCTCAATTTGGTTCTTGTATTTGTTATTTTGATTTGATTTCGGTCCTAATTTTTTCTAAAATTTCACAATTTTATCCCCTTTAAATGAGACCAAATTTAACTTTTATATTATGATGATATTTTTATTAAAAGTGATATTTCTATTACATATTTTGAACAATATTAAGTTTATTTAAATTTAGATTTTACATTAAACTTTATTTAAATTTTATTTTAAAATTGTAAATATATAGATTGATAAATTTATATTTCAAATATTAGAGTTGGTTTAAAAATAATAATTTTATAAATTCAAATGTAAAATTTGAAAACAATTTAGTTAAAATAAATATATTTGAAATTTTTAAAAAATATAAATAAACTTTAATGTAAATATAAATTTAAATAAACTTAATATTGTTAAAATATTTAATAAAAATATCAATTTTAATAAAGATATCATTATAAAATTTATATAAAAGTTAAATTTAGTTTCAATTTGGAGGGAATGAAATTGAAAAAAACAATTGGACCAAAATGGAATCAAAATAACAAATGTGGTGACCAAATTGAGATTCAGAAAATGACTTGACATTCGTCACCAAATTGACTTGACACGTGGCATAATACTGATGTGACATGTGACAAAAATAATATTTTAAAAAAATTAAAATTAAAAATTAAAAAAAAAAAGCTCACATGTGACACATACTTAAAGTTGTTAGTATCATACTAAGGGAAAGAACTTAATTGTTGCACATTTTAAAAAATATAGACCAAAGAGACTAAACAATCTGAAGACATATTTGAAATTTTTGTATAAAAACAAGGACCAAAGAAGTATTTTAACCTTACTTCATCATACGAAGTTCATTTGTTAGGCTAGGGGGAATTGTTAAAGTAGACCAACTGTATTTCTATGAAAAACTTACAAAGTTAGTTTTTCATTTTAAAATAAAGAAAAGACTAAAAAAATCAAGTTTCAGTATAAATCTTAAATAAGCTAATTTCTTTATTTTTAGTTTAAATAATTCGATTGGTGTCCATTTTCGTTGGAAAATATCAAGTAAGTCTCCTTCTTCTTTTTTGTCTCGATTAGGTCCTTATTTTGAAAGATTCATTCCAATTTTCGTTAGTAGTACACTAACAAAGTTAATTATGTGTCACGTGTCAGCACATGTTTTTATTTTTTTAATTATATATATATATATATATATATATATATATATATATATATTAAAATAATAATTATGACATGTCAAGCTAACGGTATGTCACGTGATAGAGGTAGTGTGATGTGGTAATGACAATGTCATGTGTCACTTAGAGTTGTCAAAATGGGTTGGAATTCGCGAGCCAACCCGACTCACCACGGGTTCGGGTTGGGTTGGATTGAAATATTTTTATAAATTTCAATACGGGTTGATTTTTGATCCGGCTCATTTAGAATTTGGCTCATCCTGGTTGAACCTGTGGTGAGCCGGGTTGGCTCACCAACTCGTAGATAAAAGGGTCACACAAGTGTTTTTATTTATTTTTTATTAAGTTGGGCTTTACATTTGGGTCATGTTAGGTTTTTTTTATCCAACACATAAATAATTTGTATTTTTTTTTTATTTTGGTTTGTATTTTGATTATATTAAATTTTATTTATATTTTAATTAGAATTACAATTTAGTTTTGACTGAAAAAAAATTAAAAAAAATATTTTTTTTAGTTAAGTGAACCCGTGAGCCAACCCGTTTAACCCGCCAACCCGTGGTGGGCCAGGCCGGGTTTGGATTTTTTTAGCTCGCTAAAAAGTGAGCCGGATTGGATTGGCTCACTAAATCATTAACCCGTGGTGAGTCGAGCCGGGTCGGGCCGGATTACTCGTTTTGACAGTTCTAGTGTCACTATTGAATGTGAAAATTTTCAATTTAGTCCTTGTATTTGTTATTTTGTTTCAATATGGTCTCAATGGGACCAATGGAATGATTTAACCTTATTTTTGAGGTGAAGAAGAACCGGTACTATATGAACTCATTGTTATTTAAATAAGATTTTTTTAAAGCTTTTCATATATTGGAGTAAAATTAAGGTTATTTCAAAAATATCTTTGGACTTAAGAAGTTAACTTATTTAAGACAAAATAATATAGTATAATTTTATACTATTATATTTCGAAAATTGCTAGTCTATTTAAAAATTAGTCTTTTAAGACAAAGGTGGATTTGTTGAGCTATTTAAAATGTTTTTATACAACATAAACTCCTTAAATGGTTTTCATAGACAGACCATTTTTTTTTATATGTCAAATAGATATATTAGACTCAACTGTCAGTTTTAGAAAATAAGTCCAGACTTGTCTTAAAAGAAAATTAGATTTTTGTGACTTATTTTCATGTTAATTAAATTAAAGAACTTATAAAATAAAGTGTACAGTGCTAATCAATTAGTTGATTTTGGTTTAGTACCTGAAATATGAAGTTTTATTTTTAAATTTTTAAATTAATTTTTTAAAAATACAATTTAATTTATTTTTCAATATTATGCTTTTTGATATAATAGTTATAATTTATGTTTTATTTTCAAAATATCATACTTTGGTCCATCGCTTGGAGTTACATTATTTTAATCACTTTTGTCAATCATCGTTTGTTGCTAATTTCTATACGAATTAATATATTTAAATTCTTCATCAATTTAATTTTTTGAAATGAATTTATGATAAAATATTGGTTAAAATACACATCTAATACCTATTTTTTTAGTTGTGTCAATTCAGTAATAATATTTTCATTCCAACCACGTTCCAAATTTTTTCAATTTTATTCAATTTGGTCTTTTTTTGTTAATATTATTTAAATAATTAACAATAATGAACATTGACGACCACGTGTCACTTCGTTATTTTGTTGGTTTTCTAATTTTCTTTTTAAGTTTTTAAATTTAAATTTATTTTTTATTTTTTTTGTTAATTTTTGAAGAAATGTTCACGTGTCAACCCAGCAACCAGTGGCAGAACTTGGACAAAAAATATAGGGGTGCCAAATTAGATTTGTTATATATAATTTTTGTTAGTTAGAAAAAAAGTTTTTCATCTTTTATCTTTATTTCCTCGTTTAAAACAAGCATACATAATAGTAGAATTCAAAACATTAGTACGATCATTCGCTATTATATCATGTTATTATATCATGATACCAAACTATGAATACCATTTTAGATAAGCCCTTCGTACCTCATCAGTTTAATTTGGTGGTATTGTCAAATTTGAAGTCGTTTTTCTCAAATCGCATTCTAATGAATTTTTAAATTCATTATATTATATGTAATTCTAAGAACTTTAGATATTTGTTTTTGATTGTCTTGAATTCTTGGTTCTCGTGAAATTTCTAAGTTTAGTTAAAGTAAATGCATTTTTTTCATCTTTATCACAAATCTTCCTCTTTAAAAGAAAGGAATCATTTTTTTTTTACTTTTTATCATAATCTTTCTAATATAAATTTATCACCTCTCGTCTATTTAGAAAAAATAAAATTTATATTCACAAATCACAATTATCACAATGCAAAACATAACAAAACTCATACCACTTTAATTAAATAAGCAACCCTATATAAATTCAAAACTTTAAAAAAAATTACCACAGGCAGCGAAAAACACAAAATCCCTAGATTTCATAATTAAGAGTTAGAATAATTTGGGGAAAATTATAATTAGGGTTCATACCAATTTCATAAAAGAATCTCCAAAATCATAATTAAGGTTAATATTAATTTGGGAGAAATATCCTAAAGAGAATCATAAATCTAACATACATAAATCATAATAAGATACTAACCTTGATATGTGAGAGATCATGCAAGAATGTATACTTCAATCTCAATCTATATGTTTCTCAACCTCTATTTCCTAATCTATCTCTTTGTATTTATTTCTCTTCACACACTTTCATGATAATTTACATGGTGGAAAGATCTTATAGCTAGAAAAAAAACCCTAATCTCTTTTATAAATCAATGTCTCCATTAAATTTTTTTTATTTTATCTTTTATTATTAATTTTCATAATATAAACTTAATATAAATAATATATAAATATAATTTTAAAAAATATATAAATATATATAAAAAAATTCCAAAAAAAATTGGGGGAGTCGTGGCTCCCCCTTGTCACCACATAGTTCCGTCGTTGCCAGCAACAAGTCACATGAGAGTCAATGTTTTTATATTCAATTTGGTCCCTATACTCATTATTTTTGTTCAATTTAGTCTTATTTCTTTAAAAAAATAAGCAATTTTATCCTTCTCAAAATTGAGACCAAATTTAATTTTTATATAAATGTTATAATGATGTTTTTATTAATAGTTTAAGGTTAATGAGGGAAAGGAGATTTCATCATTCCAACAAGACTATGAAGAATCATTGAGCCAATCTTGGGATCGATTCAAAGGATTGCTAAGGAAGACGCCAATGCATGGATTTGATGATCCTACCCAAATCAACATCTTTCTGAGGGGACTTAGAGCATAAACTAAGTTGACGTTGGATGCCTTAACTGAAGGTATGATCAAATCCAAGACACCTACTGAAGCCAAAGAATTCATAGAAAACATGGCATCAAACGATTACGAAGTGTAGAATTAGCGAACTCAACTACAACAAAAGGGAGTGCTAGAACTTCAAACTCATGATGCATTGTTAGCTCCCAAATAAGCTATTGACACAACAAATGGAGGCACTCATGAAGAAGTTGTCATCATTGCCACAAGAGATCCATAATGCATCCCAAGTGCAACACCAACAACAAGTGTAATGTTGTGTATTGTGCAGAGGAAATCATGCTAATGAGTAATGAGCCATGTAGAGTCAGCCACAAGAGGAATTCAATAATATAAGAAATCAGGGTCGCCAAGGCAACTATAGGAATTTCAATCAAGGATGGAAGTCTCATCCAATCATGGGACAAGCTGAACCATCCAATAGGCAACAACAACAACAACCCTTCTTGCACGAGAGGCAAACAAAATTGGAAGAGACACTTCAACAATTTATGCAAGTGTCTATTTCAACTCACAAGAGCACAAAAGCCTCTATTCATAACTTGGAAACCTAATTAGGAGAATTGGCAAAGAAGGAGGAGGAGAAATTTGAGAAGAATTGCACAACCAATACTGAAGTAAACCCAAGAGAGCATTGCAATGCTATCAAAACGCAGAATAGGAAGGAGTATGAAGAAAGAGAGAAAAAGAGAGAGGAAGAGAAGGAGAATGGAGAAAATGAGGATGGAAACAAAAAAAAAATAGAAAATAAAAAAAAGATGAGAAAATCCAGAGAAAAAAAAAGAAAATGTGGAGAAAATTCTTCCATATCCTCTAGTACCATCTAAGAAAGATAAGGAAAAGTAGTTTGCTCGATTCATGGAGATTTTCAAACAATTTGAAATGAAAATTCCTTTCTCTGAAGCATTACAACAAATGCATGTGTATGCTACATTCTTAAAAGATTTGTTGACAAAGAAAAGAAAGTACATAGAGGAAGACACCATTGAGGTCTAAGAAAACTGTAGTGCGATCATTCAAAAGATGCTCCCTCCAAAATTCAAATATCCTAGTGGCTTTACTATTCCTTGCAAAATTGGTATTGGGAAAGCGTTGATTGACTTGGGAGATAGCATCAATTTGATGCCCTTATCTATGCTAAAGAGAATTAAAGGCATTAAAGTCAAACGAACAAGGATGACTTTACAACTAGTAGATCGATTTATCAAATGCCCATATGGAGTTGTTGAGAACGTACTTGTGTAGGTGGACAAGATCACTTTTCCAGTGGATTTCGTAATACTTGATATGGAGGAAGATATTGAGGTTCCTTTCATCCTTGGATGACTATTCATGAAAACCGCCAAAGTTATCATAGATGTTGATGGCGGAAAGCTTAAAATCAGAGATCAATAAAAGGAGGTAAACTTCAATATATCCAAAGTAATACACAATCCAGAATCAAAGGATAATAGCACTGTTAAAGAAATTTTATTTGTGATAAGTAAGCCAGGACAAGTTTCCAGGTTGTTGAGAAATTGTTCCAATTGTTTTACTCCAGAACAGGAAAAAAAGGATCTTCCTCTGAATAAGAAGAAAAATTTCCAGTGAACCACCACACTTTGGAAGAGAATGAACTTAGACCCGACCAACCTATTATGTTGAGGAAGTTTAAGTGGAAATTTTTTTCTACAAAAATGAAGAAAAAGTAGCCAAGTCTATGGATTATCAAAGAGATCAAAGCTAATGGGAAAATAGAGATTGAAAAGCCATATTCTGGAACCACAAAATTAGGGGTCAATAAAAGGTTGAAACCATACAGGTGTGAAGAGAAGAATCACACCATAAGAACTGATCATTAATCGTGATTAGCAAGGGTCAAGCTATCAGATGTTAAACTAGTGCTTACTAGGAGGCAACCTAGAATTTAAATTTTGTTTTTGAAAAACAAAAGCAGCAACATCACTCACTAGGTGAGTATAGTCGCCCAATAACCACTTAGTCTCTGTTTTTCACTTGCCCAACGACTCAAGTCACCCAGCGACCACTTGCTCTCGAAAATTCTACTCGCTAGGCAAATTAGCTTGTCCAACGAGAACTTGGCCTCTATTATTTTTCTTGTGCAACGAATCAACTTGCCCAAACGAGCATGACAACACTCATCTAGGGTAGGAAATCAACAACACTTGGGTGAGAGAATTTGAAAAACTTGCCCGACGAACAACGTGAGCTCACCTAACGAAGGTGACATGGTAGAGATATTTTTCAAAAATTGAAAGATTCGAGGCAGCTCGCCTAGTGAACCATGACAATTTGTCCAACAAGTGACAAGTGTCAGAAATCAATTCAAATTTTAAGAGATTAGAGTTCATTCGCCCAGCGAGTCGTGTCCATTTGCCTAGCGAGTGCTCATAAATGGTTTTAAAAGATCAATTTCACTTGCACAATGGATGCCACAAAGTTTTCTGACTATATTTTGAGCCTTCTTGTTCTTTCTCTCGCGAGTCCTCTTCGCTGCAACAATATAGTTGTTGCCTTTTCGCTTGCAACCCTCTAGCGAGGCACTATTCATCAGTCGTCTTCATCTTTCTTTTTTTGTAGAAAGATGGCCCCTCCACACAATGCATATGGACTTACAAGGAAGAAGAGAACTATTGAAGGTTCTTCCTCTCAAACACTAAAAGATGCATTGCCAAACTACATTGTCACATTTGATCAACATCAATTTGCTTCTACAGATGCTGAAGAAAAGTACGATATGAACAAATAGAGATAGACATTGGTGCTTACATATCTCTGAAGATTGCCAACATAGCCTCCAAAATAAGGGGCAGTTTGGGGTTTCCTGCCCTACTGACTACTTTGTGTAGAGCATGGGGGATTGACTTTAACACCATCATGTTGCCTCATCTACAAGCTGACATCACCAAGACCTTCATCAAGACACACTACTTCCGAGAGAAGGGCAACAACCAAAGGTTACACCTAACCCTCCAATACCTGATGAAGGAACTTCACGGTGTCCCAGGAGATCATCTCAAAAGGCACCACCACTAACTTCATCATCAATTTCACCCTATCTCACTAAGGAGACATTCAATTTTGTTATGGCATTGAGGACTACTAGAGAAGAAGCCTCAAGACATGCAATCATCTTACAAAACCAACTTAAGAAAAGACAGAATACAAACTTACTGTAATTCGTATTTTGATCAGATAGGTTTATTGTCCTCTACACTAGGACTCCTTGATGCACTACAATCTTCAAATGGAAGGACAAAGTGGTGAGAATTTTAGAAAAACACAAAGAATAAGAAGAAAAATATTTTTGGAGAGATAATAAATTTTATAAATCAAGCTTCTAATAATAAAATAATCAAATTTCTCTTACAATTGTCTACTTTTATACTTAAGCATTTTTTGGTTCTTACAAGTATGGATGACAACGGGGCGGGGACGAGTTTGGTTATCCTGTACCCATCCCCGTAGAAAAAATTCATCCCTATTCTCATACCCAAATCTAACAGGTATCAAACTTTTTTCCCATAATATTATCAAATATTCAATATTCAAATATTATCAAATATTCAATATTAGGAGGAGAATTGTTTCTTCGATATCAAATACTTTTGAATAAGTTATAATTGTTTACATTTTAGATTAGAATACCAAATAATATTTGATGAGAATAAAAACATTTATTAAATTTGCAAACATTAATTAAACCTAGATGATAAAATTAAAAAATAATTTTAAAGAAAATATAAAAGGAAAACAAATATTCAAATTAAAATATATTTTAAATATTTGTGTACTTCAATTTTTTAAATTCTAATGAATATCTTTTTTATAAACTAATAGAACTTATAATACATCACTTGATCAAAATGGCAAAGAATAAATAATAAACATACTAATAAATTTTTTGACATAGATCTTGTATCTTTTGAACTCCAATATATGTTGGATGGTGATAAAAAAAATATTCATGACAATTACATTCAATTTTTATATTGTAGAAAATAAAAGTTATTTATACAATTATAGTGAAAAAATTACAATATGATTGATAATAAGTTAGAAAATAAAAAATAATTAGATAAAATATATTGAAATAGTATTCTACATGATGAAAATAAACAACAAATAAAAATATTAAAAAATTAACAAATGCATGTCTTGGAAACAATTTGAGAGACTAGTGAAAGAAATCACACAAAAGAAAAATAAATGTATAATTAAGGGTATGATAAGATGAAAAATACTTTAGAGATCTAAGCAAACTTTTCAAATATTAACATATATACTCAATGATTGAGAAATAACGAAAATTGTTTTAACGAAACAAAAGAGTTCTTCAAGTGAAACAAAAAATGAATAATAGTAAGTGCTGAGTTCAAATTTTTGCCCTCATTTAATATTTAAATTTGGGGATTTAATTGAATTTTCTGTGCTTAAAGATTGATTTAATTAGGATTTGTGATTATTGGATTTATTGAGTAAGTTTGGTAAAAGTGGCGTAAAAATTGATTTTAGTTGCATAAAATATTATTGGATATTCTAACGTTTGTTAATGCAGCTGGAATTTATTTTTGGTCAATTAATAGTGCGATTTTGAAATATTCAAAGTTACAAAATAAGTCCAAAATCAAGAAATTCTGGAAAAAGAATAAATCAGGAGCTAAATGCACCCCCAAAATTTATTTGCACACTCCTCCCTCAAGTGGACCACAAAAACCTGTTCTGCACCCCCAGTTTTCACTAAGTTGCACCCCTCCTACCACTTAAACTCCACTCAACCAGATTATGCCATGTGGCAATCCCCACCTCTTAAAATTAGCCAACCAAAGCAAGCCACGTGGCAACAATCCTTGCACTAACAAGCTGTCCAATGGAAGGCTGCCACGTCATCATCTTCATCTCCCAAAACCCTAACCCTAATTTTCTTCTCTCCTTCCACCACCATGGCAGCTGCCGCCGCACCTCCTCACCTCGCCGGCCACCACTGCACCACCAATCTGCTGTAACGCGCATCCAACCTGCACACCACGGCGCAACTACCTCCCTGCCGCACTCTTCGCCGGAATCTGCACCATTTTCGCAGCGCACACGAACCACCACCGCGCCTCCGTCTTCTCGCACAACCGCGCAACAGCAACAGAGGAAACTTCCACCATCTCCTGCAGAAGCACCGCAACACCACCACAGATCGCGCGCTTCTCGCCGCAGTTCCGTCACCACTGCACCAGCCTCGAAGCCACCTTCAGATTCACGACCACCGTGCATCTTCTTCCTTCACGCATTGCAGCGCCGTCCACGCCACCATGAACGAGAACGAACCATGGCAGCCACCATTTTCGCACCAGCAGCGAACACTGTCCACGCGCACCAGCAGCGTCCACAAACCTCCACCACAACGCCTTCGTCGCCGGAGAAGGAGGAGCAGCCGCGCCGTCATCCACAAGCCTCCATGAAACCCTAAACGCAACAAACCTAGTCTGGAGAGAGAAAGTGCACTCTGCGCCACGTGTCAGCATCTGATAGGACAGTCAAACTGGTCAACTGGTCAACTCTGGTCAACTGGTCAAAGTCAGCAGTCAACTCTGGTCAAAACTGCAAATATGGTTAAATGAGAGGGGCAGAATTGGAAATTGGACAGAAATTAAGTTGCTAATTAATTAAATAAAAATAAAAGATTTTAGCAACTGAAAGATAAAGCCCAAAGTCCAGTGGAAGCCTATATAAAGAGACTTAAGGGAGCAGAAGGACTTACATTTTACAACTTACAGCTTAGACACTTAGAACTCTCTGGTTTTGGCAGATACCGTCTCCACCACATCTCTCATTCTCTTCTTTTATTTTCTTTCCTTCATATCATCATGTATTCCATCAAAGCCATGGAGGGCTAAGCTTTAAGGGTTGATTCCACTGTAATTTCTTAAATGGATTCTGAGGTTAGATGAATTTATATGTTTTGTTATTTTGATTATTGTTGTGGTTTTTGTTTATCTATGTCCTTTGCTTCTTAATTGAATAGAAAATAATGATCTTAAATCTACATGCATGCTAATCATATGAATTAAGAGGTTTTTAAATAAAATTGAGACTTTACTTTGATTTTGTTTAGGAACTTTCATTTGATTAAATAAGTTTTTGCCAATAATTGAGACTTTAATTTGATTAGAGGTAATTACTTTAACTAAAATTAGTCAAGACTTTACTTTGATTAATTAAGTTTTCTATTTGGTAAAGAAACAAAGGAATAGACATGATTAGGCATAGTAAAATTAATTGAGACTGTACTTTGATTGAATTTACTATGGACAATCTAACAATTCTCACTTTTAATTGAGACTGTACTTTGATTAAAAGTGAGGATGCCAGCAAATGAATTGAGTCTTTACATTGATTTATTTGTAAATCAACAACAATAATTAATTTAACAATAATCTCTAGATAACCAATGAAGAATCTTATTTAGAAAAAGCAGTGGAATTGACCTATTTACTATTACTGTGTTTACAATCTTCTGTGTCATTTTCTTTGCATATCAAAACCTCCCTATTCTTATAGTTGCTAGTTTTAAATTGCATTTTTGAGAATCAAATATTTGAGATCAATTCCGTATTCGTTGTGAGACGACTCAGGGTTATCTTAACCCTAACTATTTTGTTCACTACTAACTGGCAATAATGAAGTTGCTAAAGTAGTGGTAATTTGATCGCCTAACGACAGCGATATCAAATTTGGCGCCGTTGCCAGGGAATACGGTTAGTATTTCTTTTATTTTGATTCTGTTTTTATTTATTTATTTTATTTTATTTTATTTTATTTATTTTATTATTATTTTTTATTTATTTTACGCATATACGTTTGATATAGTTTGTTATTTTGTAGTATCTAGTTTTCTGTTAATATATTCCAAGCAAAGTTCTATTTTTGTTTTGATTAAGAATTTCTTTTAAGAAATTTTTGAGACTAGTTTGGAAAACTCTGTCTAGGAAAGACTTGGTATTTAAGTTGTCCACTGTGACGCACCTCTCTTTCCTGGGAGTAGACCCAACGACATCTTAACTCATTTCTTTCTTGAAATCTTTCTCCAAAACAAGAATAGGAAGAGAAAAAAAAAACAACACACAGGGAAACACTTTCAGGTGGACTGCATAGTGCATGACTCGGGCCAATCCGGGTCAATTTTATCAACTTGATTCAGAACTTGAAAGGAACTTGCGTAAATCACGTAGGAGACTTGATCTCAGGTGTTCTACTGAAGGAGCACCATCATCATCTGAACCTACCACTGAAAGTGTACCACTAGAATCACCTCCGGTGATTAACATATCTTCTGATCCATCACCTGAACCAGAAATTCAAGAAGATAGAATGGAAGAAAGAACAATAAGAGAGTTGGCTTCACTGGATGCAGCAATTACACAAAACATGTGCATCCAATATCCAGATGGAGAATGTGAGCTTAAGTCTGGGTTAATCCATCTTTTACCCAAATTCCATGGATTAGCAGGAGAAGACCCGTACCATCATTTGAAGGAATTTCGTGTTGTTTGTTCATCCATGAGACCTACAACAGTGACAAAGGAACATATCAAGCTTAAGGCTTTTCCATTCTCATTGCAAGATGCCGCTAAGAATTGGTTATACTGCCTTCCGCCAGGATCCATCAATACTTGGGAGACTCTGAAAAGATTATTTCTGGAAAAGTTTTTTCCAGCATCTAGAGTTGCTGCTATTCGCAAAGATATTTATGGGATAAGGCAACAAGAAAGAGAAAGTCTTCACGAGTATTGGGAAAGATTCAAGAAGTTGTGTGCTTCCTGTCCTCATCACCAAATAAACGAGCATCTCCTCATTCAATACTTTTATGAGGGATTGAGTATCATGGATAGACAAATGATAGATGCTGCAAGTGGAGGGTCATTGGTGGACAAAACGCCAACAAATGCAAGACAATTGATTGAAACTATGGCGTCGAACCATCAACAATTTTCCACAAGGAGTAATTCTATAACTCTATTGAAGGGAACCCATGGAGTAGAAGCTTCATATGTTGCAGATCACAAGAAATTAGAAGGAAAGTTGGATGACTTAGCAGCCATGGTAAGGACCTTGACAGACTTATAGAAAAAGCCTATCCCTTCTACTTTATGTGGAATTTGTGCTTATACTAATCATCCTACAGAGGCTTGTTCTATGTTAAAAGAGACAGGGACGTTAGACAATGAACAACCTCAGGCATATGCTGCAAACATCTATGGCAATAATAGACCACCTCGGCAGCAATACAACCATGATTTGTCCTCCAACAAGTACAACCCAGATTGGAAGGAATATCCCAGCCAAAAATGGGGAAATCAACAGCCTCAACACCAACAAGTCTATGTTCCACCTCAACAGAGGCAACAACCACAACCAGCGGCAACCTCTGGTGATTCAAACATGGAGGCAATGATGAAAATGATGGCTGACATGATGAAGGGACAAATCAATGAGTTGAAACAGACGATGGAAGCAACCAATCAAAACTTGCAGAACCAGATTGGACAAATGGCAAATGAGTTAAATCAGATGAAGTCTCAACAAGGCTCAAGCAATTTGCCTGCACAAACTGTAATCAACCCGCGAAATGTAAGTGCTATTACTTTAAGATCGGGTAAGCAAATACAAGGCCTTGGGGATGCCCAAAAAGATGAAGATAAGGACAATGAAGTTGTACCTAATGATGAAAGAGGAAGATCAGATGAAGCAACACAAGCAACATCTGAAATACCTGCACCCAGTGATAACTCCAGGTTGGTATCCCCTAATACTTCCTCTGAAAATTCTTCTCCTTATTCTCCTCCTCCTCCCTATCCAAACCGTTTGAAACCAAAAACTAAAAAGATGGAGGAGTTAGACAAAGAAATCCTGAATACTTTCAAGAAAGTGGAGATAAACATCCCTTTGTTGGATGCTGTAAGACAAATTCCTAAATACGCCAAGTTTCTCAAAGAATTATGTACACATAAAAGGCGTATTATGGACAAAGAGGTAGTGAACATGGGAAGAAATGTCTCTAGCTTAATTAAGAAGCCTGCAGTCAGAATGACGCAAAAGTGTATGGATCCAGGTATGTTTTCTGTTCCCTGCATTATAGGAAGTACTAAGTTTGACAATGCTATGTTAGATTTAGGAGCTTCCATTAATGTAATGCCTTTATCTGTTTTTACTTCACTTCATCTTGGACCTCTTAAGTCTACTGGTGTGGTCATTCAATTGGCCAACCGTAGCACAGTTAACCCTGCAGGTGTGCTAGAAGATGTTCTTGTCCGTGTGGACAAGTTAATTTTTCCTGCAGATTTCTACATCTTGGATATGAAGGATGATGAAGGAATGAGTTCAACCACAATCATCTTGGGAAGACCATTCATGATGACAGCACGTACCAAGATAGACGTGCATGCAGGATCCTTGACTATGGAGATAGGAGATGAGAAGGTGCAGTTCAACGTGCTAGAAGCCATGAAGCACCCAATTGAAGACCATTCTTTGTTTTGTATTGATTTATTGAGTAATGTAGTGAACAATTATGCTTTTGGACTTTTGGACGTTTTATCTGGTTTTTCTTCTTCTTTGGATTTTTCTTTTTCGAATGTTTCGGGCTCAATTTTAGACGAAAGAGAAAATTGTAAAACAGGTGATGTTGAGGATGCGGTGTCACTATTTGATACCTCTGTGGCGTCCAAGTGTGATGCTGAGGTGGTTGAAATTACCTTAGGCAATAAAATGTTGCCATCTGTGGAACAGCCACCCACTTTGGAGTTGAAACCTTTACCATCTCATTTGAAATATGTTTATCTTGAGAGGGATGGGAAACTCCCTGTTATTATATCTGCCTTGCTTACTGAGAAGCAGGAACAAAAGCTATTGCAGGTTATCAAAGATCACAAGCGAGCAATAGGTTGGACTTTGGCAGATATTCCTGGTATTAGTCCTTCTTTCTGCATGCACAGAATACTCTTGGAGGAGGATGCTAAGCCAGTGAGGCAACCTCAGAGGAGACTGAATCCTCAACTGATGGAGGTTGTGAAGAAGGAAGTCACCAAGTTACTACAAGCAGGTATTATATATCCCATTTCTGACAGCACTTGGGTGAGTCCTGTACATGTGGTCCCCAAGAAATCTGGGATCACCGTGGTCAAGAATGAGAAGAACGAGTTGATTCCTACTCGTATTCAGAATAGCTGGAGGGTTTGTATTGATTATAGAAGACTAAACCAGGCCACCAGGAAGGACCACTTTCCTTTACCATTCATGGACCAGATGTTAGATCGATTGGCAGGTAAGTTTCATTATTGTTTTCTTGATGGATTCTCTGGGTATTTTCAGATTTGTATTGCGCCAGAGGATCAACGTAAAACTACTTTTACTTGTCCATTCGGTACATATGCTTATAGGAAAATGCCATTTGGCCTTTGCAATGCTCCTGGAACATTTCAACGATGTATGATGAGTATTTTTACAGATTTGTTGGAGCATTGTATTGAGGTTTTTATGGATGATTTTAGTGTATATGGTTCATCTTTTGATCACTGCTTGTCTAATCTTGCTAGAGTCTTGGAGAGATGTGAAGAAACTAACCTTGTTCTAAATTTTGAAAAATGTCATTTTATGGTGGAACAAGGTATAGTTTTAGGTCACGTTGTTTCCAAGAATGGTATATCTGTAGATCCTGCTAAAGTTGATATTATTTCACAATTGCCTTACCCCTCTTCTGTGAAAGAGGTTCGATCTTTTCTTGGACATGCAGGATTTTACAGGAGATTTATCAAGGACTTCAGCAAGATAGCCAACCCTCTCTCCAATTTGTTGCAAAAGGATATAGTATTTGACTTTGGAGAGAGGTGCAAAGATGCGTTTGATACATTGAAAAAGGTGCTTACCACCACTCCTATCATCCAGCCACCTGACTGGACATTACCGTTCGAGTTGATGTGTGATGCATCAAACTTTGCAGTAGGAGCGGTGCTTGCACAAAAAGATGGGAAGCTATCACATGTGATATATTATGCTTCCAGAACATTGGACACAGCGCAGGCTAACTACACCACGACTGAGAAGGAATTATTGGCTGTTGTGTTTGCCTTGGACAAATTCAGACCGTATATACTTGGTTCCAAGGTAATTGTTTATACTGATCATGCAGCATTAAAATTCCTTCTGAAGAAAGCAGATTCAAAACCAAGGTTGATCAGATGGATGCTACTGCTCCAAGAGTTTGACATTGAGATTCTAGACAAAAGTGGAGCACATAACTTAGTAGCCGATCATCTTAGCAGGATTGAAAATGGAGAAGATAACATTCCTATTAAGGATGACTTTCCTGATGAAGTCCTCCTAGCATTGACTGCTATGAAAGGTATGTTTCCTGAACCTTGGTTTGCTGACATTGTTAATTATTTGGTTGTTTCTGCTATTCCTCCTTCCTTCTCCAAATATGAAAGAATCAAGCTAAAAAGTGAGGCAAAGTACTATATCTGGGAAGATCCAATCTTATGGCGCATTGGTAGTGACCAAGTCATAAGGAGGTGTGTTCCAGATATCGAGATACCTCATGTGCTTGAGTTCTGCCATTCGTCTCCTTTTGGTGGACATTATGGCACACAAAGAACAGGTAGGAAGGTGTTGGATTGTGGATTATATTGGCCTACCATTTTTAAAGATGCACAGAGGGTATATGAAAATTGTGAGCAGTGCCAAAGGGCAGCCAGATCCATTACAAGAAGGGATGAAATGCCTCAACAACCCATGCTATATTGTGAGGTATTTGATATTTGGGGTATTGATTTTATGGGTCCTTTTCCTCCTTCTTTTGGGTTTTCTTATATTTTGCTTGCTGTAGACTATGTCTCCAAATGGGTGGAAGCCATAGCTACAAGGACTAATGATTCTCGAGTTGTTATGAGTTTTGTCAGGTCTAACATTTTCTGCAGATTTGGGATACCACGAGCCATCATCAGTGACCAGGGGACTCATTTCTGTAATAGGCTACTTGAGAACATGTTGAAGAAGTATGGGGTGACACATCGCATTGCTACACCATATCACCCCCAAACCAATGGGCAAGCAGAGATCTCTAACAGAGAGATTAAAAAGATACTAGAGAAAGTAGTGAAGCCTAGTCGAAAGGATTGGGCCACAAGATTGGATGAAGCACTTTGGGCACACAGGACAGCCTACAAAACACCTATAGGTATGTCACCTTTCAGGGTGGTTTTTGGAAAGGCTTGTCATCTACCTGTGGAGATTGAACATCGGGCCTATTGGGCCGTGAAAGCATGCAACTTGGATTTGGAAGAAGCAGGAAATGAGCGAAAACTTCAGTTGCAAGAACTAGAGGAGATTAGGCTTGCAGCCTATGAAAATTCAAAGTTCTACAAAGAGAAAACCAAGAAGTTCCATGACCAAAAGCTTGTGGCTAGAAAGGATTTCAAGGTAGGCCAGAAGGTGTTACTATACAAATCCAAGCTTGGTCACATGAGTGGTAAGTTGCGTTCTACTTGGGAAGGACCATACATTGTTACAGAAGTCTTCCCTTATGGAGCAGTGGAGATCAAGGAAGAATCTTCAGCAAGAACTTTTAAAGTTAATGGGCATCGTCTTCGGATATTCAATGAAAATCAAGATATGCTGAATAAGACGATGGATGGGATGAACTTGACTTCTCCCTCATACCTTCCACCTTGAGGAGGTAAGTACACTTCATACTTTTTCTTTGCATTTTATACATATTGAATACATTGAGGACAATGCATGGATAAAGTATGGGGGTGTGGGGAGATTTTCCCCTTTTTTCTGTTTTTGTTTTCTATTTGTTTTGTTTTTTCTTTTCTAATTTTGTTTTCTGTTTGTTTTTATAAAAAAAAAAAAAGGTTTTTGCTTTCAATAAAACATGTTGACATTGGATTTTTGGATTTGATTCACTAATTGGAACGATCATAATTCTGGAAAAATAAGAGTCATGTGCTATGAATGGATTGTTTCTGTGATTTACTAATTGAGTTGATTTGAGAGTTTCTGGAATAAATCTTTTGTGAAAGAGTTTTTGACCTTGTGAGTTTTGAGCTTTATTGTAAGGATGAACTACTGTGTGTCATTCCTATTTTTCTTGTGTGATTTGCTTATGTCTTGTTGATACTCAAATGTTTAGCTTGATTCTGTTGTTTTGCATCTTAGGTGAACATGCATGATTTGATATGACTGAGGCATTTCTTGTTTTAGCTACTTGGCCAAATAAGCTAACCATAACATTGATCCATTGGTAGCCCCTTGAGCTTAAACCTCTTTTTCTTGTTTTGAGCATATTACTAAACCTTAAAAAGAAAAAGACCATGTTTTTCCTTACCTTAGGGAGAAAGAAGGAGCTAGTGGATTATGTTGAGATTGGTTGAGGAATAAAGTGTGGGGGTGAGTATTTCCCCCACAAAGTTGTAAAAATGGCAAAAGGAAAATAATAGTTGATGACAGAGTGTTGAAATGAAAAATGATTGTTGTCTGAAAAAAAAAACAAAGAAAAAAAGGATTGTTTTTGAAACTATGCTCCATAACTCTTTCTTCCCTACTATTTCAAAAACACACAAATCCTAAAGTTTTTTTCCTACCTTTGCCTTGGCCTCATTATAACCTGTGAAAAGTCCTCATGATTTTTGAATGCATGTTTTCTGAAAGTTGTGAATATTAGAGTCCTAAGCATTGAGAGTATTTACTTGCATGGGTATTTTGAGTGAAAACACAAGCCAAAACACTTGAGCGAATCTTGGTGAGAAAATATACATTTGACTTGAGTGTTTCTCTTTCATATTTGATTATCTTGTAAACTCAAAAGATTAACTCATGTGTGAAAAACAGAATATTATCCATTTGTTTGTGCATGACAACATGATTTCTAGAAGATTGATCTGTTTCCATTTGTATTCATTTCTTTAATCCACTGAAAATATGGAATAAAAGACCTCAGAATAAAGTTTTGAAATTCTTCAATTTTGCCCAGGAGTGCAAAAGGATAAGTGTGGGTGTGTGATGAGTTCAAATTTTTGCCCTCATTTAATATTTAAATTTGGGGATTTAATTGAATTTTCTGTGCTTAAAGATTGATTTAATTAGGATTTGTGATTATTGGATTTATTGAGTAAGTTTGGTAAAAGTGGCGTAAAAATTGATTTTAGTTGCATAAAATATTATTGGATATTCTAAAGTTTGTTAATGCAACTGGAATTTATTTTTGGTCAATTAATAGTGCGATTTTGAAATATTCAAAGTTACAAAATAAGTCCAAAATCAAGAAATTCTGGAAAAAGAATAAATCAGGAGCTAAATGCACCCCCAAAATTTATTTGCACACTCCTCCCTCAAGTGGACCACAAAAACCTGTTCTGCACCCCCAGTTTTCACTAAGTTGCACCCCTCCTACTACTTAAACTCCACTCAACCAGATTATGCCATGTGGCAATCCCTACCTCTTAAAATTAGCCAACCAAAGCAAGCCACGTGGCAACAATCCTTGCACTAACAAGCTGTCTAATGGACGGCTGCCACGTCATCATCTTCATCTCCCAAAACCCTAACCCTAATTTTCTTCTCTCCTTCCACCACCATGGCAGCCGCCGCCGCACCTCCTCACCTCGCCGGCCACCACTGCACCACCAATCTGCTGTAACGCGCATCCAACCTGCACACCACGGCGCAACTACCTCCCTGCCGCACTCTTCGCCGGAATCTGCACCATTTTCGCAGCGCACACGAACCACCACCGCGCCTCCGTCTTCTCCGCACCTCCATTTCACGTCAAAATCCGACCACCACGATTCTGCAACACCATCTTCTCGCGCAACAGCAGCAGAGGAAACTTCCACCATCTCCTGCAGAAGCACCGCAACACCACCACAGATCGCGCGCTTCTCGCCGCAGTTCCGTCACCACTGCACCAGCCTCGAAGCCACCTTCAGATTCACGACCACCGTGCATCTTCTTCCTTCACGCATTGCAGCGCCGTCCACGCCACCATGAACGAGAACGAACCATGGCAGCCACCATTTTTGCACCAGCAGCGAACACCGTCCACGCGCACCAGCAGCGTCCACAAACCTCCACCACAACGCCTTCGTCGTCGGAGAAGGAGGAGCAGCCGCGCCGTCATCCACAAGCCTCCATGAAACCCTAAACGCAGCAAACCCTAGTCTGGAGAGAGAAAGTGCACTCTGCGCCACGTGTCAGCATCTGATAGGACAGTCAAACTGGTCAACTGGTCAACTCTGGTCAACTGGTCAAAGTCAGCAGTCAACTCTGGTCAAAACTGCAAATATGGTTAAATGAGAGGGGCAGAATTGGAAATTGGACAGAAATTAAGTTGCTAATTAATTAAATAAAAATAAAAGATTTTAGCAACTGATAGATAAAGCCCAAAGTCCAGTAGAAGCCTATATAAAGAGACTTAAGGGAGCAGAAGGACTTACATTTTACAACTTACAGCTTAGACACTTAGAACTCTCTGGTTTTGGCAGATACCGTCTCCACCACATCTCTCATTCTCTTCTTTTATTTTCTTTCTTTCATATCATCATGTATTCCATCAAAGCCATGGAGGACTAAGCTTTAAGGGTTGATTCCACTGTAATTTCTTAAATGGATTCTGAGGTTAGATGAATTTATATGTTTTGTTATTTTGATTATTGTTGTGGTTTTTGTTTATCTATGTCCTTTGCTTCTTAATTGAATAGAAAATAATGATCTTAAATCTACATGCATGCTAATCATATGAATTAAGAGGTTTTTAAATAAAATTGAGACTTTACTTTGATTTTGTTTAGGAACTTTCATTTGATTAAATAAGTTTTTGCCAATAATTGAGACTTTAATTTGATTAGAGGTAATTACTTTAACTAAAATTAGTCAAGACTTTACTTTGATTAATTAAGTTTTCTATTTGGTAAAGAAACAAAGGAATAGACATGATTAGGCATAGTAAAATTAATTGAGACTGTACTTTGATTGAATTTACTATGGACAATCTAACAATTCTCACTTTTAATTGAGACTGTACTTTGATTAAAAGTGAGGATGCCAACAAATGAATTGAGTCTTTACATTGATTTATTTGTAAATCAACAACAATAATTAATTTAACAATAATCTCTAGATAACCAATGAAGAATCTTATTTAGAAAAAGCAGTGGAATTGACCTATTTACTATTACTGTATTTACAATCTTCCGTGTCATTTTCTTTGCATATCAAAACCTCCCTATTTTTATAGTTGCTAGTTTTAAATTGCATTTTTGAGAATCAAATATTTGAGATCAATTCCGTATTCGTTGTGAGACGACTCAGGGTTATCTTAACCCTAACTATTTTGTTCACTACTAACTGACAATAATGAAGTTGCTAAAGTAGTGGTAATTTGATCGCCTAACGACAGCGATATCAGTAAGTAAATAATATTTTTTTTTGTATTACCTAGTAAATGAAAGGTTTATGCTATTAAACACTTAAATTGAGAGTATTAAACATTCTCATGTGAAAGAAAAATATATAATAAATAAAAATATAAAAAATAATAGAAATATTCAAATGTGAAACATACAATTTTTTTAATTGCCATACATCATTTTAACATAATTACATAAAGGTTATGATAAGATGAAAAATATATTGGAGATGCAAATGAATTTCATGTCAAACAAAATAATTAGAAGAAATAAAAAATAGAAAAAAAAAATATATATATATATATATATATATATATATATATATATATATAGGGTTACTTAGTTAATTGTGAATATTTAATTAATTTAAATGGAGCCAGAGATATGGTGGGGACGAGTATTATGGCGGGGATATGTACATCCTCATACCTAATTGACCAATTGAAAAAGTCAGGAATTTCCCATACCTATGCCAAGTCAATGCGGGGATTCCTTCTCAAAACGAGGACGAATTCAGACAGTACTCACGGGACATATTTATTTGCCATATCTAGCTATAAGTAATTTTTTTTCAAAGAAGTACTATACAAGAGAAGTTTACTTTTTAAATTACTAATTTAATAACATTACTTTGTAACTCTGATTAAATCACTTTGAATTTCTTTAATATTTATTAGGAAGTATTTTAAAAATAGTAAATGTTCCGATCCCGACAGCCATTGGTAGGAACTGGAAAAAAGTGAAAAATTCAAATTGTTTCTTTCTTTAGTTCTTTCAAAATGGGGTTGAAAAAGAAAAGTGGATTTTTCGTGGAACTAAAAAGATACTGTGTTCCTGAGGTAGGTATTGTCCACTTTGGAGCAGTACGAAGCTCCGTCACGGTTTTTGTCCTTAAAAAAGGTCTCAGAGGGTGAAGGGAGGTAGGAATATTTAAAGTGCGTTAAGACTCTTAAGCAATGTGAGACTTTTAAAGTGCGTTAAGACTCTTAAGCAATGTGAGACTTATTGGGTGTACCGGAACCGTAATTTATAAATTAATGTATAATATTTTATTGAAAATCAGGATATAATATTAAAATCTTCAAATTTGAAAAGAAAATATACTATTAAATCCTTAATCAATTAAAACATTTGAAAAAGAAAAAAAATGACAAGAAACATTAAATCTTCCTGTGTTGTGTTATAATTTGTCAAAAATATTGAATATGAAAAGATTACACTGGGGGACGAAGATATTAATTGAAACAATTTCACGTTATATGTTCACGGCGTATTTGTTTTGGTGTGACTTTGTAACGTACTTCTAATGTATCTCTTACATTAATTGAAAATCAATACATATTCATAGTATTATATTTTATTTTTTGTAATAAAACTATCGACTCTTATTTATTTGATCGATTATATCATTTATAAAAAAAATGATATTTTAACACATTTGATCTCACTATTTTTTGATAACTTTATTATAATAATATACTAATATGATGTTTAAAGTTGTTTTGTTCATTAAAATATTTATGTTATTAAATTATTATAATAAGTTGTCAACAAGTTATATTTAAGATAGAAGGTATGAAAATATCATAATTTTGTTTTTTGGTAAAACAAAACTAATCACGATCAATATTAAAACTTAATTAGCAAAAAATATTAAAATTCATGTGTCAACATTAGTTAGAACCTTTAACCAAAAAACAAAAAGACATTACCGGTTCTTTCAGTTACTACAAGCCAGTGGTAAAATTTAATTTCGGTCATTAATCATACTGTTGTACTGTACACATTCCACATTTAATTTTAATTTTTTAAAAGTTTTATGAGAATTAAATGATAAATTTAGAATACTATTAGTATCTATTTTTTATACACTAATAAAAGTTATAATACATCACTTGATCAAAATGACGCAAAGAACAAATAATAAACATAATAATAAAATTTTAACATAGATCTTGTATCTGTTGGACCACAATATATGTTGGATGGTGGTAAAAAAATATTCATGGCAATTACATTAAATTTTTATATTGTAGTAAATAAAAATTATTTATACAATTATAGTGAAAAAATTAAAGTATGATTGTAATGAGTTAGAAAATAAAAAATAATTAGATAAAATTTATCGAAATAGTATTCTACATGATGAAAATAAACAAAAATAAAAATATTAAAAAATTAACAAATGTGTGTCTTATAAACAATTTGAAGACTATTGGAAGGAATTGCACAAAGAAAAATAAATGTATAATTAAGGGTATGATAAGACGAAAAATATCTTAGAGATCTAAGAAAACTTTTCAAATATCAACGATTGAGAAATAACAAAAATTGTTTTAGCGAAATAAAATAGTTCTTCAAATGAAACAAAAATTAATAATAATAAGTAAAGATTTTTTTTATATTACCTAGTAAATGAAATGTTTATGCTATTAAACACTTAAATTAAGAGTATTAAATATTCTCATGTGAAAGAAAAATATAGAATAAATAAAAATATTAAAAAATAATAGAAATATTCAAATCTTAGACATAAATTTTTTTTAATTGACATACATCATTTTAACATAATTACATAAAAGTTATGATAAGATAAAAAATATATTGGAGATGCGAATGAGTTTCATGACAAACCAAATATTTAGAAGAAATAAAAAATAGAAAGAATATATATATATATATATATATATATATATATATATATATATATATATATATAGGGTTACTTAATTAATTATGAATATTTTAATGATTTAAATGAGGATGGAGATATGGCGGGGACGGGTATTATGGCGGGTATATATTCATCCCCATCCCCATACCCATACCCAATTGAAAAAATCGGGGATTCCCCATACCCACACCCATACCCAGTCAATGCGGGGATTCCCCGTCAAAACGGGGACGGGTTCGGACAATACCCACGGGAACGAGTTTATTTGCCATCTCTACACCAGATGTAAGGATACCAAAAATATTCATGTTCACGGATAGTGAATATTTTAATACCCATCTATAAACAGATCGGGTGTGAGTACCATACTATTTCTACCGGTGGGTATCAGTTACCCACAAAAACTTAAAATTAAAATTTAATTTTTATTTTATGAGGTTAAATTAATTTTTTTTAATTTAATGTATATTATCTTTTATATATTTTAGTAATTTAATTTAGATTTTATTTACAAGTTTATAAAATATATATTTTTTAAATATTCAAGGGTAAAAAATCGCAAATTTTCTGTATGCGGATATCCAACGGATAAACGAGTCCGGTTGCATATAAGATTGCGGATAGACATTATCTTTATTTGACCGGACTCGGTACCATTTCTATCTAGCTACCTAAGAGGGAAGATTGAAAAAAAAATGCATTGGAAAGAAAAAATTAATAAAACAAACCGACACATGGTTAAAATTAGCTAAAAAATGTGCATCTTTATGTTTTATTTCTTTTTATGAGTAAAGAAACTAAAAGTTAGTTAAAAATGTTAAGAAAATGTATTAAAATTGTAACAATGTTGTAAAAAGGACAGTCATAATCATATAATAAAAATACCAAAAGCAGTAAAAATATTGGTGTATAATAGAGAATAGTTACAAAATACAGTCTCATTATTAATTACTTGGAGAAATAGGCATTCATGCATGTGAATGTGCGTCACATTTCTATTAAAATAACATAATTTTATATAGTATAAAAAACGGTTTAGACAAAAGTGAAAATTAAGAGATTATTTTTTAGTTGAGGAGTTATCTAATTATTTTTAGATAAATATTATGTCATTATCTATTTTTCACATAATAAAATTATCATAATTTAATAAAGAACGAAATTTCGTATTGAAAAATTGATACATTGTTTTAAATGTAAAAGGTGTAGATGATAGAATAATTATATGATTAAAAGCATTTTAATCTTTATAAGTACCGTAGCGTATTACATAATGGAAACTACCAACATAGTTGATAGCAGCATAAAATATTAAAAATAAAAGTAAACATATTTTTTCTTTTTTATTAACAAACGTTAGTCGTTAGTTTTTAATTAGAAAGATACTTGAATCTATAATTGTTTTCTATTTTTTATAAATCTATTAAATCAATTTTATTTCTCTAAATTGATAGCTAAGAGATCAATTCCATAAATCCAAAATATAAAAAGGTTGTATGTAATAAAAAATTGTCAGTTAAATATTTTTTTTATGCTTTCATATTTGAAAAATTAAAATTTATATATGTTCCAAACTTTAATATTAAATAGATACATTTTTTTTAATTCTTTTATGTGTAAAAAATTATTTTAGGATAATGTTTGAACTGATAAAATATTTTACCAAAACATGTTAAAGTTGGGAACATTATATGAATTTAGCTTGAAACATATTTAACTAAAAATTAATTACAGTAAGAATCTCGTTATTAATTGTTATTAATGGGTAGTGATGATATATTTGTAAGAAGCCACATGCTAAATGCAGAGAGTACCGAGGAGTGGAATAACTTGCTCACATTCAGGGACAGCGGGGATCACCAACCTTATCAATAGTCTTTTTAGCTTCGAAATCCTAAACTGACAGTGACTTCTTCGTACTTTAGTTATCTAACGTCCATCTATAGGAATCAGTGGGATCAGAACAAACGACAATAACAGCGACAAAGATTGCGGAGATCCTCATCGCCATTATTATAAATAAACAACATTCCCTTAGACTTACATCAGTTCATTAAGAGTGTTCTTGATTTAGTCCATGGAGAACAGTACTGGATTGTGTGTGTTATGGGTTATACTATTGTTGGGATCTGCCATTTCCTCAGAATCTAAGTATATAAGGTATAACACAACGACAACCATTGACCCTGGCAAGATCAACGTTCACTTGGTCCCTCACACTCACGACGATGTTGGCTGGTTGAAGACCATAGACCAGTATTATGTTGGTTCCAACAACTCAATTCAGGTCATTCTCGATCTCACTCCCACACATACATGCTGTCTCTCAGTTACATTCAATGTTTTCATGTGTGGTTTGTTTTCACTTTTTGGGGGCAGGGAGCATGCGTTCAGAACGTGCTCGATTCCCTGGTACCCGCATTGTTGGCTGACAAGAATCGCAAGTTCATTTATGTTGAACAGGTAAGTGTTAGAATATCTCACATTGAGTGAAGATAAGTGGTGTTTTGTATTTGAGTTAGTCCTTTATAAGTCGTTGTTCTCTGCTCGTGTTGTATTGCAGGCATTTTTTCAGCGATGGTGGAGAGAACAAAATGATGATATTCGGAACATAGTCAAGGGGCTGGTCAAATCTGGTCAATTGGAGTTCATGTATTCACTTATCTTCTATCTTAGTTTGTAGAAAGTGTGGATTTGAAAGATTCACAAGCAGTCTACTTATCCACCTTCACGCCCACTAATAACTGAATGAAGCACCTTTTTCTTTTTTTTTTATTATTGGAAGTCAATGAAAATTGATCATGATGAATGTTCTTCGGCTTTAATGTATTAATTTCGATGGCATTACGTTAAGTGCTAAGGTTATGGGTTGCAGAAATGGAGGTTATTGTATGCATGATGAGGCTGCTACTCATTACATTGACATGATTGATCAGACAACTCTTGGACATCAATTTCTCAAAGAAGAATTTGGAGTGACTCCGAGAATAGGGTGGCAGATTGATCCATTTGGACATTCTGCTGTTCAGGCCTACTTGTTGGGGGCAGAGGTAACATTAATTTTGCTGGGGAAAATGAGATCGAAGTATTTTTACAAACACATTTTTTTTTTCTGTACATTGCTAGTTGTTTCTTAAGCTGTTAAGCATAACTCTTGTTGGCATAGGTTGGGTTTGACTCCCTATTCTTTGCACGGATTGACTATCAAGACAGAGCAAAGAGAAAAGATGAAAAAACTCTTGAAGTTGTGTGGCGGGGCTCTAAGAGCTTTGGTTCATCATCACAGGTGAGTAACCCAAACCGGTTTATGTTTATAACTTATATCGATTTTGCATAGGGCAATAACAACAAAACCATATTTTTCTTCTGTTGGATTCACTACATTCTCCCCAAGTAGGCTTTTACTAACGGATCCTTAAAATTGTTCATGGGATACAGATATTTTCTGGTGCGTTCCCTGAGAATTATGAACCTCCCAGTAATTTCTACTACGAAGTAAATGACGATTCTCCCATTGTTCAGGTGAAAATCAAAGTCAAATACTTCTGTAGGGCCATTTCTTTTTTCTGTTTCTGGAAGTGTGCTAAGTAAACTTCTTTTTCCCTTGAAGGATGATGTCAATTTATTCGACTACAATGTCCCAGAAAGAGTAAACGAGTTTGTTGCAGCAGCAATGTCACAGGTATGAAATGTATCTTAAGAACGGATGACTGGTTCTTCTCTCTGCAATTTGCTTTTAAAATGTTTACCGTACACGATTTAAGTGTCCGAAATTCTGAGAAATGAAAATATAGATTCTCCAAATGGAAAATGATTAGAAGTTTGTCAGTTGCACTTAAAAGTGATTTGAGTGAACATTGCTTATAATGTCCTGTTTCAGGCCAATATTACGCGCACAAATCATATAATGTGGACAATGGGGACAGATTTCAAGTACCAATATGCGCAGAGCTGGTTTCGGCAATTGGATAAGTTTATTCACTACGTTAATCAAGTTACTTATCTTCAACTCCTTTGTTAATCGACAATTTTCTTTTATGTTTACTTGATTATTGTCTTTATATGATTCATTAGGCTGCCTAGTTTTCCATCTGCTCATGAATTTAAATGAAACTAAGCTTAGTGGTTTGACATACTAATGGGAGAACTGACTCATGCTTGTTTAGGATGGTCGGGTGCATGCCTTATACTCAACCCCATCCATATACACTGATGCCAAACATGCTACAAATGAGGCATGGCCAATCAAGACTGATGACTACTTTCCGTGAGTTCTCAATGATGTTCAGGAAGAAGCTGCAATTGTAACTTATTCCTGCAATTGCGTATTAGGGTTCCTCTTCGTTCTTCTAACTTGTTATTTCATTTCTGGATCATCAATTTATTAGGTACGCAGATCGTGTGAACGCATATTGGACGGGGTATTTTACAAGCAGGCCTGCTCTCAAAGGTTATGTCAGACTGATAAGTGGATACTACTTGGTAAGGCTTCTCATTATTGTCAATTGAAGCAATCAAGTATTTGATTAAATGCTTTTTTTTTTTTTTTTTCTGAAAGTGGTGTGATCAGGAGCATTATAATTCAACCGGCATATTTTGAAAAGTTATCAAAATTCTAAATTGGCCTCTTCTTGATTGGTATTAAATCTTGAAACAGGCAGCAAGGCAGTTGGAGTATTTCAAAGGGAAGAGTGCCTTAGGTCCAAACACTGATTCATTGGCTGAAGCTTTGGCTATTGCTCAGCATCATGATGCAGTATCTGGCACAGAAAAGCAGCATGTTGCTAATGATTATGCTAAACGGCTTTCAATAGGTTATACAGAGGTGATAAAATTGTCTATATCTGTTCTCTTAGAACTTTATTATTTACAATCTCAAAATGATTTTTCTTTTCAATGTTTTGTTCAGGCTGAGAAAGTTGTGGCAGAATCACTTGCTTGTTTGACAGAGGGAGCAACCAAAACGGGATGTAAGAACCCAGAGACTAAATTTCAACAGGCAAGTAGTGATGTTCTTTGTTCAACAACTGTGAGATGTTGATTACTAGTCTTCACAATCTTAAGGCACATGGATAATCTTTCTTCTTGATGTTCATTTCTTTGTGCACAACGAGAAACTACTAAGTCAGAAGTTTACAATTCATAACCATCACAAAGGCTGTAGTTGGAGCGAAAAGTTGTGTTATGTTTGAAACAGCTGAAAAAATATTAACATGTTTTAATTTTCAAGAAGCAAAGTTTCGAATACTTGATAATGAGGCTGAGTTGTCTCTTCTGTCTTGTTATTACAGTGTCCACTTCTGAACATAAGTTACTGTCCTTCATCAGAAATCGACTTCTCCAATGGGAAAAACCTGGTTTGGACTGATGACATCTAATCTGTTGCTTATTAGAACACAGAATTTTATCAATTACGACTTTTCTAATACATTGCTTCATGTAGGAGGTTGTTATTTACAATCCTCTGGGATGGAAAAGAGAAGATATCATAAGGATTCCCGTGAGTTTACTATCTATGAGCCTATCTGCTCCATGCATAAGCATTTGTCTATGTGCCAATTGATGCCTTCTAGTTGAAGCGTTGTAATTTGTAATACATTTTTTCTTGTCTAGCGTTATTATATACCTTGCTTATCCACACGAATGAAGAAATGTTTTGAACATAGGAAAAATCATGTTTCACATTATTTGCCTATCAAATCTGTCTTAGGTTGTCAATGAAAACGTTGGTGTTCGGGATTCCAGCGGGAAAAAAGTCCAATCCCAGTTGGTGCCAATACCTGATTTTTTTCTTGGTTTAAGAAACTATCACATTGTGGCATACTTGGGAGTGTCTCCAACTGTGAAACCCAAATACTGGCTTGCTTTTCCAGCAACTGTTCCCCCACTTGGTTTTAGCACTTACTATGTATCCTATGCCAAAAATGAAGGTTAGTCTTGAATTCTTTATTCCCCTCCTGAAAATTGTGCTATCATTATTGCAAATACAAGAGCAAACTATAAATTCTGTGGGAGACTTTATTCTTTCCTGAAGCAGAAAATTTGCAATTGCATCGCAGCTACTATTTCAGATAGACATGCATCTCACAAGTCAAAGAATGGAAGTGATGTAATTACGGTGGGTCCAGAAAACTTGAAATTAACCTATTCTGAGAAGAAAGGGAAACTTACTGAATATATCAACAGCAGAAGCAAGGTTTGTGATTTGGATGTCACATCACTAAGGTTGTGTATTGTATAACGTTTACACGACATGCATTCTAAATTTCTGTTCACAATGAAAAAGGTGGAAGAATCCCTAGAGCAGACATATAAATTTTACGCCGGCAAAGGAGTTGATGAAAGTGAAACTGTTCCTCAGGTGATAACATTTTTTCCGTACACAGATTTGAATTGATTATGATTAGTTATGCCAAGCAATTGATTTAATTGTTGTGAATTGTTGAAAGGCATCTGGAGCATATATTTTTAGACCTGATGGTTCACCATCTCCCATCAATTCCAAGAGGAAGAAGGTGAAGTTATCTACTTAAAAATTTACAATCAATTAGCGACGTTTAGTGGTAATTGCAAGAACTTACTTAGTTGGTTTTCATTTGAAAACTTTCAGTCTCCTCTCTTAGTTTTTCGGGGACCAATTGTGCATGAAGTGCATCAGCAGATTCATTCATGGATTTACCAGGTACCATATGACATTATTTTTTTGACATATATGATGTATATAAAAGAAAGAAAGAAAGAAAAAGACATAAAATAAGCAGAGTCAGATGTCACCAACTTTTCTCATATATGTCCTTGGGCAATGACATCAGAAGTAAGTGACGCATTCTTTTTCTTTAACAAAGAAAGGATCATGCTTCACAACTTTTTTGATTCTTTTAAATATCAATGTGTGGTCTAGATCAGTGCAGTGATCGAGTAGTTTAGGTATATCTTACTTTTTTTCTTTATTTAAAATGTGACTTTTATCCATAATTTATTTATTTATTTTTAATAAATTTTCTTAATTTTATCAAAATATATATATATATATATATATATATATATATAGTATTTAATAATTATTTTAATCCCATATGTTAATCTGCAAACAGAATATGTACTCATGTGTAGAGTTCTGAATTTTAGATGAATAAAATTAAAAATTTTAGACTATTATACTTTTATAATTAGGCAAATAATTTAAAAAAAAATACTTTTATCGGTTTCAATTAAGTGTTACATATTTTGACCATTAAAATGTTAAGTTTATATATATATATATATATATATATATATATATATATATATATATATATTCTGAATAGAAATTAGTCATTATAAAAGTAAGTCATACTTTTGTATCAATAGTTTATTAAAAAAATTATATACAAAATTATAAACACGTTAAATCCAATCACCACCATTGTCAATTTATTGGCAGAGTAGTCTCTTTAAAAAACAACTTTTATAACCTTTGTTAAAAGCACTTTAAAGTGGCACACTTTGTCTCTTTATATATATAAAGCTAATTTTTTGAGTTTATAAAATTTATATTTGATTAATTGATTTCAATCTTAAATTTAAGTTTATTTATTTAATCAGACAAAGTAACTTAATAAAATATATAAGGAGGTAAATCTAATTAATTTAAAATTACTTCAAATCATTTACCATTTAATTCTATTATTAGTATGTGATAGTACATGAAAAATAAGATGATTGTCTAGAAATGGAACAAAAGGTGAAAAGTTTGTAAAGTGAGAAAATTAAGTGTAAAAGGAAATAAGGAGCATGTGGGATAAGTTATCCACACATCAACCATTTATCGTATGTATCATTGGCAAACGTAAAGGAATCACAAGAACATAAAAGGTTGAGTTTTCAATCTCTTTTTTAGAAAGAAAAATTAGAGTTTACCACTATCTTGCTTCTTTCAAACATCAATGGTGGTAAGAAAAATGACACTAACATGATTTTTAACACATTCAAGTTATTAAAATAGTGTAATCATAAAGATTCATAGAGTTCAATATTTGACCATGGCTTAATTGAACAGACCACTAGACTGTACAAGGGCAAAGAACATGCTGAGGTTGAGTTTATTGTAAGTAATTTTTTTTGCCTCCAAATTTCTTGAGTAGGGTTTCCAAAACCTTATTCTCTTGGAGCCATTAATCATAACAAAGCTATTTTTACATCAGGTTGGACCTATACCCATTGATGATGGAGTTGGCAAGGAAATAGCAACCGAGATTAAAACAAATTTGGCAAGCAACAAAACCTTCTATACTGATTCCAATGGACGTGATTTCATTGAACGTGTAAGTCAAACAGATTGAACGTTTTTTAGTTGTAGCAATGGTTTTCCATATCAAAGCCCTAATAAATTGTTACAAATTTATAATGACTTACATTACAGGTTCGAGACTACAGAAAAGATTGGCACTTGGAAGTGAATCAACCTGTTGCTGGAAATTATTACCCAGTATGTTCTGTTGAACCATGTGTGTTAGAAGATGCTACATTTATTATACACATCATGAAGACACAATCTATGAAGTTGTTGATTAATGGAATCTAGTTTCATGTTTCAGATCAACCTTGGGATTTACCTGAAAGATAAAAGAAAAGAGTTTTCTATTTTGGTAGATAGAGCAGTGGGGGGCTCCAGCATCATGGATGGACAACTGGAACTAATGGTTCATAGGTTTGTGATGTTTGTTTAATCTCAAACCTCCTATGTTTCATTCCATATTCTCTACCAATCAAACTCCACCATTCCCATTTTCTCCCCTTTGTATAGGAGGTTACTTCAGGATGATTCCAGAGGAGTTGCAGAGGCACTGAATGAAACAGTTTGCATCCATAATACATGCACAGGGTTAAGTGTAAGTTAATCATATATAAGTTGGTTTTACCCTGTGGCTCATTCATCACATACAATAAATTTTGCAGGTGCTAGGGAAATACTATTTCAGAATTGATCCTGTAGGAGAGGGTGCTAGATGGCGTCGATCATTTGGTCAGGAGATATACTCACCCTTACTTTTAGCCTTCACAGAGGTGATCAAAAAATGGTTGTCAGAAAGTGTTTGATAATTTTGTCAGCTGAACTTGTAACTCCCTACTCATGAATATCTCCTTCATTTTTTCACATATTTTCTAGAGTGACGCTCACCGGGGAGAATCTCATGTCACAACCTTCTCGGGCATAGATTCTTCGTACAACTTACCGGATAACGTTGCAATAATAACCCTCCAGGTGCATGTCTTTCATTTCATCAAATATTTGTTCAAAAAAGGTTTGTTTCTTTTTTTTTTTGTTCACTTCTAATGCTAAGCCATCTTCTGGAACTCTGCAGGATGTGGGTGATGGAAAAGTTCTCCTTCGGTTGGCACACTTATACGAGGTATATTCTCTTCAGCTTCTGTCTACTTGGCACACTTATATCATATTACATCTGAGATGAATCTATTTCTCTTATGTTTTTCAACACACTGAATTCTTACTCTGTCATATGCAAGATTGAGGAGGACAAGTATCTTTCCGTTAAGGCAATTGTAGAACTGAAGAAGGTGTTTTTCCCCAAACAGGTAGGGAAAGATGACAACTAAATATTCTTTTGATGGGTAGTTGTTTTTAGCATGTGATCGTCTAAGGTGGTTCATGTGCCACAATTTCTTTGTGTTTCAGATAAGGAAAATAACTGAAGTGAGCTTATCAGCTAATCAAGAAAGAGCAGAAATGGAGAGGAAGAGATTGGTTTGGCAAGTAAAAGGGTCACCTGGAGAATCTAAGGTTTGGAGGGGAGGACCAGTAAATCCAGAAAATCAAATTGTAGAACTTGCTCCCATGGAAATTCGGACTTTTCTTATCAGTTTTAGGCCTTAAGAGTCCACCAGTACAATTACTGAAGAATAACTAAGTAAGAAATTGTATCAGATTTTAGATGTTTCTAAACATCATGTAAGCCAGAAAATAAGAAATATGTTTACCGTTTGTTTCGCTAAAGGTGTATGGACGCATGCTCATTGCCAATAGTGGATTTGCTCCTATCCTTTTCCTTTCACATCTAACCTATTTTTTTATAATACTTTTTTCTTTTCATATATTTATAATTAATTTAGGCAAATCAATTTCATGTCACGTTTTACTTATATTTCCACTATAGTAACACCCAAATTTTCGTGTAAGTGTGAAACAACATTACTAATACGCATGAAAATAATACATAAGTTAATAAAATATTAAAAAATGTGTTCTCATGAACGTTGTGTTCTAATTTAATAAATTGTTAAAAATAATAAACAAACATTTTAGTGATTATACCTATAGGGCCATACGACTATAGGGCATACGACTAAGGACATGTAAATTCTCTTTGCAAAAAAGCACAAACCACAAAACCAACATCCGAGAACCTATAAGCTGCTTAGCAATCTTTAATGTGCAAATACATCAAGATTAGAGGTTGACAGAGTACTCGTCCTCGTTCCCTAAGAGCCCCCTAAGAGCCAGCATCTGAGAAATTGTATGGTCGCTTGACAGTCTTTAAAGTGCAAGCACATCAAGATTGGGAAATGATGTACTATCTGTCCTCGTCCCTTAAGGTAAACAGTCCTCAGAAGGAACCCTCAAGAAAGGTAAGAGACTGCTAGTCCTCATTCCAGACAAAGGACTAGTTGACCTCAACTTGCACAAGGGACTACTCGTCCTCTCCTCCTAGGACACAAGGAACTTAGGGATTGCCACTAAGCTCATCTGCCCATCTTATCTATCTAGAGAGATCCTCCAGGTACACGGTCTAGCCAGGTACATGTCGGTCCAATAAGACGACATGTACTCAAATTGGCTAAATAACCAAGTCAATCTAATCACGTTAAAGGAACATAACCTCGGATTACACAAACAAGATTAGTAGGTAATTAAGATTACCAAATCCAAGCCCAACCAGGTAAGGCCCATAAACCCTACTATAAAAGACACATTTTACGAAGTATATGCTTATGTTATTTCTTCTAACAATTGATCCAAGCATCTTGAACTGACTTTAGCATCAAAGTGTCTTTTGCAGGCACCCCATCATCCTGCGCTCAAGAGCTGAGGACGAGATACCTTTGAAGTGAAGACTTTGGAGCCTGAGAAGATCACCTAGGAGACTTCGCAGGATATATATTGTCCTTGTAAGAATAGTGATTTTTATAGAAAATTGTGTATCAATATGGTGTCGTTTAATATTTTATCTAAAAATTCAATTGAGACGAGAGGAAGATTAAAATACAAATAAAAATTAACTAGTGTAACATCTATACTTAACAATTACATCATATTAATCATTTAAAGAAACATGTATATATAATAATAATAATAATAATAATAATAATAATAACAATAATAATAACAACAACAATAATAATAATAATAGAACCATTTTTTCTCAACTCAACACTGCACAATTCTGTCAACACACACAAATTAGCCCAATTGACTATCAATTATATTTTATTTTATTTTTTAAATTAAAAATAAAATCGGGCTAGCAGGTTGACACAGGCTGATTAAAATTTCAACCGGTCTACCTTTTTCTTGACAGGGTGGCTCGCCAGCTCGTTGGGCATGACCCCATGTTGACACCTTTACCTCTCTCACATACTGACACACATGCTAGGAAACTAATTCCTCCTTTGATGAAATGATAAATTATTGTGACTAATCAAACAATTCTTTTTCCACATTATAAGCTACGTCAAAGGATCCTTTGTTAACTCTCATCACCTAACATCTTCCTTTATGTGAGTCCAATATTTATAGAGTAATGATAGCCTCATTCTTAGAATCCCCATTTAATATACAACCTACAACTAGTCACTGTAGTATTTCTCCTTGACAGTAATTACATTCACATCATACATATAGCAAAGCAATAACACACAATAAATTATATCATATGTCATGACTTTATTTGACAACTTAGTGAGACAAAACCCATTTTCAAAGAAAATTAGTGAGGAATATCTTATCGATGCATTACACCAACTTCTTGACATCATATTTGAAGAGTCATTGGTGGTTGATAACTCAATTTCTATATTCTCATATTTATTACATTCAATTAGAATCTTTGTTTCTTGTATATTTTATCTTTAGATTAGTTTATCAACTTTTAGGAATTTTAGGAGCTGCAACACCGCCCAACGTCATTTTATTCGAGCTAGGCGCACTTTATAATTATGTTCTCTATGTTGGTTCTAACCAACATCGTTTGATTGGTGTCCGACGTAACCAAAAGGATTTGCTATTTTACCGTCCCGTGCACACAAAGTAGGGCTCAACGCAACCTAAAAACGCAGGATTTTCATCTTTGATCTTTGCTAACTGTTTTACTCATAATTCTCTCTACATGTGTCCAATTGAGTTGATTCTCTATTTCATTGCTTCCCACTTATTTGTGTGCAACTATTTTAACTTTCTCTAGTTTAGTTGCTTTAACTTTCGCACCTTTAAGCTTGGTAAATTGTTGAGTTTAACTTCTTTAACCCCCCCATTCCGATTTCTGGTGTGTTAATCTCATGTTTTCAATAAAAAAAGCTTCAACTGGTGTAGGTTATTTCTTTTTAAACAATGTTGTTTAACTTTTCGGTTTTCTAATGGTCATGGTTTTATTGATTTTCAAGCACTAGCTAAGCTGTTTTTTTGTTTTAACTTTCATTTGTTATATTGCATATTTCTTGTTAGCCTTGCATTATTTAGTTTTAAGGTTAGCATAATTTGTGTAGGTATTTAATTAGCGCTTTATCATACCAGTCTAGCTTAGTTTGTTCAATTAATTCATAGCCTTGAGTTGTGTCTATTTGTTTGAATTGAATGAGTAACTATCATGCATTTTCAATGAGTTAGTTCATTAGTTTATCATATTCCAATTGCTTGATTTCAGTTTCTTTGTCTATCTATTATGCTTTGAAAAATTCCCCAAAAATATGTTCTTTTGCATTCAATCCACTCATTGCATTGGCCCTATCCTTGGATTGACTTGAGTTTATCCTTATACTACATAGTAAAGGGGGGAACACTTAGTTTTTGTTTGATTGACATACGCAACAAAAGGCTATCACCAGTGGTTTCGTAGGATTCTGTTGTATTTGGGAGAAATAATGAGATCCTATAGTACTTGTACATGAAAGATGAGTTAGAACTTGTAGTGGAGAACCAAGAACTGCATATTACAACCATTCATGGATAATGTAAGTCTCTGAACCATTATTTATATTTAATTATTTTATCTACTTATATTAAATAAATGTTTTGTGTTGAGGTATATGTTTGGTGTCACTTAGAATGCGGGGTTGACTGATGTGTATGGAATCATGGACCCCCAACGCATTCATAGTGGCAATTAGATGATTGACATCCAAGCATACATAACTAATTGTTTGGGAAAAGGGAAGAAAATATATTTATAAATGAGTAAGTGTAGTTTGTTGTATTGTAATTATAATCCATCATTTTAAGGTTTAATAATGATTGTATGGTTTTACTCGTTGCACAAATCTCCCCCAAGAATCTCAAATAAGTATTATATTGGTAAAACCCTCAATCTTATAAACTTTTTTTCTTATATAAGTGTATCCTAAATAATTCTCTTTTTGATAATGCATTTGTTGGACACAACATGTTAGGAAAATTGTAAGACCCGTGAAATTTAATTAATTAAATAATTAATTCATTAATAAATGCGGGTAGTGGGAGCCTTTATGACATTAAATATTGTTTGATGTGACGTGGAAAAGTACTAACTCAAGTGGTTGAGAGTACTTTGATTGTGTGAGAGGACTTGGGTTTGAGTCCTATGTATGCCAATTATGTGTTGTTTGTTTTATTATTAATTTTAATAATATGTATGAGCATGGAAGTGGTAATGTAACCTTATACTTATGTGAATTATCATGAAAGATAAATTGGTTGAGTGGTTGTGCATTGACTTGATGATAAGCATGGTATGGGTTTGAACCTTAGTGAACCCAATTTTGACTCTCTTTTTGCCAATGATTAGTTGTGGCTTGAATGTGAAAAGGCAAAGAAAACCTAGCACGGGCAGCCAATAGGGGCTGAAAAACCACCCAAAGATGACCCTTGAATAGCAATTAAGCCATCATTAAGGTTATTTTCGTTTTGGCACTTAAACCCACTATTAAGACACCTATAAAAGGCCAAGTTTAGGTGAAAATAGGGTTTCTGCAGTCTTGATATTGTACCTTTTGAGAGGAGAGAGAATTGGAGAGTATTGAGAGACTACCTAAGGCTAATTGTGGGAGCACTAAGAGAATTTGTGTTGGGCAAGAAGAAGAGCTATAGCATTACAATTTTTGCAAGGGAAATTCCAGGTTAGGGGAGCTTCCGCGCTTGATTTCTATTGGTTTATGAACTGATTGTGTGTTGTATGCCTATAAGCCATGTAATTTCGTGCTATGCATATATGATATGACTTAAAGGTTGATTGATTGTTTTTGGGATGTTGTATGAGTAATTTCTGTGTACCGCTGTATGAATATGATAAGGGTTTGGGGGTATATGTTGTTTAGGCTTTAAACTCAAAATTGCAGGGATAATATTGGGTATCTATTATGGTTATATGTTGGTTGCACTATTTTCCACTGATTGGTATGAACTGGAGTGTGATTTGGGGCATGTTTCCTGGTGCTTGCGTGTATAAACAGGGTGGGAGTCTGCAATTCTCTCTCAAGTGAGTCAGGCTCACCTAGGCGAGATTAGCAGAGAATTGAGTCTGTTTCTGCTCGCGCGTCTTGCTCGAGCGAAGGGTTTTCGTCTTGGGCGACAGGCTATCTCACTTAGGCGAGTGTGCCTCGCCTAAGCGAGAACTCGTGAGTGATATGGGTTTTGATTGAGCATCTCGCTCAAGCGTGAAGTTTCATTTTTGGGCGAAAGCTCGTCTCGCTCAGGCGAGATACCCTCGCCTAAGCGAGAATTCGATGGTTGATGGGTTTTGTTTAAACTCGCTGCCTAGGCGAGACACCCCAATTCTGAGCGAAGGATGGTCTCGCCCAATCGTGAAGAAGTTCGCTCAAGCGAGACTTCGTGGACTACTGCTATGCAACTTGCTCGCTTAGGCGAGTGAGCTTAGCTTAAGCGAGATAGGCTTGGGGTGTTTGGACAATGGCTTTTAGCCTAAGCGACATATAGTGCTATTGTGTGTTCAAGGCAAGCATTACTGCTGTGTCAGATTGGATGTGTTGGCATTGTGATACGTGGTCTACAAGGCTCCTAGGATATCTCATAGGTGGGCTTGCTGGTGTTCCTTGAGTTGTGGCTCAGAACGTATCCCTTGAGTGGTGGCTCGGGATAAGGGTTTAATAATGCTGTCATTGACACGATCAAATTAATATTACTTATGTATAACAACTTCAGTATTGTTAAGAAAGTAGTCAACAAAATAGAAAGGGTAAAGTTAACCCTAAGTCGTCTCCCAACAAACACGAAATTAATTTTTAACAAGTTAGTTCTTATAAAACTATACAAAAGAGTTAGTCAAATAAAATAATAAAAATATAGGAGGATTAAGATAAACAAGAAAGAAATAGAAAAGATAAAAAGAGATAAAAACAATAGTAAAGAAAATAGATTGATTCCATTGCTTTTTCAAAATAGATTCATCATCGGTTATCTAAAGATTATTGCTCAATTAATTATTGTTGTAGATTTGCAAATTAATCTATGTAAAGTCTCAATTAATTTGTTGGCGTTCTCACTTTTAACCAAAGTACAATCTCAATCAAATTTTACTATGCCTAATCATGTCTATTCTTTTATCTCCTCATCAAATAAAAAGCTTAATTAATCAAAGTAAAGTCTCAATTAATTTTAGTTAGAGTAAATACCTTTAATCAAAGTAAAGTCTCAATTATTGAAAAAAACTCATTCAATCACATGAAAGTTTCTAAATAAAATCAAAGTAAAGTCTCAATTAAATTTAAACAACCTTGACTCATATGATCAACATGCATATAGATTTAAAATCATTACTTTTTATGTGATTCAAAGATAAAAGACATAGATGAATAAAAACCTCAACAATCATAAAAAGAACAAAGAAATTATTTCATTCTAACCTCAGAATCCATAATGAAATTACAATGGAATCAACCCAAGAAGTTTAACACTCCATGAAACACAAAATAAAATAAAAAATAGAAGAAGAATAGAGAGAGAAAGGAAACGAAATTAGTCCCCCCTTAAAGGGTTCCTGAACTCCGAAGTCCGGAGCTTGCCTTTTTTGCTTCTCCCTTGGTCTCTTTATATAGGACTTGGACTGGGCTTTTCGGTTGTTAAAACCTCTCAAATATATTTTAAAATAAAGATAAATATTATTTATCTTTATAGTTATTTTAAAAATATTGGGAGAGATATAGACTATTTGACAAATATAGTTGGTTGATAATATCAATATCTAATATAATTAAATTAATTAATTAATTAAAGATATATGATAAATTATCACCAATTAACATTTGTATTAATTTTCCAAATCAACCATGTGCAATCTCCTCAAATTATCTTCTAAATAATCCAATAACTTCAAGATATATTTGTTTGTTGTGGATATAAAAGGATTTAAGAAGATCTTGTCATATTTAAAAAGATTTTGTAGTTATTATCTTTTAATATTTTATGATATAATTAAATAAGATAATTATTTAAAAATATCAAATAAAATATCTATAAATATATTTTTTCCAAATTATCTTCTATCATAAAGATAAAGAAAACCGCAAGGTCCAATTTTTTTGCTCTTCTCTTCATGGTTTAGCCAAACTTCTTCACTTTTTTAAGCGTTTGTTGCCGTCTTCATGCAATGTTTGGCTTTAATTTTTGTGATTTTGATCATTTCTTATTCTTGGATTTATCTTTAAGGTGTCATGAAGCTTTAAGCAATTTATTTCCACAAACCTCCATGAGCTCAATATAGCTGCAGCAGCTGCACTAACACACCTCAAAATATCCAAAGAACATTTATGCAACTAAAAAGCTATTTTTAACATGTATCCCATGCTCAATAAACCCAATTATAGGAAATCCCAATTAAATCAATCTTTAAGCACACAAATTCAATTAAATACCCAGAATTAAAAATTAAATAAGGGCAAAAATACGCACTCATCAGGGTTAACCACATGGCATTCTATGGGTTGTGGCTCAGAATAACTTCCCTTGAGTTGTGGCTCAGGATAGCGGATGAACACGAGGAACTCTTGAGTTGTGGCTCGGGTTGGCGGTTGCGGCCAGTATGGATGGGTCCAGATGGATTGCCCTCCTCAGTGATTAGCTGACAAGTTTGGTAGTCCTGAGACGTTACAGACTATGTTCGTATTTGGGAACTCCACCTGGCGTTACGGTGTGTAATCCGTAACATGGTTTCCCGCACGTGCTCCATCGATTGTGGCTGATAGGTGTGGCAGCAAGACATCTCGAGGTATTCTCTAGAAGATGCAGAACACGGCTAACATGGTGGTGGCCATGTGGAAGGAAAGGAATGAGGTTCCTTTGATGCGAATTGATATCAAGCATGGTTGTGGCCATGTGGAATGAAAGAAGAGTTTTCTTTTGATGTGTTGTGTTATATGTCTATGATTGATATATATGTGTTTATTATATTTGCTCACCCTATCTGCTTGTGTTTGGCGATGATCGTGTATCGGTACACGTGAGCAGATGATATTGCATGTGGTTCTGGTGAGGCATAGGCTCAAAGCGTGGGCTATTATTGGGAGGAGATTTTTATCAGAATTTTTATAAAGTTTTTTATGCTTTCAAATAAATTGTAATTATGAATATTCTGGATTTTTTTGGATACTTACAATTTTATTTATACTTATGGATTTTGGTTTAATATTGGACATAATAAAAGATTTAAATTTTCCTGCGATTTTGGGAAATGATGTTTTTATTAAATAAGGTTGTTATTTATTTCTTTATTTTATTATTTAATTTCATAATATCCGGACGAGATGTTACAAAAATCAACTAATGCAACTAAAAAGCTACCATGGTTGTTCATTTATATTTGTTATTTTGATCCCAATTATCACTGTTTGATTCTTTTTCTTCCTTTAGATTAATATACTGTAGTGTAAACAAACTAGCTCATATGAGTGTGGTTAGTATGCTATGTAATGGATAACAACCATTATTTGTGCTTGTATTATAAGTGATTGAAAATCAGTAATAATTTAATTATTCAAATACTTTGCAAGTTTATTTTTTTATGTACTAATTGAAATTATTTTTTGTACAGAGATTCGACAATCCTACTCCAATACATGAGAATTCAATAGAGTATGTAACACAATCTTGTGCCAAATATAGTAAAAATATACAATAATGTGTATTCATTATGTGTAAAATATACTTTGTACATTATTTAAAGTACTTTGGTTCAAAATTGTTATCTATATTGTTGTATCTAGTTGTATCCGGCTATATATGGTGTGTTATGTTTCTCTCTAGGTTCATTATATGTAGACGGAAACCAAAGCAAAAAATAAAAATAAAAAAAATCAGTAATAGGCTTCAATTATAGCACAAACCGAAGCATAAGTGAAAAATATGCTTATAAAAAAACCAATGCTTATTCCCCTATTTCTTGTTTCTAAATATTTTTGGATAATGGCTAAATGTAGGTTTCAATTGTCTTAACTATCAAAGCATATAACTCAATTATAGACTTCGCCTGGATATATTGGATATATTTCGGTTATAGAAACGTTGAAAAAAATTGAAACCATGTGTCGCTGCACTAGTGGTAAGGAAGGAGAATTAGACAAGTCATGTGGACATACATAACATATACACAATACCTTTTGTTACATAAGTATGTTTAGTCACGAGGACTATATCCATTCATTAATAAAATTTAGATATAAAAATGATTAAAAATTTTGAATAAGAATGAATTCCAATTTTATATAAAAATTTAAGAACAAAAAACATATATATAACTCAATTTTAAATTAAATATAGGTTAATCCAATTTTAAATTAAATAAGGTTAATCTACGGTTCGTCTAACTAAAAGTATAATAAGCAAATAACTTTAAGCCCAAGTCATTGGAATATGTTATCTCAAAAGAGTAAGAAGAAAAAATACATTTTGTGTATTGAAATTTATCTTTATTATTAAAGTAAAAAATAATAAAAATTGTTTAATTATACTTTTATCTTTTACTTAAAGGGAAGAAGTAATTATCTTCACTGTTAACCATATAAATTTGAATGTGGAGAATTGAGTTTTAAAATTTAGTAAAGATAAAATCAGTTAAAAAGAACTAAAAGAAACAAAAGATAAAAAATAATGTAGTATATGTAGCAAAATGTTATTTAGCCTAATTTGTAGATATTTTCTGAAAGGAAAGACTAAAAGGAGGGTGGAATGGCCCCTATATTGAAGGAAAATATATAGACGGTTAAAGTTGGAAACCAGTTGTTTGTGAGTGTGACAATGTATGACTAGATGGAGACAAAAACATAAGAGCCAGATGAGATTTGGAGCCACATGTGCAAATCCCTAACCACAACTTCAAACCTTCAAATGCGCTCTCAAAATAACATTAATCTTGACAAAAACTAAACAAACAATACATGTTCCTTCTTTTGTTGTCTTCTTTCGTCTCTCCAACTATTACAATAGGACTTCTCCTGAAAACAAAATAACAAGACAAAAGAACAACAAAATAAAGAAGACAAGAATATCCATATTCCTTATTAATTATTTTCCGGAAATGGATTTCTCAAAACTCAATGACTCGCCCATGTTCCGGCAACAGGTTATGTTCTGTTTGTTCTTTCACCCTTACAATATCTATCACAAGATTATTGAAAAAAATATATATATGTATTAAAGAACAATGTTGGTGTTATGTTGATATGTTCCTGTTACGCAAAGGGTAGTGGCTATTTATATAAAAAATGGTATTTTGTAGTTGTCAGTATATATTTTTCATTTTATATATATGTTTGTGGTTAGTTTGATGGTGCATGTGCTTGAAATGAATGAGTTTCTTAATCGTAATCATGAATGGGTGTGGATATATGCAGCTTCAGTGCATGGAAGAGAGTGCAGAATCGTTACGCGCGAGATGTTTCAAGTTCTACAAAGGAACTCGAAAGTACACGTGGGTTTTCCATGCCATTGTTTTTGTTAATGTTTTGTGTATTTCGTGTTTCTAATTGAATACGTAGTAAGCGTAGGATATTTGTACATAAAATTAGACCTTCATTTCATTTCTCTCCTAAGAAAGCCCATACTTGATGATACTTCAGTATAAATACAAGAAATGCCAAAACCTTTATACCTGAACTTGTTCATCTTTAAGGCATGTTGGAACTTTAAATCTGGAAGGATTTTGGTCAAACCTCAACTCTCAAACAGAAAAATAGTTCTCAATACATATAATAACTCCAGAAACTTTTGTATATGCCTTGTGCACTTGTATAAATTAGTTTAATTATTGGTATTTCGTAAGTATATGAATTTTTGTGTCAAGTAATTACTTTATATGTATGATAAATAGGGAAGGGCTTGGAGATGCATATGATGGAGATATTGCATTTGCAAGTGCTCTTGAAAATTTTGGAGGAGGGCATAATGATCCTCTGTTTGTGACTTTGGGAGGTAAGTTTTGTTGATCTCTTTCCTCCTATTACATTTTCTTCATAAAATAAGCTTTTAAGTAAACATATATATATGTATATATATATATATAGAGGTTGAGAATAACAAGTCATTTATTGTTATTGGATGTATATACACTCCCGTTCTGAGCATGATATGCTTTAAATTATGCTTTTTTTGAATATTCAATGACAAAATATTTTATTTCATACTATTAATTTTGATAAACTAATTTGTGCTGGTATTACATATCAGGACCAGTTATGACCAAATTTGCTATTGCATTCAGAGAAATGGGTACACATAAGGAAGTTCTTCGGTCACAGGTAATGATTTGTGCATTGTTGCCAGTGTCTTTATTTTTCAGCAATTTTTTTCTTTTATTTAGGCCATACCAGTGATGAAACTTGTGGTTTTCCCGCTCATATTTATAGAATTTTGGCTTCTATTATGTGTTTAATGAGTTAGTTTCTTCTGGTTCATATTTTCAATCTATGCATCTTTTTAAATTTGAATATTTGACTAGATAATATAGTTGAAAATTTCCTTTTTCTTAAGATTTTATAGTACAGAAAGAGTTGTTATAACTGTGATTGCTAAATTGACTCTACTTAATGTGGCTTCTTAGGCGGAGCACATGCTAAATGACCGATTACTGAACATGCTAAACGTGGATATCCTAGATGTCAAGGTACATAGTGTAGAAGAAACTTTGAGATGTTTTAAATATAATTATTACTGTGGATAATGTTAATATTTTATTGGTTCACTAATCAAAATTAATAAGTTGAAAGTAATGAAATCGTGACTGATGGAATAACTTCATTACAAGACTATATATAAGTAAAGACTTAAAACAATAAACATTGAATTAAAAGCTACCTCTGATGATGAAACTCAGTTTTAAAATTTGACAACCTTCAAAAGGGATAATGCTTCTGAGAATTGATTCTCTTATGTTCAACAAGACAATTTTTTCCTTCAAATGACTTGTAATCTGTTTTTCATCCTTGATGTTTTATCTGTTGCTTGCAGGAAGCTCGAAGGCGATTTGAGAAAGCTTCCATTGTACATGATCAGGTGCTTCTAATTAGGTTTAAGAAAATTGTAGAGTAATGGTTTTTGCTTCCATGTTTTCCCTACCCCTATTGAATGTACAAGTCATGTCATGATCAACACAAGTTTTTTAATGGGGAGAAGAAATTCAGGGCATTTTTAAAACAAATTAGATAACACAATCTGTTAAAAGTTCATTGACCTCTGACTCTTGATTATAACACAAATACAACGTTGATTTTATGCAACAGGCACGTGAGAAGTTTATGTCACTAAGAAAAAGCACTAAGATTGATGTTGCCACTGTCGTAGAAGAGGTGGGTCATGTAGCTATTTTTTGGCATTTTCATTCATGAATATAGTCTTATCTTATCATGGGTTACCATTATTTTTTTCAATCTAATTTGGTAGAGAGACATTCCAGGAATTGCACAATGCAAGAACCTCCTTTGAGGAATCTCGTTTCAATTTGGTAATCTTAGTTGAACAAGATATGCTGCTTTTGGATATTATGGAATGAATAAACTTAGTACTAAACACATTTCATCTTGTATTCTAGGTTAGTGCTCTTCATAATGTTGAGGCCAAGAAGAGGTTTGAGTTTTTGGAGGCTGTCACTGGTGTTATGGATGCTCATCTTCGGTATTATCGACAGGTATATGACATTTTCAATATGAAATATTGCACATGTAAAGTTTCTAAAACTCATTTCCCTTTTGCAGGGATATCAGCTATTACATGAGTTGGAGCCTTTCATCGTCGAGGTTTTTTCCATTTACTCTTAACTTATTTTACTTGTAACTTTAGGAAACTCACTTCCTAAAAATGAATGGAATATTTCTCTGATATTTGCAGGTTTTGGCTTACACCCAAAAGGCAAGAGAAAGTTACAATGAAGAGCAGATTCGTCTTTGTGAAAGAATGCTGGAGTACAAAAAACACGTTCATCAAGAAAGCATGATGTCCTTGACTGGCCCTTATATTTCTCCCAGTAGAGATGGGAATCCAGTGCAGCCTTTTTCAAGGATATCAAATAAAGTGGCAGATGCTATAACAGAGTCTGCCGAAAATGGAAAGGTATCTATCTAAACCCATGACAATGTCTCACTGTGTGAAATAATTCCAAATGACATGAATGGATTTTGAAACACCCATTTACTGATCCCTCCATGTGCACTACTTTTAGATTCAAATCATTCGACAAGGGTATCTCTCAAAGAGATCCTCAAGTTTGAGGGGTGATTGGAAGAGACGGTTCTTTGTTCTTGATAGTCGTGGAATGCTTTACTACTTTCGTAAACCATGGAATGGATTACATGTAAGTATCATCAGCATACACCCTCTAAACTAGCTAGCTAGGTGATAATGCTGATTTTAATTTCATGATCTTAATCAGGGTAGCAGTCAATCACTACATAGAAATTGTGCCACCGATAACAGTGCTGGAATTTTGAGTCGCCTTCTTTCTTCACATTACCATGGAGCTATGCCTGATGACAAATGTGTAGCACGTCACACAGTGAACCTTCTCACATCAACAATCAAGTCTGATGCTGAACAATCTGATTTAAGGTTCTGCTTCAGGATTATTTCACCCTCAAAGAGTTACACCTTGCAGGTATGTATTTCCCAACATTTACTCACCTCTCTACTTTTGCATTTTATCTTCTCACCACACTCAACATCATGCAGGCAGAAAATGCTGTGGATCAGATGGATTGGATGGAAAAGATAACTGGTGTAATTACTTCCTTATTGAGTGTACAGACACTGGTACATCATTTAATCACAAATATTAACTTTTAAAATACTATGATTTTTTTGAAGAATCTAGCATTTCTCATCAAATGTCTTGCATGAGTATTCCTCAACCATTTTTTAACAAAAGTCTTGTAAATGCACCCACTGATGCCTGTATTAACCGTGATTGTGTGACAGTCTGATGTGTCAGAAAATGGTAACGGTCCCTCTGCCAACAAGCTTCTTTTGTTACAAGGTTCTCCAGATGATGATCTAGCATTGCATGGGGATTCTATGTCATCCGAAGACTCGCAAAAGAATAAGCAAAGTTCAAAAAGTGAAAAGCCAATTGATATTCTTAGAAAAGTTAGTGGCAATGACAAATGTGCTGATTGCGGCAAACCTGATCCAGATTGGGCATCCTTAAACCTTGGCATCCTTATATGCATTGAATGTTCCGGTGTCCACCGGAATCTTGGTGTACATTTATCAAAAGTAAGTAATTGAAGATCATGTTATTGTGTAAGTTTTTCATGATTTTATTTTTTCTTATTGGTTATGAAGGCAAAATCAACTTTTTTTTTTGACAGGTAAGATCACTGACCCTTGATGTAAAAGTATGGGATTCAGCTGTCTTGAGCATGCTTCAGTCACTGGGGAATCTCTTTGCCAACTCAGTTTGGGAGGAACTGTTGCAATCGTCAGGTTCTTCACAAATAGATGAGAATCCTGATGGGTGAGTTTTGCTAAGATTGATGGGATTAACTGTTTAAACTTTCACACTAACATACATCGACCTTACAATGTAGATCCAAGCCGCAAAAGAAGTTATTTCATGCAAGAAAACCATCACATGATGACCCTATTTCACTCAAGGAGAGGTTCATTCATGCAAAGGTAATAAATATTATATGCTAAATGAACCTTTTATATATACACCTAAGAGAATGAATATTCATGGCGTTTCATGTTTTACACAAAAGATAACTTTGATTAAAAACTTGTGTTGAAGTAGTGGAATATCTGGTTTGTGTTGTTGCAGTATGATGCAAAAGTGTTTGTTTGCCGGGTAAAGAACAACGTTCTCCTTTCACAACAGGTGGCAGAAAGCATCAATGCCAATGACAAGAGAGCAGTGTATCGACACATTGTAAAATCAGACGTAAATGTCAATGCTATTAGTCGTGAAGCAGGTACATTTAATCCTAGAAAAAAAATGCTCCAATTGAAAAAGCAGAAAGCCCTATTAGAATAATAATGCATTGTTGTGCAGGCTTTTCTTGCAACATGCCTTTTTCAACTCATGATCCAAACACGTCATGTGAAAACTCAACTCAACCGGTGGAAGACGTACAAGATGGTTCTAGTGTGCTTCACCTGGCATGCCGAAATTGTGATGTTGCAATGGTAGAGCTACTCCTACAGTATGGTGCAGACGTAAATGCTAGTGATTCTAAAGGAAAGACACCACTACATTACTGCACCATGATGGGGAAGCATGCAACTGCAAAAGTGCTTATTACAAGGTAATTAATTGTTTTGAAACATATCTCAAGGGAATTGGATATACATATTTAAAATTAGACTAAAATGTGTTTTTATTTCTGAATTTTTACACAAAATAAAATTTATTTTTATCGAAACTGTCGTATACTTTGATTCCAAACTTTGATAAATAATAAATATAATAATTTGAATGTCAGTTTGAAACATATTTAACATGTAAAAAAAAATTAAAATGATTAAGTTAAAAAGATTATATCTATTTATTTTTAAAGAAACAAATTCTTATTTGACATCAAAATTCTTTGATCTTAAAATTATTGGTGTTAAAAAATTTAGTGAAATAAGTTAGCAATTATTTCAGGGGGGCGAATCCACTTGCCGTAGACAAAGAAGGCAACACTCCTTTTAAGCTTGCACCTGAACCTGATCCTGTTGACAAAGATACTGTTCCTCTTAACTTGGAAACGACACCCCCTCAAAACTCACCAGAAAAATGATTCATGCACACCTTGTGTTAATCTGCACCGGAGAGATAAAAAGATAGAAGAGACAGATAGATGATTCGATGTAACAGGAAAGCTTCAAAAATGAGAAGTTTCAATTAGGTGTGTCTTGCATAGTTATTCATATATAATGTATTATAACATTGACACATCTTCATGAGTTTTGTTTATAGCAATGTATTTATTCAAGTTTGAACATTCATTAACTATGCAGACATGATACACAATGTCCAACTGTGGAAGTTATATATATGTATATATAGTCTAACTCATGGATGTTTTTAGTTCTCGATTGAAAAATTAACTTTCTTTCATGACTCAATGCTATATAAAATACTTTGAAGGTGATAACAAAATAAAGTCTATTAATAATAAAAAATTTATTTTAATCTTATAAAAATTAGTATCTAAAGATGTGAGTATAAACATCAAAAGATGATTCCAACAAAGAATCGCACTTAGTTCGTCCACGTATCACTAAATTATATCTAAATTGGACCGAGTTCAATACACATTTTCATCACAAACGAGATTTTCAAGCTTTGCTATAAAAGCTAAATCTCACAATTTTTGAAACCTTAATGTTGTGTTTGGACGAGGTAATTTAGAAGAGTAATTCATTTATTTGAAGAATTTAAAAATTTTTACACTAAAATAACTTGTATGGATAAAGTAATAAGAAAGAAATTTAAATTTAAGAAATTTTGGAAGGTATTTCAGATAAATAAAGTAGAAGAACTTCAAATACTTCAAAAAAATAAAAAAAATTATAACTTAACTCCTTTTCACTCCACTCATGAAGGTCTAGACGGGTTACCGAGTTAAAGGTTGAGAAGACTCAGTAGGGGTAAAGGTTGAAACGAGGGTTGGACCGAAGGTCGAGATTAGTCGGTCAGGCCAAAAGTTAAGATAAGTAGGCTCAAGATCAAGGTCATACAATTTGGCCTGGGTCAAAGCCCTAGCTGAAGGTTGAGCTAATTCGATCCAAGTTGAAGATTGAGACAAGTCGATCTAGGCCGAAGGTCAAGATGAGTGAGTTTGGACCAAAGGTCGAGGCAAGTTGTTTCGAATCGAATGTTGAGCTAAGTATACTCGAGTTGAAAGATATAATCGAGTTATTTAACTATTTTTAAAATGGAATTGATACGATCCTATTTAGGAAAGAATACAATCGTTTTTTAATTAGAATTTCTTCCATAAAATAGATTAAACAAATAAGAGAATAACTGATATCGCTGTCGTTAGGCGATCAAATTACCACTACTTTAGCAACTTCAGTATTGCCAGTTTGTAGTGAAGAAAATAGTTAGGGTTAAGATAACCCTGAGTCGTCTCACAACGAATACGAAATTGATCTCAAATATTTGATTCTCAAAAATGCAATTTAAAACTAGCAACTATAAAAATAGGGGGGTTTTGATATGCAAAGAAAATGACACGGAAGATTGTAAACACAGTAATAGTAAATAGGTCAATTCCACTGCTTTTTCTAAATAAGATTCTTCATTGGTTATCTAGAGATTATTGTTAAATTAATTATTGTTGTTGATTTACAAATAAATCAATGTAAAGACTCAATTCATTTGTTGGCATCCTCACTTTTAATCAAAGTACAGTCTCAATTAAAAGTGAGAATTGTTTAGATTGTCCATAGTAAATTTAATCAAAATACAGTCTCAATTAATTTTACTATGCCTAATCATGTCTATTCCTTTGTTTCTTTACCAAATAGAAAACTTAATTAATCAAAGTAAAGTCTTAACTAATTTTAGTTAAAGTAATTACCTCTAATCAAATTAAAGTCTCAATTATTGGCAAAAACTTATTTAATCAAATGAAAGTTTCTAAACAAAATCAAAGTAAAGTCTCAATTTAATTTAAAAACCTTTTAACTCATATGATTAGCATGCATGTAGATTTAAAATCATTATTTTCTATTCGATTAAGAAGCAAAGGACATAGATAAACAAAAACCACAACAATAATCAAAATAACAAAACATATAAATTCATCTAACCTCAGAATCCATTTAAGAAATTACAGTGGAATCAACCCTAAAAGCTTAGCCCTCCATGGCTTTGATGGAATACATGATAATATGATGAAGGAAAGAAAATAAAAGAAGAGAATGAGAGATGTGGTGGAGACGGTATTTGCCAAAACCAGAGAGTTCTAAGTGTCTAAGCTGTAAGTTGTAAATTGTCAGTCCCCCGCTTCTGCTCCCTTAAGTCTCTTTATATAGGCTTCCACTGGGCTTTGGGCTTTATATGTCAGTTGCTAAAATCTTTTATTTTTATTTAATTAATTAGCAACTTAATTGCTGTCCAATTTCCAATTCTGCCCCTCTCTTTTAACCATATTTGCAGTTTTGACCAGAGTTGACTGCTGACTTTGACCAGTTGACCAGAGTTGACCAGTTGACCAGTTGACCAGTTTGATTGTCCTATCAGATGCTGACACGTGGCGCAGAGTACTCTCTCTCCAGAATTAGGGTTTGCTGCTCCTTCCTCCCTTGGCTCTACGTGACGGCGCAGCTGACGGCAATGGCGGCTGCTCTGGCTTCTTCTCCGGCGAGGTGTAGTGCAGATCCTAGTGTTGTTCCGTCTTCTTCTCGTTTCACGGTGTTGCAGCAACGAAGTGATGCCAGTTCCGCAACTGCAATGGTTCGAAGAGGTGCGCGATGGAGAAGGTGGTGCGGTGGTTCTGCAGGAGATGGTGGCAGTTTCCACTGCTGCTGCTGCGCGGAACTGTGATGGAGGCGAGAACGTGCGCGGAACAGGCTTCGCGGAGGCGTGGTGGTGGCCGGAAGAGATGCTGCGATGGTGGAGTTGTTGCTGCAGCGGTGGCGTGCGAAGCTCGATGGAGATGGTGGTGGCGTGGTGCAGATTCCGGCGAAGTGGTGCAGGTTCGTGGCTGCTGGTGCGCGGTGGTTCAAGTGAAGGTGGCGGAGGTTTGTGTGTCTGGTTCGATCTGCGGCGGTGACTGCGGAAATGGAGCAGGTGCAATGGTGCGGTGCTCGCGGTGGCGTTCTGCGCGAGAAGATGGAGGTGTGCTGCGCGTTGGTTGCTGCTGTGGTGCGGAGAAGGTGCGATGCGGGGTTGCTGCTGTTTCCGGCGAGTTTCAGTGGTGGCCAGCGAGGAGATGGCGGCGGCGGTTGCCATGGTGACGGAAGGAGAGGAGAAAATTAGGGTTAGGGTTTTGGGAGATGAAGATGATGACGTGGCAGCCTTCCATTGGACAGTTTGTTAGTGCAAGGATTGTTGCCACGTGGCTTGCTTTGGTTGGTTAATTTTAAGAGGTGGGGATTGCCACATGGCATGATCTGGTTGAGTGGAGTTTAAGTGGTAGGAGGGGTGCAGAACAGGTTTTTGTGGTCCACTTGAGGGAGGAGTGTGCAAATAAAATCTGGGGGTGCATTTAGCTCCTGATTTATTCTTTTTCAGAATTTCTTGATTTTGGACTTATTTTGTAACTTTGAATATTTCAAAATCACATTATTAATTGACCAAAAATAAATTCCAGCTGCATTAACAAACGTTAAAATATCCAATAATATTTTATGCAACTAAAATCAATTTTTACGCCACTTTTACCAAACTTACTCAATAAATCCAATAATCACAAATCCTAATTAAATCAATCTTTAAGCACAGAAAATTCAATTAAATCCCCAAATTTAAATATTAAATGAGGGCAAAAATTTGAACTCATCACACACCCACACTTATCCTTTTGCACTCCTGGGCAAAATTGAACAATTTCAAAACTTTATTCTGAGGTCTTTTATTCCATATTTTCAGTGGATTAAAGAAATGAATACAAATGGAAACAGATCAATCTTCTAGAAATCATGTTGTCATGCACAAACAAATGGATAAAATTCTGTTTTTCACACATGAGTTAATCTTTTGAGTTTACAAGATAATCAAATATGAAAGAGAAACACTCAAGTTAAATATATATTTTCTCACCAAGATTCGCTCAAGTGTTTTGGCTTGTGTTTTCACTCAAAATACCCATGCAAGTAAACACTCTCAATGCTTAGCAAGACTCTAATATTCACAGCTTTCAGAAGACATGCATTCAAAAATCATGAGGACTTTTCACAGGTTATAATGAGGCCAAGGCAAAGGTAGGAAAAACTTTAGGATTTGTGTGTTTTTGAAATAGTAGGGAAGAAAGAGTTATGGAGCATAGTTTCAAAAACAATCCTTTTTTTTTTTCTTTGTTTTTTTTTCTCTTTTATCCTTTGTTGCTCTTTTCGTTTTCAGACAGCAATCATTTTTCATTTCAACACTCTGTCATCAACAATTATTTTCCTTTTGCCATTTTTACAACTTTGTGGGGGAAATACGCACCCCCACACTTTATTCCTCAACCAATCTCAACATAATCCACTAGCTCCTGCTTTCTCCCTAAGGACAAACATGGTCTTTTTCTTTTTAAGGTTTAACAATATGCTCAAAACAAGAAAAAGAGGTTTAAGCTCAAGGGGCTACCAATGGATCAATGTCATGGTTAGCTTATTTGGCCAAGTAGCTAAAACAAGAAATGTCTCAGTCATATCAAATCATGCATGTTCACCTAAGATGCAAAACAACAGAATCAAGCTAAACATTTGAATACCAACAAGACATGAGCAAATCACACAAGAAAAATAGGAATGACACACGGTAGTTCATCCTTACAATGAAGCTCAAAACTCACAAGGTCAAAAACTCTTTCACAAAAGATTTATTCCAGAAACTCTCAAATCAACTCAATCAAGTAAATCACAGAAACAATCCATTCATAGCACATGACTCTTATTTTCTCAGAATTATGACCGTTCCAATTAGTAAATCAAATCCAAAAATCCAATGTCAATATGTTTTATTGAAAGCAGAAACTTTTTTTTTTATAATAAAAACAAACCAAAAACAAAATTTAGAAAAGGAAAAACAAAAATAGAAAACAAAATCAGAAAAAGGGGGAAATCTCCCCACACCCCCACACTTTATCCATGCATTGTCCTCAATGTATTCAATATGTATAAAATGTAAAGAAAAAGTATGAAGTGTACTTACCTCCTCAAGGTGGAAGGTATGAGGGAGAAGTCAAGTTCATCTCATCCATCGTCTTATTCAGCATATCTTGATTTTCATTGAATATTCGAAGACGATGCCCATTAACTTTAAAAGTTCTTGCTGAAGATTCTTCCTTGATCTCCACTGCTCCATAAGGGAAGACTTCTGTAACAATGTATGGTCCTTCCCAAGTAGAATGCAACTTACCACTCATGTGACCAAGCTTGGATTTGTATAGTAACACCTTCTGGCCTACCTTGAAATCCTTTCTAACCACAAGCTTTTGGCCATGGAACTTCTTGGTTTTCTCTTTGTAGAACTTTGAATTTTCATAGGCTGCAAGCCTAATCTCCTCTAGTTCTTGCAACTGAAGTTTTCGCTCATTTCCTGCTTCTTCCAAATCCAAGTTGCATGCTTTCACGGCCCAATAGGCCCGATGTTCAATCTCCATAGGTAGATGACAAGCCTTTCCAAAAACCACCCTGAAAGGTGACATACCTATAGGTGTTTTGTAAGCTGTCCTGTGTGCCCAAAGTGCATCATCCAATCTTGTGGCCCAATCCTTTCGACTAGGCTTCACTACTTTCTCTAGTATCTTTTTATTCTCTCTATTAGAGATCTCTGCTTGTCCATTGGTTTGGGGGTGATATGGTGCAGCAATGCGATGTGTCACCCCATACTTCTTCAACATGTTCTCAAGTAGCCTATTACAGAAATGAGTCCCCTGGTCACTGATGATGGCTCGTGGTATCCCAAATCTGCAGAAAATGTTAGACCTGACAAAACTCATAACAACTCGAGAATCATTAGTCCTTGTAGCTATGGCTTCCACCCATTTGGAGACATAGTCTACAGCAAGCAAAATATAAGAAAACCCAAAAGAAGGAGGAAAAGGACCCATAAAATCAATACCCCAAATATCAAATACCTCACAATATAGCATGGGTTGTTGAGGCATTTCATCCCTTCTTGTAATGGATCTGGCTGCCCTTTGGCACTGCTCACAATTTTCATATACCCTCTGTGCATCTTTAAAAATGGTAGGCCAATATAATCCACAATCCAACACCTTCCTACCTGTTCTTTGTGTGCCATAATGTCCACCAAAAGGAGATGAATGACAGAACTCAAGCACATGAGGTATCTCGATATCTGGAACACACCTCCTTATGACTTGGTCACTACCAATGCGCCATAAGATTGGGTCTTCCCAAATATAGTACTTTGCCTCACTTTTTAGCTTGATTCTTTCATATTTGGAGAAGGAAGGAGGAATAGCAGAAACAACCAAATAATTAACAATGTCAGCAAACCAAGGTTCAGGAAACATACCTTTCACAGCAGTCAATGCTAGGAGGACTTCATCAGGAAAGTCATCCTTAATAGGAATGTTATCTTCTCCATTTTCAATCCTGCTAAGATGATCAGCTACCAAGTTATGTGCTCCACTTCTGTCTAGAATCTCAATGTCAAACTCTTGGAGCAGTAGCATCCATCTGATCAACCTTGGTTTCGAATCTGCTTTCTTCAGAAGGAATTTTAATGCTGCATGATCAGTATAAACAATTACCTTGGAACCAAGTATATACGGTCTAAATTTGTCCAAGGCAAACACAACAACCAATAATTCCTTCTCAGTTGTGGTGTAGTTAGCCTGCGTTGTGTCCAATGTTCTGGAAGCATAATATATCACATGTGATAGCTTCCTATCTTTTTGTGCAAGCACCGCTCCTACTGCAAAGTTTGATGCATCACACATCAACTCGAATGGTAATGTCCAATCAGGTGGCTGGATGATAGGAGTGGTGGTAAGCGCCTTTTTCAATGTATCAAATGCATCTTTGCACCTCTCTCCAAAGTCAAATACTATATCCTTTTGCAACAAGTTGGAGAGAGGGTTGGCTATCTTGCTGAAGTCCTTGATAAACCTCCTGTAAAATCCTGCATGTCCAAGAAAAGATCGAACCTCTTTCACAGAAGAGGGGTAAGGCAATTGTGAAATAATATCAATTTTAGCAGGATCTACAGATATACCATTCTTGGAAACAACGTGACCTAAAACTATACCTTGTTCCACCATAAAATGACATTTTTCAAAATTTAGAACAAGGTTAGTTTCTTCACATCTCTCCAAGACTCTAGCAAGATTAGACAAGCAATGATCAAAAGATGAACCATATACATTAAAATCATCCATAAAAACCTCAATACAATGCTCCAACAAATCTGTAAAAATACTCATCATACATCGCTGAAATGTTCCAGGAGCATTGCAAAGGCCAAATGGCATTTTCCTATAAGCATATGTACCGAATGGACAAGTAAAGGTAGTTTTATGTTGATCCTCTAGGGCAATACAAATCTGAAAATACCCAGAGAATCCATCAAGAAAACAGTAATGAGACTTACCTGCCAATCGGTCTAACATCTGGTCCATGAATGGTAAAGGAAAGTGGTCCTTCCTGGTGGCCTGGTTTAGTCTTCTATAATCAATACAGACCCTCCAGCTATTCTGAATACGAGTAGGAATCAACTCGTTCTTCTCATTCTTGACCACGGTGATCCCAGATTTCTTGGGGACCACATGTACAGGACTCACCCAAGTGCTGTCAGAAATAGGATATATAATACCTGCTTGTAGCAACTTGGTGACTTCTTTCTTCACAACCTCCATCAGCTGAGGATTCAGTCTCCTCTGAGGTTGCCTCACTGGCTTAGCATCCTCCTCCAAGAGTATTCTGTGCATGTAGAAAGAAGGACTAATACCAGGAATATCTGCCAAAGTCCAGCCTATTGCTCGCTTGTGATCTTTGATAACCTGCAATAGCTTTTGTTCCTACTCGTTAGTAAGCAAGGCAGATATAATAACAGGGAGTTTCCCATCCCTCTCAAGATAAACATATTTCAAATGAGATGGTAAAGGTTTCAACTCCAAAGTGGGTGGTTGTTCCACAGATGGCAACATTTTATTGCCTAAGGTAATTTCAGCCACCTCAGCATCACACTTGGACGCCACAGAGGTATCAAATAGTGACACCGCGTCCTCCATATCACCTGTTTTACAACTTTCTCTTCCGTCTAAAATTGAGCCCGAAATATTCGAAAAAGAAAAATCCAAAGAAGAAGAAAAACCAGATAAAACGTCCAAAAGTCCAAAAGCATAATTGTTCACTACATTACTCAATAAATCAATACAAAACAAAGAATGGTCTTCAATTGGGTGCTTCATGGCTTCTAGCACGTTGAATTGCACCTTCTCATCTCCTATCTCCATAGTCAAGGATCCTGTATGCACGTCTATCTTGGTACGTGTTGTCATCATGAATGGTCTTCCCAAGATGATTGTGGTTGAACTCCTTCCTTCATCATCCTTCATATCCAAGATGTAGAAATCTGCAGGAAAAATTAACTTGTCCACACGGACAAGAACATCTTCTAGCACACCTGCAGGGTTAACTGTGCTACGATTGGCCAACTGAATGACCACACCAGTAGACTTAAGAGGTCCAAGATGAAGTGAAGTAAAAACAGATAAAGGCATTACATTAATGGAAGCTCCTAAATCTAACATAGCATTGTCAAACTTAGTACTTCCTATAATGCAGGGAACAGAAAACATACCTGGATCCTTACACTTTTGCGGCATTCTGACTGCAGGCTTCTTAGTTAAGCTAGAGACATTTCTTCCCATGTTCACTACCTCTTTGTCCATAATACGCCTTTTATGTGTACATAATTCTTTGAGAAACTTGGCATATTTAGGAATTTGTCTTACAACATCCAACAAAGGGATGTTTATCTCCACTTTCTTGAAAGTATTCAGGATTTCTTTGTCTAACTCCTCCATCTTTTTAGTTTTTGGTTTCAAACGGTTTGGATAGGGAGGAGGAGGAGAATAAGGAGAAGAATTTTCAGAGGAAGTATTAGGGGATACCAACTTGGAGTTATCACTGGGTGCAGGTATTTCAGATGTTGCTTGTGTTGCTTCATCTGATCTTCCTCTTTCATCATTAGGTACAACTTCATTGTCCTTATCTTCATCTTCTTGGGCATCCCCAAGGCCTTGTATTTGCTTACCCGATCTTAAAGTAATAGCACTTACATTTCTCGGGTTGATTACAGTTTGTGCAGGCAAATTGCTTGAGCCTTGCTGAGACTTCATCTGATTTAACTCATTTGCCATTTGTCCAATCTGGTTCTGCAAGTTTTGATTGGTTGCTTCCATCGTCTGTTTCAACTCATTGATTTGTCCCTTCATCATGTCAGCCATCATTTTCATCATTGCCTCCATGTTTGAATCACCAGAGGTTGCCGCTGGTTGTGGTTGTTGCCTTTGTTGAGGTGGAACATAGACTTGTTGGTGTTGAGGCTGTTGATTTCCCCATTTCTGGCTGGGATATTCCTTCCAATCTGGGTTGTACTTGTTGGAGGACAAATCATGGTTGTATTGCTGCCGAGGTGGTCTATTATTGCCATAGATGTTTGCAGCATATGCCTGAGGTTGTTCATTGTCTAACGTCCCTGTCTCTTTTAACATAGAACAAGCCTCTGTAGGATGATTAGTAGAAGCACAAATTCCACATAAAGTAGAAGGGATAGGCTTTTTCTGTAAGTCTGTCAAGGTCCTTACCATGGCTGCTAAGTCATCCAACTTCCCTTCTAATTTCTTGTGATTTGCAAGATATGAAGCTTCTACTCCATGGGTTCCCTTCAATAGAGTTATAGAATTACTCCTTGTGGAAAATTGTTGATGGTTCGACGCCATAGTTTCAATCAATTGTCTTGCATTTGTTGGCGTTTTGTCCACCAATGACCCTCCACTTGCAGCATCTATCATTTGTCTATCCATGATACTCAATCCCTCATAAAAGTACTGAATGAGGAGATGCTCGTTTATTTGGTGATGAGGACAAGAAGCACACAACTTTTTGAATCTTTCCCAATACTCGTGAAGACTTTCTCTTTCTTGTTGCCTTACCCCATAAATATCTTTGCGAATAGCAGCAACTCTAGATGCTGGAAAAAACTTTTCCAGAAATAATCTTTTCAAAGTCTCCCAAGTATTGATGGATCCTGGCGGAAGGCAGTATAACCAATTCTTAGCAGCATCTTGCAATGAGAATGGAAAAGCCTTAAGCTTGATATGTTCCTCTGTCACTGTTGTAGGTCTCATGGATGAACAAACAACATGAAATTCCTTCAAGTGATGGTATGGGTCTTCTCTTGCTAATCCATGGAATTTGGGTAAAAGATGGATTAACCCAGACTTAAGCTCACATTCTCCATCTGGATATTGGATGCACATGTTTTGTGTAATTGCTGCATCCGGTGAAGCCAACTCTCTTATTGTTCTTTCTTCCATTCTATCTTCTTGAAATTCTGGTTCAGGTGATGGATCAGAAGATATGTTAATCACCGGAGGTGATTCTAGTGGTACACTTTCAGTGGTAGGTTCAGATGATGATGGTGCTCCTTCAGTAGAACACCTGAGATCAAGTCTCCTACGTGATTTACGCAAGTTCCTTTCAAGTTCTGAATCAAGTTGATAAAATTGACCCGGATTGGCCCGAGTCATGCACTATGAGAGTCCACCTGAAAGTGTTTCCCTGTGTGTTTTTTTTTTTCTTCCTATTCTTGTTTTGGAGAAAGATTTCAAGAAAGAAATGAGTTAAGATGTCGTTGGGTCTACTCCCAGGAAAGAGAGGTGCGTCACAATGGACAACTTAAATACCAAGTCTTTCCTAGACAGAGTTTTCCAAACTAGTCTCAAAAATTTCTTAAAAGAAATTCTTAATCAAAACAAAAATAGAAATTTGCTTGGAATATATTAAAAGAAAACTAGAGACTACAAAATAACAAACTATATTAAACGTATATGCGTAAAATAAAAATAAAAAATAAAAATAAACAAATAAAATAAAATAAATAAAAACAGAATCAAAATAAAAGAAATACTAACCGTACTCCCCGACAACGGCGCCAAATTTGATATCGCTGTCGTTAGGCGATCAAATTACCACTACTTTAGCAACTTCAGTATTGCCAGTTTGTAGTGAAGAAAATAGTTAGGGTTAAGATAACCCTGAGTCGTCTCACAACGAATACGAAATTGATCTCAAATATTTGATTCTCAAAAATGCAATTTAAAACTAGCAACTATAAAAATAGGGGGTTTTGATATGCAAAGAAAATGACACGGAAGATTGTAAACACAGTAATAGTAAATAGGTCAATTCCACTGCTTTTTCTAAATAAGATTCTTCATTGGTTATCTAGAGATTATTGTTAAATTAATTATTGTTGTTGATTTACAAATAAATCAATGTAAAGACTCAATTCATTTGTTGGCATCCTCACTTTTAATCAAAGTACAGTCTCAATTAAAAGTGAGAATTGTTTAGATTGTCCATAGTAAATTTAATCAAAATACAGTCTCAATTAATTTTATTATGCCTAATCATGTCTATTCCTTTGTTTCTTTACCAAATAGAAAACTTAATTAATCAAAGTAAAGTCTTGACTAATTTTAGTTAAAGTAATTACCTCTAATCAAATTAAAGTCTCAATTATTGGCAAAAACTTATTTAATCAAATGAAAGTTTCTAAACAAAATCAAAGTAAAGTCTCAATTTAATTTAAAAACCTTTTAACTCATATGACTAGCATGCATGTAGATTTAAAATCATTATTTTCTATTCGATTAAGAAGCAAAGGACATAGATAAACAAAAACCACAACAATAATCAAAATAACAAAACATATAAATTCATCTAACCTCAGAATCCATTTAAGAAATTACAGTGGAATCAACCCTAAAAGCTTAGCCCTCCATGGCTTTGATGGAATACATGATAATATGATGAAGGAAAGAAAATAAAAGAAGAGAATGAGAGATGTGGTGGAGACGGTATCTGCCAAAACCAGAGAGTTCTAAGTGTCTAAGCTGTAAGTTGTAAATTGTCAGTCCCCCGCTTCTGCTCCCTTAAGTCTCTTTATATAGGCTTCCACTGGACTTTGGGCTTTATCTGTCAGTTGCTAAAATCTTTTATTTTTATTTAATTAATTAGCAACTTAATTGCTGTCCAATTTCCAATTCTGCCCCTCTCTTTTAACCATATTTGCAGTTTTGACCAGAGTTGACTGCTGACTTTAACCAGTTGACCAGAGTTGACTAGTTGACCAGTTTGACTGTCCTATCAGATGCTGACACGTGGCGCAGAGTACTTAGGGTTTGCTGCTCCTTCCTCCCTTGCCTCTACGTGACGGCGCGGCTGACGGCAATGGCGGCTGCTCCGGCTTCTTCTCCAGCGAGGTGTAGTGCAGATCCTAGTGCTGTTCCGTCTTCTTCTCGTTTCACGGTGTTGCAGCAACGAAGTGATGCCAGTTCCGCAGCTGCAATGGTTCGAAGAGGTGCGCGATGGAGAAGGTGGTGCGGTGGTTCTGCAGGAGATGGTGGCAGTTTCCGCTGCTGCTGCTGCGCGGAACTGCGATGGAGGCGAGAACGTGCGCGGAACAGGCTTCGCGGAGGCGTGGTGGTGGCTGGAAGAGGTGCTGCGATGGTGGAGTTGTTGCTGCAGCGGTGGCGTGCGAAGCTCGATGGAGATGGTGGTGGCGTGGTGCAGATTCCGGCGAAGTGTTGCAGGTTCGTGGCTGCTGGTGCGCGGTGGTTCAAGTGAAGGTGGCGGAGGTTTGTGTGTCTGGTTCGATCTGCGGCGGTGACTGCGGAAATGGAGCAGGTGCAATGGTGCGGTGCTCGCGGTGGCGTTCTGCGCGAGAAGATGGAGGTGTGCTGCGCGTTGGTTGCTGCTATGGTGCGGAGAAGGTGCGATGCGGGGTTGCTGCTGTTTCCGGCGAGTTTCAGTGGTGGCCGGCGAGGAGATGGCGGCGGCGGTTGCCATGGTGATGGAAAGAGAGGAGAAAATTAGGGTTAGGGTTTTGGGAGATGAAGATGATGACGTGGCAGCCTTCCATTGGACAGCTTGTTAGTGCAAGGATTGTTGCCACGTGGCTTGCTTTGGTTGGCTAATTTTAAGAGGTGGGGATTGCCACATGGTATGATCTGGTTGAGTGGAGTTTAAGTGGTAGGAGGGGTGCAACTTAGTGAAAACTGGGGGTGCAGAACAGGTTTTTGTGGTCTACTTGAGGGATGAGTGTGCAAATAAAATCTAGGGGTGCATTTAGCTCCTGATTTATTCTTTTTCAGAATTTCTTGATTTTGGACTTATTTTGTAACTTTGAATATTTCAAAATCACATTATTAATTGACCAAAAATAAATTCCAGCTGCATTAAGAAACGTTAAAATATCCAATAATATTTTATGCAACTAAAATCAATTTTTACGCCACTTTTACCAAACTTACTCAATAAATCCAATAATCACAAATCCTAATTAAATCAATCTTTAAGCACAGAAAATTCAATTAAATCCCCAAATTTAAATATTAAATGAGGGCAAAAATTTGAACTCATCAATAACGTAGAATAAGATACATGATATATGTCACAATCTAGCAAATTGATAAGTAAAGGAAGATTCACCACAAAGAGGCCACTCTTTGATAATAATCGATAATAAGGATGCCATAATCAATAAGATTGATAAGTCAAGGAAGATTCGTCACAAAGATGTCAATCATTAAAAAGAACATATCAATCTTCCACTTCCCAAATCTCGTGAACTATATTTTTCTCTTTTCCTATATATACCCTTCTTGAACATCCTAGTTAATGGCTTATGAGAAGGACTATTTTGATGGCAGTAATAGCCAAGGAAAGTGTTCCGAGGAAGTGCTTCAACCGATTGGAACATAGTTCGTGTTCTTGGGTGCAACTTCAACCCTTTCAAGTTCTTGTCATGCTTTTGATCTACCGGTGAATTCTTAGGTGTCCCTTTTAATTCCATTGGTGTTTTGAATATCTAGCTTCTCTTTATTTATCTCAATTACGTAGCTTAATAATCAATTAACACTTTGTCGAATTTGGATTCCACATGGATTTTATTTGCATATAAATATGTTGTATAATATATCTTGAAGGGATCTTATTATTCCATATAACAATTGGTCACCTTCTGGCCACGACAAGTGGGAGTTTTGTATCTCTCTTTGATGTTGAGACTTGTAGGCAGATGCACACATTTCAAGTGTTAACATGGACACAAAACTACAAACAAATAAGAAAATAATAATTGGTGCTACAATTAACAAAAAAACACAAAAAATAGATAATTTTCACGAATCAAATGTAGAAATGCATAATTTAAACGAAGAACACGAAAAAAAAAATTAGAAACTCAAAGAATACTAGATACTAGAACCTAGCTTTGGATATTAAATGATATGATCTTATCCATGAAAGAGTTTGATTGTTTTTGAATTTGAATTCCTTCTGTAAAATATATTAAAGAATTCAAATAATAACACAAAATAAGAAAGAGTTGATATACGCCACAATCTAACAGATTGAAGTAATATAGTAGATTGATAAGTAAAGGAAGATTTGTTACAAATAAGTCACTCTTTGATAAGAACTGATAATAGAGACACCACAATCAATAAGATTTATAAGTGAAGAAAGATTCGTCACAAAGATGTCAATCTTTGATAAGAACTTAAGGCCTAAGCCAAGAACAAAGAGAATCTTCTCTTTAATGAAATAAAATTATATATGACTAAAAAGTGTTTACTTCAGCTTTTGGTACCTCTATATATAGACACATAAGTTTACAAAAACCTAGAAACCCTATAAGAAAGCCCGAAGCTCAAAAACATAAAAAAAATAAACTAATTTCTAAAAGAAAGCCCAAAGTAAAAAAAAAAACATAGAAAGATAAACTAATTCTAATTTTGTTAAGAATTATTCTTCAAATGTGCTTCAAGGCAATGTGCTTTATGCCATGATATTAATTCCTTCATGTCCTTTGAATGCCGAAGATTTCTCTTCAAGTGCTTCTTGTATGGAGTCGTGAGATAATCCTCTATCAAGAATTTTGCCTTAAGAGAGAAATTAAATTGCTTTATACAAAAAAGAATATTAAATTTTAAAGTATTTCGATTACTTTACCCAAATATACTATTTAATAAATAAAGAAAAACCAATCATATGTAATTCAAATGCTATGTAATTCAATTTTTTGAAATTGTTAAAATCTACTGTCCAAATCGACATATCATTGATTTTTACCATTTAAGTATTTTTTACTTTTATTATGGATCTTGATTCTTTGTTTGTATAAGTATAGTGTTGCGTCGAAGTGGTCAATTTATTAAGGATAAATAAATAAAAAATAGGAAAAGAAATTATGTACGTCAAAGTAGTAGGTGTTCATTTTGTTGTACAGTAAGATACATTTCTTTCTTTCATAACGTAGCATGCAAATATTTGAGATTTTTCTCCAAAGCAGCATTGTTTCATATTTTTTTCCCAAATATAGCATACATGTGCTTAATATTATAGAATTGGCATGGTTTTGGAAACGAGGTCAGAATTCAGTCCACAGGGAGCCGAATTCTGACCTTCATTGGTCATTTTTCTTTTTTTGCTTTCCCAGTCATAATTTGATTCTAAATTGGTTTTATTTATTTTTTTCTCTCTTTTAAAAAATGGAGGAATAAGATGTAAAAAGAATATTATATAGGATTTAGTATTGTATATTAAGTTATTTTAGGTGTTATTTGAAAATATAAAAGTAAATCTAAAAATTTTATTTTTGAATTTGTTGAGTATTATTTTTTTATAATAGTAATTTGGAAAATAATTGTATGAATTATAATAGAAGTAACAAAAGTCAAAATAATTATTATATAATGTTTGAGGTGGTGTTTTACTATTTATTTATTTTTTGTTTATTGAATATTTAAAAAAAAGTAGTGGAAGTTAAAAATTAGTTTGTATTTTTATTTTTGTACTTTGATTTATTTATAAAAATTTAATTTATAAAGTATATTTGTTTGGACACAAATAAATAATTTATATTGTGAAATGAAATAGTAGTTATTAACTTTAAATATAAATTTAAAAATTATGCTTTTAAAATACTGTAATAAATAAACTATTAAAAAATTGGTTGAAATTAATTAGTTTTCTTTTGACTTGAAATATATTTTTAATATATGTGTTTTTTAATTGAAATTTATAAATTATAATGGAAGAAAAAATATATTTATTTAGTGAAATTCATTACAGGTATCCTAATTGACATAATTAAAAATAAAATTAACTTGACTAGTACTAATGGAATGGATATTTAAATTTCACACCCTATGGATCTGTATTGAACCAAGTATTCAGTTCTTGCCTCATTTCATCAAAATTAGGTGGACGTATATATGTTGTTTGGATGAACAATTCAATATATTGTCAAGTGTCAGGACGTGACACAGACAAGTCCAAACGTTGAACTTCTTTTCATTACATGATCATTTGTGCAACATCATTATCTATTTTGACTTCAGCTGTGTCATGGATAAATTTATTGTTGACTACCCTCATGGGATAAAGGTAGTTAATATGAGTTACTACGGAATAGGTCCCACAATGTATTTTTTGTGTTATTTTTTATAGAAGCTCATCAAAGGTGAAATTGTGGGGGATTGACATTGTCACACTAGCAACTGATCTAAAGTATAGCTCCCAACCATATGGGCTATCTATGATGCTTGCACGTCTACGAAGTCCTCCATAATATAACTTTGTTGGTGAACACGGAATAGGATTTAACAAACAATTCAATTATTGTGTAAATGGTTAGATGAGACTTACAATGAATGATTTCTACAATGTCATCATTTATTGAGATTTGAAGAGCATCATACATAATGGCTCCTTCTTCATTGAATGTGGATCTTTTGAAGTACAACTTACTAATGGATGTGGTGGTTGGAACCTCTAGAGTTGAGTATACTTTCTAGCTCAAGATATGTTGAATGTTTAGTTCTCTCGTATGCGGAAGAGTTTTGGACTTTCACATTGGAACTTCACACCATCTTCACATTGTATCATTTAGTCATTGGAAAACAAGGTTGCAAGGTAGGAATTTGAATAGTTCTCTTGGGTGTTGATGCCAAAGTTTTCCAAGTCAAACAATTGGATGTGTTGATATTTGGATAGTGGTTGCTGTTGGTAGGTTTGTTACGCAATTTGATAGTATACTAGGTTACTTTCAAAGTCTATGTATTTATAGGGGAAGTAGTTGTGGGTCTTGGTATGGATTCAAATAAGGTCTATAGGGCATGATATCCTAATAAAGGTGATACATCTTGTCATAGTCGCATAGTGCATCTGAGACCATTAATATGTAGTGTGAATCAAGCCATGCATTTTGAAGACAACTTAACTTTAACAATTAATTTTAGTAATAGGCTTGGCACGTTATCCCAATAAAGTTCATACATCTTGTCATAATGTTAGGTTGCATGTGATACCATTAATGATTACATTGTGTAAGGCCATGTATTGAAGTATCCGTTAGCTTTTGAAGCGGTCAAATTATCTATCTTTATTGCACACTATCCCAATATCATTGAGAAGTCTTGTCGTAATGCCAGAGGGCATGTGAGGGAATCATTTTTTACACTGCATAACCCAATTTTTGCATCATTTGTCAGCTTTGACACTATATAAGCCCATGTATTTCAAATATCCGTCAACTTTTACAGCTGTGAAATTAAATATATTCCTTGGCACGTTATCCCAATTGAAGTATCTCTCAACTTTTACAGTGGTCAAATATTAAATCTGGCTTGGCACACTATCCCAATAAAGTTGACAAGTATTGTCCTAATTACAGGGTGCATGTGAGGCCATGTATTTAAAATATCCATCAGCTCTTACAATGGTGAAATTAAATATCTTCCTTGGCATGTTATCCCTTCATATACAGCTTCATGACCATCATGTGCAGCATGTAAGACCCGAAGAAATTAATTAATTAATTAATTAATTAATAAATGCGGGTAGTGGGACCCTTTATGACAACTAATATTAATTGTTATGATGTGGAAAATTCCTAGCTCAAATGGTTGAGAGTACTTGATTGTGTTGAAAGGACTTAGATTTGAGTCTTATTTAATTATTATTTGTGTGTTAATTAATTATTATTTTAATAATTGTTTGAGCATAATGAGTGATAATATGATCCTAGAATTATAGGAATTATCATGAAACATGGATTGATTGAATGATTGTTCATTAACTTGACAATTGCATGGTTATGGGTTCAAACCTTGGTAGACATGAATTAAGCTTCCTTTTTGCTAAAATTAGTTTTGGCATGAATGTGAAAGGGTAGAGAAACCCTAGCTGTCATAGAGGTAGCCAAGAGGGTTGGGAAACAACCCATAATAGACTTTGAATGTCAATTAACATCTTGATTAAATGAAATTCGTTTTGGAACACTAACCTACCATTAAGACACAATTAAAAGAACAATTGAGGGTGAGAAGGAAGGTTTTTAAGTTTGTAATTGTTGAGCTAGGTGAGAAGAGGAATTTGAGAGTTATCATTGTGTTCAAAGTGAGATAGTGAGTGTGGTTCGTGAGAGGAGCAAAGTGATAAAGGATTGATCACTACCAAGGATGATGGCCCATGGCACATGCTTAGAAGAAAGGGAGTTCCTTGATCCCTTCCTTTGCTTTTATTTTCTTTAGTTTAAAATTCCGTTAAGTTGGCTTGGTTGACTATTTTTGAGTTGACTTGTTGACCTTGACTTTGGGTTGACTTGTTGACTCAAAAGATTAGCTTAACCTTAAACCAACATGCTAATAAATTCCTTAATTTGCTTTTGTAGGAATAAGAAAGGAGGAGGACCACATAGGAGACACTTGGCGTCCTAAGGAAGAGAGAGAAGGAATAAGACTTTCTAGAAGCATCTAGAAAGAGGAGGCCCACATGCCTTGGACACCAAGTCTTCTAGAATGTTCTAGAACCTTACTTTGGGAGCCTTGGCCATGAAGACTTGCCACCTAGATGGCTTGGACGAAAATTCACCCATGTGCACCCTAGGATTACCTACTTTCTAGAACATGCTACGTTTCTTTTGTAATCCTTTAACTTAGTTGTTTTGCTAAGGGGCCCCTAGACTTGTCTATTTAAGGGGACCTCTAACACTTGTACAAGGGTTGAACATTTTGAAGTAAAAACACTCTTGTGTCTCAACCATTTGTGAGAGTTTCCTCCCTTGGGAGTGAATACTTTTAAGCCTTATCTTGCATAGCAAGTGGCGGCACACATCCACTCATCTTCAAGGTTGCCATTGGCTTCTAGCCTAGCCTTGTAGTGGCGTGCTTCTCACATTTTTACCATTTCTTTCCTTTCCATTTTATGTTTTCTTCTTCCTTTAATTGTTCTTGGTTTTCTATGGTTTATGTGTTTTCCATTTCCTTTTTGTTTTGAATCAATCCATCATCTTCTTCTCTTGAGCTTTGTGAAAGGAACCTTCACATCTAGATAGCTTGCTATCTTAATGTCCAGTGGGGATTTCACTTAGCTTTCTTAATCAACTCACACCATATTCAATAATCTTAAAAAGGAACAAGATAATCCTTCATCATTTGGTATCTAGAGCTTTGGTTGTCCTTGAATATGGTGTTTTCATGTTCTAACCTTGTCTTGTGTAGCTATCTTTGAATGGTCCACATAAAAACAATGCTGGCAGAAACTGTTCACGATTTTAAAAGATTAAACTGCACCTCCTCAGTTGTCCAAAAATTACTTTCTTGATGTCAAAAGAAAGCTCTGTTAGTCTAGTTTTTAACAAAAAAAGAACCAATGCATTTGGAGTTCTGTGGAGAGAGTTATGATTAAAATAGTAAGCAAAGGTCAGAGCTGCCGAGATCACCGCGAATCAACGTTTTTCAGGTTATGTTGGGCAGTTTTGGCTACTGTTTTTGTTACTCTTCTTACTCCTAAATGTTGTTGGATAACATGTCTTTGTGTGCTTAATCATTGACCTTCATTTCCAAAAGTTTAAATGCATGATAACTACATGTTTGAGTCTTTAAATGTGCCTAACTTTTGCTTGAGTCATATGTCATACGCTAGCTTGAAGTTTTCTTATTCTTGTTATTCCAAGTATTTGAATATTGCATTCACCTTATGTCTTGTTTGATGTATGCTCCTTGGACTTGATTTTGGCCTAAAATTTGGGAACTAAGTGTCCAAGCCACCCAAAACACCTTTCTCATCATTTTGTGAAACTAGTTTTTGAAAGAAGAAAAATTTTGGTACACTTTTACAATCTTACTAAGAGCAAGATGGCTCTTTGATGAACCAAAAGTGTGTTTGTCACTAAGTGTTATGCTACTAGTTTTCATGCTTGAGAAATGGGTGATATTGGCAAATTAGTTCCATTCTTTGACTTGGTTATGATCTTTCTTGGTGTATGCATGATTTAGGACTAGGAATGCATGTTCAAGTATTTTCCATGTCATTCTTATAATGTGCTTTTCTTGTTTTAGTCTTGTTAAAAGTTTGTCTCAAACTTTTCTTCTTTAGAGTTTAGCATTTCTTGTTTTTGTGCTTTTCTTGATTGTCTTTAGGTACTCTTGGTTTTGTCATAGTAAGTTTGTCTTCTTGAAATTCTTGAGTGTTTGAACCGAGCCACTTGTACGCAAGAAAAGGATTTTTGAACAAAGTTTTTTCTTCACTCCTTGGAGGAGCTTTGAGTGTAGCCTTGCCTTGTTACTTTGGGAGAGTGATGTAAACACTTGGGTCACATTTTGGGTTGGAATTGGTCTCGGTTTTCATGTTGTCTAACCCCTAATTCATTTATTTTGTCTCGGATTTGAGTGTTTTTTGTTGTAGGAATCATGGCAAGTTCATCAAATGCACCTACACCAAACAAAAACAATACATTGATGAGATTGCTTCGGGATTTGGAGTTGTCTAGGAAGGAGGCCTTTGAACAATTGAGAAAAGACAAGGAGCAAAGTGACCTAAGAATCCAAGAGCACATTCAAAGGCTTGAAGCTAAAGAGCAAGAAAGAGGGGCTAGGAAAAGAGGGCATTTTAGGCGCAACCCATCACAAGAGAAGCAAACTCCAAAGATTCCTAAGTTCTATGGAGGAAGTGATCCCAAAATCTTCCTTGATTGGGAAGCTAAAGTTGATCAAATTTTCAATGAAAATCATGTAAAGGATCAAACACAAGTTGATCTAGTAGTGTTAGGATTTTTTGAGTATGCCAAAACTTGGTGGCATAAAGTTTGTAAAAATTATGACCAAGGGCCACCCGCGGCTTCTTGGATGGACATTAAAACTCTTATGCGCGCTAGATTTGTTCCTCCCTCCTATAGGAAGGAACTTCTTTTGAAGCTCCAAAGGCTTCACCAAGGTCCTATGTGTGTGAGTGAGTACTTTAAAGAATTAGAGTCTCAAATGTTTAGGGTTGGAATAAGAGAAACTAACAAAGAAAAAATGAAAAGGTTTGTGAATGGTCTTAGGAGAGACATACAAGACCAAGTAGAGTTGTATGAGTACTCCACTCTTCAAAATGTTTTCACACTTGCTCTTAGGATTGAAACTCATTTGAAAAGAAAGAATAGGGCAAGGAAGAGTTACTCACCCAACCACTACTATAGTCACTCATGGAAGGGAAAAGCTAAAGAGAAACATGATAAATTTCCTTCTAAGTCTCACCAAGCACCATCAAGTAAAAATAAGTTACCAAGTGGTCACACTCACCATTCCACTTCTCAAAGATCAAGTTCCATTAAATGTTTTAAATGTTTGGGGTATAAACACATTGCTTTGAATTGCCTAATCAAGAAGACAATGATCTTAAAGAAGAGTGATGATGAGAGTGAACATTTTTCTTCCCCTTTTCCCCAAAATACTTCTTCCCACACTTCTTCAATTGAAAGGACTAAACCCTTTGAAAGTGGATTGTTAATGGTAAGGCGCCAACTAGGGCAAGTTCCCAAAGAACTTGATCCTTCTCAAAGACAAGACCTTTTTCATGGAGGGTGCCTTATCAATGACAAGATATGTCACTTCATCATAGATAGTGGAAGTTGTGTAAATATGGCTAGCCCAAGGGTGGTGGACAAGTTTGGCTTGAAAACAATTCCTCATGTCAAACCCTACAACCTATCATGGCTTAAGGAAGAAGAAATAAAAGTAACTAAACAAGTCCTCATTAACTTTTCAATTGGCAATTTTAAGGATGAGGTATTATGTGACATTGTGCCTATGGAAGCCAACCATATTTTGCTAGGTAGGCCATGGCAATTTGATAGAAAAGTTGTTTATGATGGCCATGCAAACACTTATGTTTTCTCCTCCCTAGGAAAGAAGTTCACAATCCTACCTCTCCCACCTCCACAAGAAAATGAGGACAAAAATAAAATAAAAGATGAAAAAGAAAAAGAAAAGGGGCAAGCTTTCACCAAAGAGTTACTTGCCTACAAAAAGAGTTTTTCAAAGCAAGAGGTGCAACACCACTCTTCATTCTCTTCCCAAACAAAGAGAGATGAACAAAAACACAAGCAAGAAAAGGAGAGTGGCATTAAAAAGAAAGAGGGCATCTCCAAGACTAGGGATCAAATCATTAAAGATGAAGAAAGTTCTCGTCAACTCAAGTCAAGCTCCATCAACAAAGACTTCAAGAATTTGAGGTCAAATTCTCTCCAACAAGGGGAGAATGATAAAGGATTGATCACTACCAAGGATGATGGCCCATGGCACATGCTTAGAAGAAAGGGAGTTCCTTGATCCCTTCCTTTGCTTTTATTTTCTTTAGTTTAAAATTCCGTTAAGTTGGCTTGGTTGACTATTTTTGAGTTGACTTACTTTCTAGAACATGCTACGTTTCTTTTGTAATCCTTTAACTTAGTTGTTTTGCTAAGGGGCCCCTAGACTTGTCTATTTAAGGGGACCTCTAACACTTGTACAAGGGTTGAACATTTTGAAGTAAAAACACTCTTGTGTCTCAACCATTTATGAGAGTTTCCTCCCTTGGGAGTGAATACTTTTAAGCCTTATCTTGCATAGCAAATGGCGGCACACATCCACTCATCTTCAAGGTTGCCATTGGCTTCTAGCCTAGCCTTGTAGTGGCGTGCTTCTCACATTTTTACCATTTTTTTCCTTTCCATTTTATGTTTTCTTCTTCCTTTAATTGTTCTTGGTTTTCTATGGTTTATGTGCTTTCCATTTCCTTTTTGTTTTGAATCAATCCATCATCTTCTTCTCTTGAGCTTTGTGAAAGGAACCTTCACATCTAGATAGCTTGCTATCTTAATGTCCAGTGGGGATTTCACTTAGCTTTCTTAATCAACTCACACCATATTCAATAATCTTAAAAAGGAACAAGATAATCCTTCATCACAAAGGGGCGGCCATTGTTGATCAAGAAGGAACTCTAGACTCATCAATTTTGAGCAAGGAATCCAAGTTAGGGGAGTTGGACTCCGTCATTTAATTTCATACCGCTTAATTGTATAAATTGTATAGATATTGGATGGTTGAACCTTGCTTAATTTGAGAAACTACGCAATTCTGGAAATTTTCCAAAAACTGCCTAGCGGGCCTTCAAAGCCGCCAGGCGACTCATTGCTTTTCTGTGCAATTTTGGGGTTCCTAAGAGGAACTACCAGACGGCACGAACTGGGTCGTCAGGCGACACGTGTTGTTCAACCCAGTTTCTGGGTTTTTGGATGATCTACTTAGCGGTGATGAACACCCGCCAGGCGACATGAGTCATGTTAGCTTAATTTGGATGCTTTTGGAGTTCTAGGTTGATTCTGATAAGAAAAAATGGGGCTTTATGGGTTGGTTGATATTTGGGCGTCATATATTATTGAATTACATTGCGTTTGGAAGTTAATTGGATGAAATTAAATGAACACTTGTACAGGGGGTTGGGAAATTAGGGGCTGTTGGTGTTATGAGAGTTATGGATGTTTGAATTGTAGTGAATAAGGTGTGTGTTGTATAACTGTACTTGTGATTAATGGTTGTGTTGAGGAATTAGACAAAGAATAGAAAAGGAAGTGGATTGGGAGTCTTTGTAGGTGTAGAGAAATTTTCGGTTTTACCCAAAATGGTGTGCACCGCCTAGCAACATGGGTTCAGCCGCCAGGCGCCAGTGCAATATAGATTGGTACTGCGTGGTTGCGAGGTGCAATGCACAGTTGGGGAAACTGTGGGATAAAATTGATTATGAGAGATGATTTGCGAACCCGTAGAACATAAAGTTAGTGAAGTAATATGTATGGATTAATAGTGAGATATGATGCATAGTGTGGTTTTGGTAAATTACAAGAAATGGGTTATAAGAAATGAAGTCGGATAACTCAGATATGAGAGGATTTTGTGTGAGTTGGCTGTAGGATATCCAATAAGATTTAAGTGACTTGGAAATGATTCAAAATGAGGTTATGGAAAAAATATTATGGTAACGCATAATCACTGAAATCGGATGGGGTTATGGGTTTTAAGTTGCTGGAATTATGGAGTTTATGGTAGTCCTAGCGTATTATAAAGTCAAAAGGTAAGTATGGATCTAATGTGTAATGATACTATTATTATACAATGTTTGGTATAAAGGCTATGTGGTGCAATATGAATCATGGTGAGTTGGTAGTGTACATATTGTGGTTAAGGTTAAGTTGTGATGAATTGGAGAGTGGGAAACTTGATTCTGCAGAGTGCAAAAACCAGTAAATTTGCATTACTAGTGTAACGCCTGACCGTGAGGACGATCCGCCAGGCGATAGCGACACTTATAGTGGCTTTGGAAGCACATGGCGTTTGGCGGTTAAGGTGTTCCCCCCAGTCGAGGTCTGCAAGTTCAGTGTGATTAGAGGCGCTTGACGCTTGGTGGCACGAGGCCCCCGCCAGACGGTATAGAGGTGAACTTTGCTTGGCGGCTCAAGAGCAGCGCTAGGCGATAATGCATGGGCAGGACTTGTTTTTTGGTCGTTGTGGATGTGTGTGGTCTATAAGGCTTTGGTCATACCTCAAAGGTCGGCTTGCTGGTGTGTTCCTTGAGTTGTGACTCAGAACGTATCCCTTGAGTTGTGGCACGGGATAGGGGTTAAACACGTGGCATTCCTTGAGTTGTGGCTTAGAATGGCTCAAGATGGCATATGAACACGAGGAACTCTTGAGTTGTGGCTCGGGTTGGCGAGTGTTGCCGGTGTGAGTGTGCGAGTTGTGGCTCATACGGATGGGTCCAGATAGATTGCCCTCCTTAGTATTTAGTTGACGAGTTTGGTAGTCTTGAGATGTTACGAATTATGTTCGTATTGAGAACCCCACCTGGCGTTATGGAGTGTGGTCTGTAGCAGGTTTCCTGCACGTGTTCTACAAGTTGTGGCTTGTAGGTGTGGCAACAAGACATCTTGAGGTATTCATCTAAAGACGTAGAACATGGATAACATGGTGTTGACCATGTGTTTTAGAATCAAAGGATAGAGTTTATTTGATGTTTGTGTGTTTATATATCTGAATTTTATATATAATTTGTATACTGTTAGCTCACCCTATCTGCTTGTGTTTGGCGATGATCGTGTATGCGTTACACGGGAGCAGATGATGTTGCAGGTGGTTCTGGTGAAGCTTAACATCGAAGAGGGGCTAGATGGGAAAGGCTTTATGGAGTTTATTATTATTTCCTTTTATGATGTAATAAAGTTTAGTATTGTATTGATGTTTATAAATTATCGATTTGAGTTCTTTTATAATGTAATAAAGTTTTAAAATTTCCTGCGTTTTTGGGAAAGAGAATTATAATAAATGAGGTTTTAATCTTATTTCTTTATTTTATTAACTAAATTCGTAATATCTGATCGGGATGTTACACAACAGATGATGATGCTTCTGCATATGGATTGTGGACGTAGTAAACTAAGTCTTCTTGAGGATGACCAATATGTTCAGAGAAATTTGGAGTTAGGGGATTTGGACCATACCACGCTCGGGTAGAAGGTGGTGTTTCAGCATAAGTTGCAAACATAGTTGGCATGCCTAGTTCGGAGAATGAAGAACAAAATGCCTTCTTTCCTCCATACCTACTTGTGGAGGTGGAGTGTTTAAGTCATGCCTAGTCACATATGGTTGAGGAGGATGGACATGTGTCGATGTCGATGCACGATGCATTCTAAGATCATTTAACATTTGTGGAACTGATAAAAAAACATGAGTTTGCTATATACCAAGACATGTACTACAATGTGTGGATAAGTGGCCTAAGCTTTGGTAATCCATTTAACGTTAGCTCGCGCCTATTCTTTCATACCTCTGTCCGTTGGGCATGTCTAGTAACCCAGTTCTCATCTTGCCTCCCCCTCATGTCTAATTTATGTAGATGATCAAGGTTGTTGGGTTGTTCATGGATGTCTTGTGATAGCCGAAATTGTAACTTCACTCTGTCTGGCTGGTGCCATTCAACAATGGCAAAACAAATTAAACTTGTGCATGACGTCCATTTGCTTGGTCCTGATATGCTTTAATGTCAATTATAGAGTCCAAACCCTCAAAAGGAACCCAAATAAACTACAACAATAATTGTAAAAGTTAGTCACTTATTTAGCTTTTCCAATTCGTTATACAAATGTAAAATGTTACATGGTTCTACTGTATGTGGTCTATCCTTGTGCGATATCCGACTAAATCATTGTGGGGGACATTCTTATAGTCTAGTACTCGACCGCCGCTCCATCGGCAAACTAGCGGGAAAATGGGTTGTACTTTTAAAAGGGGTACAATAAAGGAGTGAGAGGGGTCGACCTAAATCAAGTAAAATAAGGACTGAGATGGACAATAGGTAAGGACGACAATCACGAAAGTGTTCGTATTGTAGAACAGAAGGACACACAAGAAATCATTATCCTAACAACCTTGGACTTAGAGGATCCACATCCAACCACTAAGTTTATCTTGTAGCTTTAATTGTATTCAATAAATTTAGCCTTTATTATATTCAATGATACATTTTTTATTATTACCTCTCATTGTACTCACCTCACATTTATTTATTGCACCTAAACTAGAGTTGTCAAAATGGGTTGGAACCTACAAGCCAACCCGACTTACCACAGGTTTGGGTCGGGTTGGGTTGAAATTTTTTTACAAATTTTAATACGAATTGATTTTTGACTCGGTTCACCCGGGTTGAACCCGTGGTGAGCCAGGTTGGCTCACCAACCCACAAATAAAGGGTCACACAAGTGTTTTTTGTTAAGTTGGGCTTTGCATTTGGGTTATGTTAGGTTGTTTTTTTTAGCCAACACATAGATAATTTGTATTTTTGTGATTTTGGTTTGTATTTGGATTGTATTAAAGTTTATTTAGATTTTAATTAGAATTATAATTTAGTTTTGACTAAAAAAAATTAAAATTTGTATTTTTTTAATTAAGTGAACCTGTGAGTCAACCCGTTTAACCCACCAACCCGTGGCGGGCCGGGTCGGGTTTGAATTTTTTTGGCTCGCTAATAAATGAGCCAGATTGGGTTGGCTCACTAAATGATCAACCCATGGTGGGTCGAGCCGAGTCTGGCCGAATTATCCGTTTTGACAGCTCTAACCTAAACCAAACAAAAATAACAAATTATTAAATTTAAATAGTATAAAATAAATATTAATATAATATACTACCGCTCTTTACTAAATTTCATAATTTTTTAATTATTTTTGACAAATTTAGATGTTTTTTTTACTTCTTTCATATAATTAAATTTTATTAAGTATACTTATGCCTTTTTTTTCGCTTCGATATATTCTTTTTATTTGTTTAATTTTTCCATTGTATTGAATATACTGTTAAATTTTTCTTTTGTACTATTTTTTAATAAATATAGTGAATATTCTTTGCCTTCATTTTCAAAACAATATCGTTTAACAATTTTTTGAATCAATTAATGAAATAATTTTTAAATAATCTATATGTTCCATATCAAATAATAACATAATTAATTGATTTAAAAAATATATTTCTAAATTATTCAATGTTAATCTCTTTCATTAAATTAAATTAATTAATGCATTATAAATTACTACAATAACCATCACTATGTTACATCCGTTTATTTAACTTCTCTTATAATTTAATACATTACCTTCATATGTTCACTAATTAAACAACATTTTTCCATACATTTTTTAAAATTCATTAATAAAACTATTGATTCGTTATACAACAAGATATTTTCCAAAAGTATTTTACTTCAAAATATTGATATCAATTTTTTGGAATTTATTTGTTTTTAAAAAATATTTCTACATTATAAATTACTACTACATAAATTCTTACTATATAAAATATCAAATTAAATTTTTTACCATTTTAATATTCAATTGTAAATTAAAAGAAAAATAAAATGAAAATAAAAAAAAGTACAAAATTGGATTCTCACAAAACCGAATTTCGACTAGGAAAAAGAAATAAAAAATGCCCAAGAAAGGTTAAAATTTAGCTCTCCAAAAACTAAATTATGACCTATTTTCAAAACCGTGCTACTTCTGTAAATATTAGATACAGTATGTTACTTGAGAAAATAAAACGGAAACAGTGCTAAAGTGGAAAAAACAGTAAAAAATTTGACAATTACTCAGAAGGTTGAATACAATTCACTCACGTGTGTAAGGATGTCAAAGATATTACTTGCGGGTATCTGCGGATAAAACTCGCAATGAGTAGGAAACAAATATTAAAAATGGATATCCGCTACCTGCTGGTACGGGTATTTTTTATACTCACATGTTAATGGGGCGGGTACAGATATCATAGTATCCGTGTACTCGTGGATACTCGTACCCGCTAAACTTTAAGTCACAAAAATATCCTTATATATATATATATATATATATATATATATATATTAGTAGAAAACATTTTGATATAATATTTTCTAAGCTGCACATCTTATCTTCTTTTGTCTTTATTCTTCCAGCTTCAAGTATTGGTACGTTGTCTTCTTCCAAGTACACTCCTTCGGTGGTGGATCTTGATCAAGAGTGTTGGAGGGACCAAAGTAATATGATTATTTGATTTTGATTGAATCATTAGTATAATGTTTTCAAAAATTAACTTATGTAATTGAACAATTGAATCATTAGTATAATGTTTCAAAATATGTGATATGTTATTTTTCATCTTCACGTAGTTTTTCTTTTATCACTTTAAAAAAAATATTTATTATTTTATTCTTCATCAATATACTTTTTTTAAAATATATTAAAAAATAATTTGTTATAATCTAATAAAAATTGAGAGACATAATTATTAAAAGAGAAATATATGGTAGTCAAGTCACAATTAAAAATCGGTTATGAAAAATAACATAATACATTATTTTTTACTTCTATAATAATAAAAAATGAATATACAAGATACTCATGAGATAAAAAACAATAATTTTAATAACTATTAAACTAATATTTCATTAGCAAGTAAGACAAGAGAGTTACAGGCAATGAGAAAGAAAATAAAAAATATCTTATTAAAATATTTTGTTGAATTACTCTTTTGCATTAGTGCATTTTAGAGTTTTTACATCGCAGTATATGCCTCGGTTCCTGCGTACCCGCTGCATATAAACATGCGGTGGCATTTTTGTAATTAAAGGCACCTTTTATGCCTCGGTGTTATACTAACTGAGGCATATAGCTTAAAAAAATTTACGAATTCACGCTGTTCATAAAATTTGAAATTTTTTAACTGCTTTTATGCCTCGGTTACCACAGAACCGAGGCCTAATAGCTTTTTTGCTTCAGGTTTTTTTTATCCGATGTAGTTACTTGGCTGTATTTTTTTTTGTTTTAATTCACTGATAGAATATGTCTCGCTTCTTTTATAACCGAGGCAGTATGGACTTTTTTGCTTCGGGTCTATTGCCAACCGAGGCATATAGTAAGACAATATGCCTCGGTTTCGAATTAACCGAGGCAGTATGGCTTCGTAGGGTTTAAAAAACCCTAAATCCTTTTGCAGCCGCGCAAACCAACCATCTTGATTTTCTTCTTCTCCGAGCATCCCCACACAACATCCAAATCTTTTCTTCTTCTTCCACTGCACCCCAACCTTTGTTCCGGCTTCCGTCGTCCAAGGGGGGTAGAGGCGGCGGCGAGGAGGAGCCGCCGGTGTCGAACTCGCTCATGGCGGCCATCAAGCGGTTGCAGGCGAACCAACGGCGGCAGCCGAAGAGCTTCCACGCGTACCAGCAGAGCCATCATGGGGGCACGACGTTGTTTCTGAAAGGGGAGCTAAAGCACTTCGTTTTGTCAATCCTCGACGATCCAATCGTGAGTCGGGTTTTCGCGGAAGTAGGGTTTCGAAGCTGTCGAGAAAGAGCAAGCGAAACCCTTTATTGATGGGTGTTTATGCAAAGAGTGCTCTTAGAGGTTTTGTTGAGATGGTTCAAAAGGGTCGATAGGGTTCGGTTTTGAGTTCGGAGTTAATGGTGGTTTGTTTGGAGAGGGAGATTGGGGAATTTGTGAAAAGGGGTGGGAGTGGGGAAGAGGTGGTGGGTGTGAAGTTAAAGGACTTGGAGCAGCAATGCGAGGGCTGTTCTGGTTCTATGGTTGTTAGTTTCGGTGAGGTTGAGATTTTTGTTGGGGAGGATGTAGATGTCGATGCTGTTAGGTTTGTTGTTTCGGGGCTAACGAGGTTGCTAAAGATTGGTGGCGAGAAGGTTTCATTGCTGGGTGTGGCGGAAACCTCTCACACAACCCTTCATTCTGCCTGCACCACCGTTGCACCGTCGAATTTTTTTTTTTATACACAATTAGGCCTCGGTTGGAGGAAACCGAGGTAGTAACTACTTTTTCTTCCTCAGGTTAATAACCGAGGCATAAACGAGAGTCTTTTTACCTCGACAGTATATGCCTCGGGTGCGAACCCGAAGCCAAAAGTGCAAAATAACCACTGTCGTTTGCCTTCCCTGCACTAGTGTTGGTTACTATTTGCAAAAATATCAAGGTCTTCCCGTTTTTTTTACTCTCAATTTGATCTCAATTGTTTAGTCACAATTTGATATTTTTAAATGAAAATATAGATAAAAAAGTAATTAAACATAAATATTTGTATTCTTTGTTATATTAGATTTTATGTTTTATTATTTATTAGTATTAAATATTTTATTTTATAAAAGAAATAAAAAAATATAATTTAATTTTCTTCAATTTCTAAAATACACTATCTATAATTTAAAAAAATTTCAAAATTCTTAAGAATTTTAAATATATATATATATATATATATATATATATATATATATATATATATAATTTTAAAAAAAAATCAAAAATATTTGGAGGGGCCCAGGCCCCTCCCAGCTTCATAGAAGCTCCGCCACTGCACCCCTTGACATTCTTCTCTTTCCCTTCTTTGATATTGGGTATATACATCAAAGACAGAGACGTTTATGATATGCTTGTTGTCAAATGATGGAATCAAAATAAGAATATTTGACACGTGATAGTTGGAGTTTATTATTTGATTTTTTTTCAGGAATTAATCGGAGAAAGATGTTTGTTGATCAAAATACTAGTTAAAGAATTTTCATTGTGTTGAACGTCATTTTATATTTATTTTTATAATTATTTGGACTTGTATGGACTTGAGTTTGTTTGAACTTTATTTAAAATTTATGACAGTGATGTATTTTATTTTATTTTATTTGAATTTATTATTAAATATTGATTTTTTAAATAATTTTGTAAATACCCGCGGGTACCCGTGGATACCCGCGGATATGAAAAAAATAGACGGATACCCGCATAACGGATACCCGACAAATATGAATACGAGTACGGAGCGAATATTTATCCAACGGGTAGGGTACGGGGTGCTACTACCCGTACCCTACCTGCCCTGCTGACATCCCTACACATGTTATTAGCAATTAAAGATATAAAAAATACAAGAGCTGATGACAACAGCGTTTGACAAAAATAAAGTAAGAAAACTAATGCATGGAAGAAGTAATTTTTGTTAAAATTAAACTATTTAAATGCATATAAAAAATAATAAATATTTAACAAAATATATTACTACCTAACATAAGTGAATTACCTAGTCGCAATCGATTAAAACCAAACCTATTATTAGTATAGAAATTCAGAGACAGTAATTAATAAATGCAAAGTTCAATAAAGCTCGACCAACCTGATGATCAAAGAATATTCTCAAATTCATTTATGGAATAAGATATCTAATCATCATAATTTTGATAATTTGATCGCGTCTTAATACTAGATATTAACCGATTACATTATAATATTCCTTTATACTAAATATTCACAAAAATATTTAGTATATTAGGTCATATATCACCTTATTATACTTATTTGTTATTATACTTATTTGAGGTAAGTTGTTATATTGTTAATATTATCCTTTTATCATAGGGGTCCAAGAGAGATTCTATAAATACACATAATATCCTCCTACTCATCCTGAAAACAATGAGTCAAACTATATTTTCTCTAACAAAATCCTTACTCTCCTACTTTAGCATCGGATAGTCCACTAAGATCTTGTTGAGGTCCACGCTCCAAACCCGTTAAGAATTATATATATATATATATATATATATATATATATATATATATATATATATATAAAAGAAATTTTTGGTGTGCATAATTGTTTTGTAATTTTACTTTTTAAATAATTTTTTAAATTAAAATATTTATTTTACTAATTTTATTGATTAAGTGATTGTTTTTATGAGTTTTCAAATTTTCTTTATTTAATTATTTTTTAAATTTCACTATTTTTTAATTATAAATTTATCTACGAAATAAATAAAAACTCTTACAATAAAATTATAATAATTATTTATATTTAATTTTATAATTATCATAATAACAATAAAAATGATTTTATTGTTTGTTATTATCATAAAAAAATTAACACACAAATGCATTTCAATAATGATAAGTATATGATGTCATGTGAGGAAGGGAGCAAATAACTCACTGAATTCAAAAGACAATAGTATGTGGCGAGGAAATCATTATTGATAATGTACTATACTATGCAGATAGAGTCGGAAACTATGAATACCCGACCCTAGTCGTCAACTTATAGTCTTGCTTGATTACATCGCCAATCAACCACATACAAAACTAATGCATACGTAGCGGCTAAACTTACATATCAGCATAGACCACCTACTTTGAACTTATGAAATAATAGCCAAATACACAAAATCAATCCCTAAGCCTGATACTTGGCCCTAAGTAGGTCGACATAAGCCTAAAAGAAACCTAGCAGGTCCAATAAAGGCCCAGCCCATTAACCAGGTAATTTGTGATTAATATTCTATAAATACAGGTGGACCCTAACAATTAAAGGTACGCAATTCTTTAATTCCTAAAACTATGATTTGACTTTTGAGAGATCTCATTGACTTGATCGTCGGAGTCCTTTTTGCAGGTAACCTCCAAAATGTTCAATCTAACAACAAGACATGAAGGCATATCCAACAGGATCTAGAAGTATCCATCTCAGGAAATCAAGGATTGGGTAAGAAATAATTTATGTTCACTAATATCTTATTATTATTTCGGCATGAACAATTGGCGCCCACCGTGGGACACAAGTTAGTATCTTACCAAAGTAATCCGAGAACTTGTGAAGATGGTTTCAACACGCAATAGAGTTGGCATCTCAAATGAGCCTAAAGCAAGGCCTAAGGAGGTTGTAACAAAGTAGATGGACTTGGCCGCCATCCTGCAAGGACATGCCAAAATGCAGCAGGAGTTCACTGATTTTATGAAGTGCAGTGTTGATGAGATGAAGGCTCTAAGATATGAGAACTCAAGGCTTAGAAGGAAGATAGAGGTTCAAATGGACTCCAAAACTCCTGTGTGTCAACCAACTGAAGAAGAAAGTGAGTATAACCCTACTCCCCACACCTTCACCACGACCCACCACACAACTACCATTCCCACCCACCATACACCCACTCTCCCTACCAACCATATCTCTCCCCATCATCACTCCATAACTTTCCCAACCATTATTCGACACCCTATACCAACACATTTGCACAAACGTCACCATCCTTTCATTGATGGAATCACGGAAACTCCACTCCCCAGCCAATGGGAGGCCTTCACACTAGAATGCTATGGGGGAGACACGAACCCCAACGAGCACGTCAAGATATATGTCACCCACGTCGGCTTGTACACGAGTGAAGATTTTGTCATGTGTAAGGCTTTCCCCACCACCCTCAAGTGACCAACCCTGGAATGGTTCACGTCTCTATCCCCGTACTCCATAGACTACTTCGATACCTTATCCCACCTTTTCACAACCCAATTTGTCGGAAGTTGTGCTCACCAGGCCACCCCCTATCCCTCCTCAACGTTGGGCAAGAAAGATACGAGACTCTAAGAGCCTTCATCGACCGCTTCGGTAAGGAAATGATCCTTCAGTGTATGACCCTTGCACTAAAGCCTAGACCATTTACAGATAATCTCTACCTCTGACCATCGACTACTATGCATGAACTCAAGCTACGTGCGACAGATTATATATGGATGGAAGAAATGAAAACCTTACGGATCAGGTTTCTACACTGACTTCCATCTCGTTGATCGAAAGAGCGAAAAATCATTCGTGAAAACTCTAGGCCTAGAGAACCTTTACCACCTTGGTATTCAAGGTATGCCCCCCTAAGTGCTCAACGGTCGCGTATCCTTGACGAAGCCCTACAAACGGACCTCATTCCCCTTCGCAAGACCATCAACCCACCCAACATCGATATGAATAAATACTACAAGTATCATCGTAATAACGGTCACACTACAAATAAGTGTAAGGCGCTGCAAGATAAGATCAAAGAATTGATACTTGTCGGCCACCTTAGGCGGTTCATCAAAAGAGAATGGGAATATAACTCTGGACTAGTAGGGAATTGCGATTCAACCCATGGCCGCCAAAACAACCATCACCACCAAGAAAGTAAGCGAAGGAATAACCCCCCAAGCCACACCGACATCAACCACGCAAACCCCCCAATTACGCGGCACCATAAACACCATATCTAGTGGTTTCGCAGGAGGAGGATACTCTTCATCTTCTTGGAAAAAGCACCTCAGATGTATTCAGTTTGTCAATGTTGTCACTCGCTCACACAGACGACAGAGAATGCCGCCAATAACTTTCACCGACGCAGACTACCAAGGCGTAGATCAAGAGCAGGATGACTCGATGGTCATCACCATAGAGCTTGAGAACTTTGCAGTTAAGAAAGTGTTGATAAATCAGGGAAGCTTAGTGGACATTGTATACTAGGCAACCTACCAAAAACTACAACTCACCGTCGAGGCTTTGATACCTTATGATGAGCCTATTTACGGATTCTCAAGTGAAAGAGTATGCACGTGTGGATACATCGATTTACATGCAGTATTCCGCAAAGGGAACCAGACCAAAACCATCCTAGGCTAATTCCTAGTAGTTGAAGCGTACACATCCTACAACGTCCTTTTGGGGAGGCTTTCCCTCAACACCTTAGGTGCAATAGTTTCTACACCGCACCTAGCTATGAAATTCTCGTCTGCATCCAATGACATCATTACCATCTGTGACGATCAATGGCTAGCACACGAATGTTATATTGCAAGTTTACGGTCGGAAGAGCCGATCCTCACCGGCAACCGTATTGAACAACAATCCAGAGCCAGCCTTACCTTAAATGGTGAAGATCGGGATCCAAGGATAGGTTGCGATTCGCGAATCAAACCAGTGGAAGAAACCAAGACATTGGAGCTGTCACTAGGGAAAGCTCTCAAACTTGGCGCAAGCTTGAACTGCAGCAACCAAGATTTGGTTGAAGAAACGCTAAAGGATAACGTAGATTTGTTTGCTTGGTTCGCGATAGACTTGCCCGACGTTGACCCCCAAGTAGCCGTCCACAAATTATCGATTTTCAGAGAGGCGAGGAAAGAAGGCTGGTAGCAAAAGTAGAAGCAATAAAGCTCCTAAAGGTCGGATTCATTGTTGAGACCCATTAAACAACTTAGTTGGCCAACGTGGTCCTAGTAAAGAAATCCAGCAGCAAATGGCGAATGTGTGTTGATTATACTGACCTAAATAAAGTTTGCCCAAAATACGCATACCCTTTATTCAGCATTGATCAACTAATAGACGGAGCAACCGGAAACCACGTACTAAGCTTCCTCGACGCTTACTCTGGGTATAACCAAATACTCATGGCCCCATCTGACATGATTAAAACCGCCTTCATAACCGAAGGTGCTAATTACTTCTACAAAGTGATGCCCTTTGGCCTAAAAAACGCAGGCGCTATCTATCAGAGGTTAATAGATGAAATTTTTAACCACCTAATGGGCAATTGTATCGAGGTATATGTGGACGACATGGTTGTTAAATATCCTAGCCACTTGCAGCACTCCAAGGATTTAGCCGAAGTGTTTGCGGCACTACGAAAGCACAACCTCAAACTCAACCCTGAAAAGTGTGTATTTGGTATTGATGACGGAAAGTTCTTGGGCTTTATGCTAACACAACATGGAATCGAAGCGAACCTTGAAAAATGCAAGGCCATAATAGAAATGTGTAGTCCAACAAATGCAAAGGAGGTACAACAATTGATAGGTCGCCTTACAACCATATCTAGATTCTTACCCAAATTAGCAGACAAAATGCTATCCATCATTCTTCTCCTCAAAATGTCCACTAAGTTCTCCTAGGGTGAAGAATGTGAACAAATATTCCAAGATCTAAAAGGAATCTTGGTGTCTCCTCTAGTCTTGGGCAAACCAAACGTCAACCTCCCACTACTAGTATACAATACGACCACAGAAGGTACGGCCAACCCTGCCTTAGTCCAAGAATCAGTTGTTATTCAGTATCCAGTATATTTTGTCAGTAGATCACTGTAGGATCCGGAAACCAAGTATCATATGGTAGAAAAGTTGGCATTATCCTTAGTCAATGCAACAAGAAGGCTCTGACCCAATTTTTAGAATCATCAAGTCATTGTAAAAATAGACTACCCCATCTAGAGAATCCTCTAGAAACTTGACTTATCAAGATGAATGTCATCTTAAGCCATTGAGTTGTCTGAATTCAACATCTGCTACGAACCACACGGGCCAATCAACGCCTAATACTTTTGGACTTCATCAACAACCTCCAATAAATGCCACAAGAGGAACAATGGGTCTTGTATGTTAATGGTTCCTCTAACAAAAAAGGAGCAAGCATCGACATCGTCCTAAAGGGCCCAAACCAAATACTTATCAAAAAGTCCTTGCATTTCACCTTCAAAACTCTTAATAATCAAGCTGAATATGAAGTCATTTTAGCTAGACTTTCACTAGCACGAGAAGTTAGAGTGCGCGTGTTGACATGGAAAATCGACTACAGATTAACAGTAGGTCATCTCAACAACGAGTTTCAAAATAAGGATGCAACACTCCTGCAATACTATCACCTAGTCCGCAACATCATAAACTTCGGCTTCGATGAGGTAAAAATAATGCACATACCAAGAGACGACAACACACCAGCAAATGCCCTATCAAAGTTTACAAGTACCAGGCAAAAAGGAAGATACAAATCCCTACTACAGCAAACACTAACGACACCCTTGACAACAAACACATGTCTAAACCTACACAACAACAATGATGGTTGGATGTCGTCATACATACATACCTGAAAACTGGCAACCCCCCCAATAATGTCAACAAGGGATGGTTGTCAAAAGCAGTGCACTACACATTAATTGGGGAAGACCTATACAAGCACGGGTATGGTCAAGCTTTGCTAAAGTGCGTCACGAAGGAACAAGCACAATACGTGGTAAAAGAAATTCATTAAGGGATATATGGCTATCATTCTGGATCGTGGACCATGACAACAAGCATCTTAAGGGTTGGTTACTTTTGGTCAACCATGGAGGCAGATTGCCACGCCTTTGTCAAGAAATATATACCATGCTAAAAGCATGGCAATCTTATTCACCAAAAACAGGAGGAACTACATTCCATACTCTCCTATGGCCATTTGCAAAGTGAGAGATGAATATCTTAAGACCGTTCACTCCTAAGAAAGGGCAAGTCAAGTTCCTCATTGTAGGGATTGACTACTTCACAAAATGGATTGAAACCCAACCACTGACCACCATCACGGCAAAACAAGTTCAACAATTCGTCTAGAAGAACATAATATGCCGGTATAGGGTGTCGCACACAATCATAACTGATAATGGACGACAATTCATAGACAAAGAATTAGCCAAGTTCTATACTGGCCTAGGAATCAAGCATATTACTAGTTTAGTGGGACATCTACAAACAAATGGACAAGCAAAGGCCGCCAACAAGGTAATATTGGTCGAGCTGCGTAAAAGATTAGATGGAGCAAAGGGAAAGTGGCTAGAAGAATTGTTTGAAGTGTTATGGACATATAGATGTACTTCAGAATCGGCCACCAACGAATCTCCTTTCAGTTTGGTATACGGAACGAAAGTTATGATCCTAGTCGAGATCGAGGAACCCTCCTTAAGAAGGCAATTGTATGACGACAAAGCAAATCAACAAAGTCTACGCACCGGCCTTGACTTGCTAACAAAACTACGAGAAAAGGCGCATATCAAAAACATGGCGGCAAAACAGAGAGCCACGAGAAAATACAATTCCAAACTTCAGCCTCGAGTATTCGTGAAAGGAGACTTGGTACGGAGAATGGCTAGTAGCGCGAGAGAAAAGGATGAGAGGTATTCGACTAACTGGGATGGTCCATATAGAGTATTCGAAGATGTAGGTGGAGACGTCAACAGGTTGGAGCACCTATCAAGAGATGTGATACCTAACACGTGGAATATATCTCACCTCAAGTTTTATTTTAGCTAAGAAATCCAAGATGTATTGTAAAAAGTTGAACAATTTGTAACCCTGGGTATACTCTTTTTCCTCACCCAACATTTTTTTCTAAGGAGGGTTTTAGTCAGAGAGTTTTTAACGAGACACCCGAAATGATCAATAAAACAAGGGTTCTTTATAAACTTGTATTTTAAGTTTCCTCCCACTTAATGAAGTAAGCGACCCGGGTCGAACACTTTCTCGCTGATTAAAATTTAAGTTCCCTCCCACTTACTGAAGTCAGTGGCCCATGTCAAATACTTTCTCGCTGATTAAAATTTAAAGTTCCCTCCCACTTCGACACACTGATTTTTTGCATTTTCTGTTTTTAGTACATGAATATATTTAAAGAAATAATACTAGCACTTTTGTGTGACTTTTCATTTATACCAAGTTAGAGGCATGTTGAAAATGACTTTCGAAAACATCTTCAAACTCAAGTGTCGAACACTCCTTTTGTTGAACCAAGTGAATTCATATATTCAAGAAGATCTGAAGAAGAGTGGAATATGAGAACTTGAAAACCTATAAAAAGTGTAGATTGAATTTAGGTATGATCATTAGTAACAACATAGATATGGGAAATAAACTCGCTCCCGTGGTATTGTCCGAACTTATTCCCGTTTTGACGGAGAATTTCTGCATTGATTGAATATGGGTATGGGTATAGAGAATCTTCGACTTTTTCAATTGGATATAGGAATGTACATATCCCCGCTATAATACTTTTACAATTGAGGCATGAATTAGACTCGTTTGCTTCGATCGACAACTTGTCTTCTCCATTACACTCTTCGGAGTAATGAGAAGAGAAGAACTGGGGAACGAAAAAGTGAAGATAAATGGATTGTGCCCAAATTGAACCTGAAAATTCTTGGGTGGAACGACAGTTAGAATTGTAATGTTAACCTGGCCGGCCAAGAAAAAGACCGATCATCAGATCATCATGTGCCACGTAAACAAAATTGAAGATCGGGGCAGGAAAACCAAGCCTGTTTGATTCAGATTTTCTTTGGCTGAGGTGCACTTCTTCAATTATGCTAGATGGTGCTAGATCTACAAATGTACGGATTTATATGGATTTTTTTCGGGAACAATAGAATATTTTTATTATATAAATTTAAATTTATTAGAATATAAATATTTCATTTTGTAAAATTTAACAGTAATATTTTATTATTTTATTGTTAAAGTTTATCTACACTATTTATGTATTTTTTTAATAAAATTATTTTATCATATAATTATAAATATCTTTTTAAAAAATAATTATAAATAAATGAAAACTGATTTCAATATTTTATAAATGATTAAAATATATAAGATTGCATAAAAAATCATTTTGACTTCTCTATAGAATAATTATTTGGTGAAATATGTATGAGTTCATATTTGTGCATTAAATTGTAAAAAATAAACTATAAAACTAAATTCAAAATTATTCTAAAATAATAAGTTTATTCATTATGAAAATTATTTTTTATATTGACCTAATAAAAATTTTATACATTATAAATATTATTTTTCAAACATTTATATCTCTTATTTTTTTGTCTGTACAACTTTTCATATCTTAATCTCTTTTGTGTTAATTATAATACTCAAATCTTTTATCCATTTATTATATGATGATTACTTAAACCTTTTGGAATTCATCCCATTATAGCTCTTTAGTTCAAATTTATATTTGAATCTCAGTCAGAATAATAGCATGTTACTTTCCCAACACTGAAACATTCTTAAAATGCTTAGACATATTAGACAAAACATGAAGAAAAATCAAAATCTTATCTTCATCATCAAACTTCATTTCAATATTCTTAAGATGATCCAAAATCTTTCTCAATTCTGTAAATTATTCCACCGTCATTCTTTACTTTATAATTTTCAAGATTTTCAATTATTGTTTCAAACAAAATATATGTATGAAAGATTTCATCACATATAATTATTATTTCAAACAAAGATCTATATATTTCCTTTTGCATATCCACTATAGCTATATATCTAAGGAAAGAAATCCATGTGATTTCTGATAAGAAATGAAAATGTAAGACCTAGATGTTTCATGAAAAAAAAAATAATATGCAAATTTCAATGAATTCAAAAAATCACAGAAGCAACCAATATTAATATAATTAATTAAATACTAACTGCTATGCTTATTAACATAATGTACAAGATTCCCGCATGAGAAACTTCGACATACAGATTTTGTGCATTTTCTGTTTTTAGTACATGAATATATTTAAAGAAGTAATATTAGCACTTTTGTGTGACTTTTCGACATATACCAAGTTAGAGGCAGGTTGAAAATGACTTTAGAAAACATCTTCAAAGTCAAAAACCGAAAATTCATTTTGTTAAACCAAGTGAATTCATATATTTAAGAAAATTGGAAGAAAAGTGGAATATGAGAACCTGAGAACCTAAAAAAAGTGTAGATTTAATTTAGGTATTATCATTAATAACAGCACAGATATAGAAAATAAACTCGTTCATTGTCGGAATCTATCTTATTCTAACAGAAAATTTCTACATTGATCGGATATGAATATGGATAGAGAGAATTTTTGACTTTTTCAATTGGATATAGAAATATACATATCTCCGTAATACTTTTTCAAATGAGACATGAATTAAATTATGGGCAACTTGTCTTCTTCATTATACTCTTTGAAATAATGAGAAGAGAAGAATTGGGGAGAAAAAATGAAGGTAAATGGATTGTGCCCAAATTAAACCTCAAACTTCTTTGGTGGGGCGTCGATTAGAAATGTAACGATAACTGAGCCAAGTAAAAGAGCAATCGTCATGTGAAACGTAAACAAAATTGAAGATTGGAGCAGGAAAACCAAACCTGTTTGATTCAAATTTTCTTTGGCTGAGGTGCACTTCTTCAAATAGGAGGCAAAATTGTAGATTGCATAAAAAACAGTGCTAGATGGTGGTAGATCTACAAATATACGGATTTATATGATTTTGTTTTTGGAAAAATAGAATATATTTATTATATAAATTTAAATTTATTAAAATATAAATATTCACTTTGTAAAATTTAACAGTAATATTTTATTATTTTATTGTTAAAGTTTATCTATATTATTTATGTATTTTTTTTTAATAAAATGTATTTTATCATAATATTTTATAAATGATTAAAATATATAAGATTGCATAAAAAATCATTTTGACTTTTCTATATAATAATTATTTGGTGAAATATGTATGAGTTCTTATTTGTGCATTAAATTGTAGAAATAAACTATAAAATTAAATTCCAAATTATTCTAAAATAATATATTTATTCATTATAAAAATTATTTTTTATATCTTGACCTTATAAAAATTAATAAAACTTTTATACATTATAAATATTATTTTTCAAACATTTATCAATGTTAAAAAAAATATTGACCTAATTGTATTACTAAATAGTCTAAACCTTTGTAAATCTTACAAATAATTAACCATTTCTTAAATATAATATAACTATACCATAAATATATGACATCAAAATTTAATTCTGAATTTAGTTTCAAAAGATAGATATGTAAATGAAACAAATAATGAATAATTGATTAATGATTTTTTTTATTTAATAAAAATTTGAAACTAAAAATTAAGAAATTGATTAATGTATTTTTTATTATATAAAATTTAAAATTGTAATTAAGTAAAAACTATTGAATAAAATTTGCTATCTCTTTATTGTCCATAACATTAGTGACATGAGTTAAATTAAAAAAATAAAATAAATTGTTACATTTATTATACCAATTTGCAACTCATATCCTTATTAGAACAATTATATTAAAATATTACAATTATTATATTAATTTACAATTATCGAAAATAAACGTTCCCTGCCATATATATAAAATAGAAGAAGACATGAACTAAAAAAATCAATTCATAATTAAAGAAATTCAAAATAATTATAATGTCTCTTATTTTTTTGTCTGTACAACTTTTCATATCTTAATCTCTTGTGTTAATTATTATACTCAAATCTTTTATCTGTTTATTATATGATGATTACTTAAACCTTTTTGAATTCATCCTATTATAGCTCTTTAGTTCTAATTTATATTTGAATCTCATTCAGAATAATAGCATGGTGCTTTCCGAACACTAAAACATCCTTAAAATGCTTAGACATATTAGACAAAACATGAAGAAGAATCAAAATGTTATCTTCATCATCAAACTTCATTTCAATATTCTTAAGATGATCCAAAATCTTTCTAAATTCTGTAAATTATTCCATCGTCATTCTTTACTTTATAATCTTCAAGATTTTCAATTATTGTTTGAAATGAAATATATATGACAGCTTTCATCACATATAATTATTATTTCAAACAAAGATCTATATGCTTCATTTTGCATATCCACTATAGCTAAACGGAGATGTTTCATAAAAAAAAAAAATAATATGCAAATTTTAATGAATTCAAAAAATAATCACAGAAGCAACCTATATTAATATAATTAATTAAATGCAAACTCCATGATTAATTCACAAAATGGGTGTTTAAATTTAAAGACATGTCTCAAACATTACCATGGTTATAAAATTTGAGTCCAATTAACATGTATGCTTATTATGTCCGACTTTATTAATTGAAATTAACATACATAATGTACAAGATTCCCGCATGAGAAACTTCTACATACAGATTTTTTTGCATTTTCTGTTTTTAGTACATGAATATATTTAAAGAAATTATACTAGCATTTTTGTGTGACTTTTCATTATATACCAAGTTAGAGGTGGGATGAAAATGACTTTCGAAAACATCTTCAAATTCAAATACTGAACACTCCTTTTGTTGAACCAAGTGAATTCATATATTCAATAAGATTGAAAGAAGTGTGGTATGAGAACCTGAGAACCTAGAAAAAATGTAGATTGAATTTAGGTATTATCATTAATAACATCGTATATATGAAAAATAAATCCGCTCATGTAATATTTTCTAAATCTATCTCTGTTTTAGAGAGAAATTTTTACATTAATTAAATATAAATATAAATATGAATATGGATATAGAGAATCCTAAAAAAGTACTCTTTGGAGTAACAAGAAGAGAAGAATTGGGGAGCGCAAAAATGAAGGGAAATGGATTGTGTCCAAATTGAACCTCAAACTTCTTAGGTGGACGTGGATTAGAATTGTAACATTAACCTGGCGAAGTAAAAGACCAATCGTCATGTGCCACATAAACAAAATTGAAGATTTGCGGAGAAAAACCAACCTGTTTGATTCAAATTTTCTTTGTCCAGAATGTATCGTATTATTAGTATTAAACACGGTTTCAAATTTAAGAAAAGAAATTTAGGAAAACCCATCAAACACACATTTTATAAGTGTGTTTGAATACCATTCTAAATCTTTTATTCTACATATACTGTTAACACCTGATGCACATAATATACATATGATGATTTTATTGTTGGAGGTTATTATTGATTATATATCTCAGTGTATCTATATATACATATATAAGATTATTTTTTATATTGGTTACGTAACTTTTTCTTTTATCCATTTCACTTTTATTAATTTAAATTATTTTTTATTTTTTATTTTATATCTATTTTTTAAAATATACTTTTTTATAAATTTAATAACATTATATTTTAATACTAATTAAAATAATCAACTTATTATCTTTTTTATAATCACAATGTAAAAGTGGAATGTTAGAAAAGTGGACATATATGTGCTCCATATTAATTTATAATTAGGATTTTAGATTCAAATAGAGATTATAAGTACAAATTTAACTATGATCATTCCATAAATAAAATGTTTCTCGAATATTTATCTAAAATTATATTAGTTACAATTTCGACATTTTGAATGATCGATATTAATGCTTGTTTGTTTCTTTTGTGGTTTTTTTTTTTTTTTGTGTTATTTTCGACCGACATGTTATTTTGACTTGTTTAAGAAAAACAATTAAACCTTGCAAATATAAAATAAAAATATATATATTTAAAAGTAATTTTAATTTTGAGTGACATAATTTGTTATATTAATTATAGTATATGTACATCTTTTAATAAAATTATTATTTTTATCTTTTAAAAATATAACTATTTTTTCATCAAATGGATTATCCATATATTAAGACGAAAGATAATTCAATTTAAATTGCAGAAAAAATAATTTAGACTAATTTATGGTATGGATTAAGACAAATAAATCCAATTTAATTTAAATTACTTTAATTTATTCATTGAATAATTCTTAATAACCAAATATTTAAATCAATTTTAAAGTAATCCAATTTAATTTTGAATTTATAATTTGTAATGTAATCAGTTTCATCTTTTATATCAATCCATCGATAATACGTAACAACTAAATATTTAGATTATTTTTTTAAAAAAACTATATTAAAATAATACAAGATTTATTTAAGTTTTAATTTCATAATGAATTTAAGTATGTTCAGTCGATTAATAACTTGTTTAGTCATATTTTAATTTCAATTTTTTTAATTTAATATGTATCATTTAATTTTTATGTTATATAATTTTATCATCATCACTTACGTCATAATTTTTATCATCACCAATTTTAGTTACTATTATAGTTTATGTATTTTTTTTCTTTCTCAAATCATCAACCTCGTCTACGATCTATTCATTAAAAAATATTTGATCACCTTTTCACCTCTCTACTTGTTTAGACTTCTCTCACAATGTCTTTTTTGTCAACATATCGTTGAACTTCACATTCAAATATTAGCTTCAGCTCATTAACCTCTCTCACACAAGTTCAATGAAGGAATATTTAACCTCGTGGGATCACTACATTATCTGGTTAGACTCCAACCGCAATCACAAAACCATACATTTGGTTATTGTGAACTATTATTCTCTTATACATCTGACGATAAAGAATAATGTTCTCACGATAAAGAATAATGCTCTTACGATAATTTTTCTTCTTACCTTTGTTGGTATCGCGCAACGGAATGATTAGTGTTTGGACAAAAATCAAGAGGGAAGGTGAATTGGTTTTTAATAAAAATTGTGCTTTTCAAATTTTCCCTTTTAATATCAAAGATCAATTAAAATTCTTTCCTTTATTTTAATAAACACAATAAAATAAATAGAGTAAAGAAGAGAAAATTGCACAAAGTATTTATACTGGTTCGGATCAAAAGACCCCCTAGTCCAGTTGTTAATCTCTCAAAAATGAGATTAACTCAATCACTAAAATAAACCAAACTTACAATCAATGATAAGAAAGATTAGGTTTAGAAAACACCTCTCTTGAATCACACAAGAGATGAAGACACCTCCCTTGAAATCCACAAGGGAGAAAACACCTTCCTTGAATCACACAAGGAATGAACACCTCCTTTGAATCACACAAAGGATGACTGGCTTCTCCTAGCAACAACAGCAACACTCAATCACTCAAGATCACAGTTATCACTCTACCCACACCTGGTTTTTCAAAGCCTTCCCACAGAGAGTTCTCAAGTACTTAAACTTCTCTAACTTCTATTCTTTTATAATGAAAGCCTACCACTCTATTTATAAAAGCCTATTTAGAAATTAGGTTAAGAATATGAAAAGTTAAGTCACAATTGCCATAGATAATCGATTATCATAAGTGATAATCGATTATCATAAGTGATAATCGATTATCACATAAACTTTTCCAAAAACATTTTTTTCGCTGTCATAATCTATTATTAGCCAGGATAATTTATTATCAGCAGGTGATAATCGATTATCAGCAGTGATAATCGATTATCACAGAGACTTTTCTCAAAAATCAGTTTAAACTGAGATAATCGATTATGACTAAGAATAATCAAGGCTTAAATAATGGTTTAATCCTAGTTTTCGTTCGGTTTTTTCAATGTGCTCATACTTTTATTTTCTTTTTCAATTTGGTCCTAATATTTGTCAATTTTATTCAATTTGGTCCTTTTCACTAACACCGTTGAAATAGTTAACGGATGTGAACAGTGTAAGACCCATTTTTTCTGCTCCTTATATTTAAGGGCTTGTCCTAATCAGATGGGCCTAAGGCTGACCCATAGGGTGTCCAAAACCCCCTAAACCAGCCCTAACCTCCTCATTCTATCACTTTTAGAAAACATCTCCCCCACACTCTCTTAGGGCTGCAGTAGTAACACTCTGCTAGGGTTTGGCCTTCAGTTCTCCTCACGCTAGCTCAACCTCTTTTCCACTCCACGTAAGTTGACCTTCAACCCATATCTCTTTCTCTTTAGCTCTATTTTTTGTGGTCCAGTAGAGGTTCATCTGGATAACCTTGTTTCTCTTTCTAGGTTAGTATTTCCAGCTCATGATTCGGCTCACGGAGCTGTTGTGCTTGATTATTGAGTGCCTATGTCTTTCGTTAGCATTTTACAAGTAAGGGAAGCTAGGGTTCCTTCGTATTTTCTAATTTCCTGATGTTTGGCTGCTGTTTCTTGATTTAAAACGCTTGATTGATGTTTATGCTTGCATGAGATTGAACTGATTGTCATTGGGTGTTGTATTCTTGGTATTTTCTTGGCTGGTTTGTGCGAACAGTGGAAGAACCTGATATTCTCGCCCAAACGAGCAAGTCTTCCCTAAGCGAGAGTACTAGGAACCCTCGCTGGTTTTGGTTCGCATTGTCGCTCAGGCGACGAGCTCACGTTTTGAGCGAGAAGCCATCGCGATCAGGCGAGGAGATCTCGCCTAAGCGAGAACATGAGAAAAGCCCATTGTTCCATTGCTCGAGTTCTCACCTAGGCAAAAGGAGCTCGCCTGAGCGAGGGCTTCCACCCTGAGCGAGAACTGGGTAGGAGACGTGCTCAGGTACTAGTTTCTTCTATGTTTTTGGGTGATGGTCACATGTTTGATTGAGTTACTCTGTTAAAGTATGAATTGGGCGAATACGCATGTGTTAGATGGTTTATGGGTTGGAATTGATGTGCTTGGCATGAGCTTGGTATGAGATATGATTGGATAGTTGGTTACTAATATATATTGGCATGAGATTGGTATGCATGAGAACTTTTTATTGTTGGTGAAACATGGATAAGGTATGGATAGGACGTAATTCCATGACCCTCCTAGTGAGAGTTCATGGTGGTGTCTCATCTAATGGACGTAATTCCATGAACCTCGTGGTGAGAGTTCAGGGTGGTGCCTTATCTAATGGACGTAATTCCATGAACCTCGTGGTGAGAGTTCAGGGTGGTACCTCATCTAATGGGCGTAATTCCATGAATCACTCGGTGAGAGTTCATGGTGGTGCCTCATGTAAGGACGTAATTCCCTAACACTCTTTGTGAGAGCTCACAGTGGTGCCTCATGACCAAGACGTAATTCCACGAAGGTTTCGTGGTGGTGCCTCACGACCAGGACGTAATTCCACAAAGGTTTCGTGGTGGTGCCTCACGGCCAGGATGTAATTCCACGAAGGTTTCGTGGTGGTGCCTCATTATATGTATCTGGATAGTCGAGTCTTAAAATCTTAAATTGTTTTGCTATCACATGTTTGGATGTCTGGTATGAAACCTTGACTTTGAATTGCATGTTTAGCTGTATGATAAAAGAATCTTTTCACTCTAGCTTACCCTCTTGTTTGCTTGTATGTTCTGTGTGTGATTTTCTCCTTTTGCGATGATCATCAATTTATTGATGTGAGTAGATGTGGGAACCCTTGGCAATCGCAGTGACAATGGGGATGCTGCAGCTTGATGATCATGGATGGGTATTGGGCTCACTATTGAGTCCATGTTGGAAGAAGTCTTAGTTATTTTTGTAATCCCTCTGTTAATGGGCAAGTCTTTTGGACCATTGTTGAACTTTTATATCTTGTTCTAGGCAATTTAGTGCCTTTGTTTCCAGTGTTGCTATGATTGGATAACTATAAACTTTTATACCCTAAACTTTGTACTCTTTGGATATTATAAGTATGCGACGTGTTATTCAATTAGATTTATCTATTTAATTAGGACGTTAAAAACAATAACCGCCACGTGTCATTTTGATTTTTTTTTTATTTAAAAAAAATGTACACGTGTCAAGCTCATATCATGCCACGTGTCATTCTTGTGATTTTTATTTTTTTTAAAAATAATTTTTTTTTTAAATAATTTTTTTTAATTTAAAAAAATCCACGTAATAGAGTCAGTTTTTTATATTTATTTTGGTCCCAATATTCATTATTTGTTTTCAATTTGGTCCTAATTGTTTTTAAAATTTAGCATTTTTGTTCCTCTGCAAATTAAGACAAAATTTAATTTGTGCATAAATGTTTTTATTAAAATGCATATTTTTATTAAATATTCTTAATTTTGAATTAGAGTTAGTTTAAAATTAAAATGAAAAAAAGAAATAATACCATTAATTTAAAATTTCAAGAGGTTAAAAATATTTAATTTTAAACCAACTCTAAATCTAAATTAAAAATATTTAATAAAAATACGCATTTTAATAAGAATATCCATATAATATTTATATACAAATTAAATTTTGTATTTGGAGAGGAACAAAAATGCTAAATTTTAAAAAAAATTAGGACCAAATTAAAAACAAATAACGAATATTAGGACCAAAATGAATATAAAAAATTGATTCTGACATGTGGTGTAATATTGGCTTGACACGTGGATTTTTTTATATTAAAAAAAATAAATTTTAAAAAGTTAAAAAAAAATTAAAAAATCACAAAATCACACGTGGCATGATATGAGCTTGACACGTGTACATTTTTTTTAAATAAAAAAATTAAAAAAAATTAAAAAAATTAAAAAAGAATAAAAATAAATAAATAAATCACAAAATGGCATGTGGCAGTTACTGTTCACATCCGTTAACTATTTTAACGGTGTTAGCGAAAAGGACCAAATTGAATAAAATTGACGAATATTAGAACCAAATTGAAAAAGAAAACAAAAGTAGGACGACATTGAAAAAATCGAGGAAAACTAGGACCAAACCATTATTTAAGCCAATAATCAATTATTCCAATGAGTTTTGCAAATAAATAAAATTCTCTTTGTGTTCTACTACTTGGGTTTTGCCTTTTGACTCTTAACATGCTAATTTAACTATTTTAAATAACATACATATTACAAGACCTAAATAATTAAACCCTTAAGTCTTCAATGCATCTCTTGAATCAAATCATTCTTTTAAGTCTTCAACATTTTTCCATGCATCATCATCAAGTCTTCTGTACTTCTTCATAAGTCATCATCATCATCAAATCTCCTTATTGAAGGAAGATGTCCATCTTCTTTCTTTTGTCAACAACCTTGAGAACTATGTGAATGCTTTAAGTGCTTTCACTTGTTAAATCCACTATTTGGTTCAATTCCACCTTCGTGTTCTACAACACACACTTGGGAAGTGTGAAACTCAAGTTCAATTCTTTCACAAAAATTTTGGTGCTACAAACTAGGAAATGCAATAGCACTTTGGAGGCTTTGAATGTCTAAGAAAATAGAGATGTTCATGTGTGGCTAAATGTTGTTCGGCTGATAAAAATAATATGTCTTGAAAAGTCCCACATCGCCTATGATAACCAAGGGGGTGGGTGTTAGTAACTATAAAATGGACTCTAAGTTCATGATGTTCCTTTCCCCAAGTCAAAGAAACTTCAAGCTTATATTTGACTCTTCTTTCTTATTTCTTATACTCTTGTAATAAGAGCTTTGTGTGAGGTTTGGGTTAAATTATTGCTTTGGAGAGTGTGAGTGTACTCAGGCTCAAAGGGCATGGAAGAGTTGTTTATGTGTTTCCTTGTGTTTATTTCATTTCTCTATTAATAAAGGGATT